>NW_003852556.1:653520-660722 GCF_000181295.1 Otolemur garnettii | reverse complement strand
GGCGGGCCCGGGCTGGATTCGAACCCACCACCTTGGGTGTATGTGGCTGGCGCCTTAGCCACTTGCGCCACAGGCGCCAAGCCGAGACCCCGTCTCTTAAAAAAAAAAAAATAGCTGAGAGTGGTGGCAGGTGCCTGTCATCCCAACTACCTAGGAGGCTGAGGCAGGAGGATCACTTGAGTCCAGGAGCCTGAAGCTGCTGTGAGCTATGATGATGCCTCTGTACTCCAGCTGGGTCACACAGTGAGACCTTATCTCAGAAGAGAAAAAAGTGAGACGGACTTCTGGACTCCTGGCTCTAGCAGTCCATCTGGTCTGGTGAGGCAACTCGCAACACTGGGCTGTGTTCAAAGCCTCTGTCTCTTCTTGGCAGGGCCTGGGTCAGCCCAAGTTAGTCTATATACCAGTCTTTCCACCTGTAGATTTTAACTGACACCCATCGAGGTGGGCCTGATCTGGGCAGCAATGGGCCTCACCCTCTGGAGCCCCACACAGACCTTGAGAAGAAGAGGCCAAGGTGCCTAGGAAGGCCCTGTAGGCACTGGCCATGGGCCTGGTCAGGGGAGAGACACGCCGGCCACAGCAGGCAGACAGCCCTGCAGTGCCCTGTAAGCAGCAGACGCTTGGCCAAGCACTGCACTCACCTGCATGAGTGTGTGGCAGTCCATCACTAGGTGCCCTTTGGTGATCTGCTTGAACTTCTCACAGATGTCTGCAGTGCTCGTAGCTTCCAAAATGAACGCTTGATGTTGCTTAATCAAGGTCAGAGCCACTCGGAAGATAATCTTGGAGCCCTCGTTGAACAAACAGTCCCAGACCCGAAGCACTGTCTGCAGAGAGACAGAAACCCCTTGTCATACCCAGGGCAGCCTGCACTGCTTCAGGGCCTGCTTGAGGCACTCACCTCCACAGGAAGAACGTCCACAAACAGGCAGATGAACCAGCGAGACACCAGCAGGGTCCATGGCACACCATGCTGATCTAGCAGGGCCCCCACAGCTGGCAGCTTCATCGTCACCAGCTCCCCAAGGACCTCCTGGTCAGTCTTGAGGCCTAGCATGGCTGGGCTGTAGTAATCTGCCAGGTGGAGGGGAAGGAGACCAGGAGATGTGTGTTACACTCAACAAGCCACCAGCCCCAACAGCCGCCTCCTCTCAGTCCCTTTGGAGTAAAACAAGGTAGTCCTGGAGGACCCTTCCCAGACAGAGGAAGGCAAAGGCCAGAGTCTTGCGTACATGGGGTCCTAGAGATCACATCCTGCCTCAAGGTCTGTGTGGGGCTCCAGAGGGTGAGGGCCATTGCTGCCCAGATCAGGCCCACCTCGATGGGTGTCAGTTAAAATCTACAGGTGGAAAACAGGGATTCAGAGATGATGGCACACCCATATTGGTTTTTTGAGACAGAATCTCACTCTGTTGCCCTGGGTAGAGTGCTGTGGTCTCATTCTAGCTCACAGCAACCTCAAACCCCTGGGATCAAGTGATCCTCCTGCCTCAGCCTCCTGAGAAGCTGAGATTACAGGTGCTTACCACAACACTTGGCTAGTTTTCCTATTTTTAGTAAAGAGATGGGGTCTTGCTTTGCTCAGGCTGGTCTCCAATTCCTAAGCTCAGGCAATCTACCTGCCTAGGCCTCCCAGAGTGCTGGGATTACAGGCATGAGTCATCTTTCTTGGCCAGTATTTTTATTTAAGACAAGGTCTTGCTCTATTGTCCAGGCTGGAGTGCAGTGATGTCGTGATAGCTCACCACAGCCTTGAACTCCTGGGCTCATGTGATCCTCCTACCTCAGCCTCCCCAAGTGCTGGGGCTATAGGCACCACAACACCTGGTCCACACCTATGTTCATAGCAGCCTTAGTCATGACAGCCAAAAGTTGGAAACAAGAAGTTCGGGTGGAATAGATGATCAGATAAGTAAACAGGGTCCACACCCAGGGGCATCACTCAGCCTTACGAAGCATGGGGTCCGACACAGGCTGCAGCCTGGGCAACCCTTACGTTGTGTGAAGTGGCTGGACACATGAGGACCAACACATACGATCCCACTATCTGAGGTCTCTAGACTAGTTGAGTCCAGAACAACAAAAGAACGTGGCGCCAGGGCTGGGAGGGTGGGAAGGAAAGTCCATGTTTAGAGGGGACAGTCTCAGCTGCACAGAGTGGAAGGAGCATCTGAGATGGAGGGTGGTGACGGCTGCACAAGGGTGTGAATGTCCTTGATGCCACTGAGCTGAGCACTTGGACATGGTTCAGAGGCAATTTCTGTTACACATATTTACCCCCAATAAAAACAAAACGAATCTTGGTATATGTCCAGTGGCTTGTGATTAAGGCTTCCTCATCTTAAAACATTCCAAGCCTTTAGACAAAGCTTCATTTCTTTTTCTTTTATTTTTTTGAGACAGAGTCTCAAGCTATCTTCCTGTGTAGAGTGCCATGGCATCATAGCCCACAGCAACCTCCAATTCCTGGGCTTAAGCGATTCTCTTGCCTCTGCCTCCCAAGTAGCTGGGACTACAGGCACCTGCCACAACACCCAGCTATTCCTTGGTTGTAGTTGTCATTGTTGTTTGGCAGGCTGGGGCTGGATTCAAACCCACCGGCTGGATTCAAGCTCTGGTGTATGTGGCTGGCACTTTAGCCACTTGAGCTACAGGTGCCAAGCCAAAGCTTTGTTTCTTTAACCAATCAAAGCATCTTTAAGCCACCTAAATCCAGTAATGCCTCTGCTTGAAGATATCCCAGCTTTTAGGCCTTTTATACACTGATGTGACTTTAGGTGCAATTCTGTCTCCAAACTGACCCAGCCATGGCGAGTCCACTTGCTCAAGGCCTCGTGGGGGTGGCTCTGGGTCATGGTCACTTGTACCTGGCTCAGAATAAACCTCTTCAAATTACTCTCAAGTTTGGGTTCTTTTCCACTGACACTTTACTTTGAATGAACATTTGTTTTACCAAAGCATTTGGGTTTCCTGTTTAATTTTTTAGCTTGTTAATATGTGTTGCAATAAATTTTATTGCTTGCTTTATGCTATTACATAACTTAGTATGTAGTGATCTGTGTTGGGTTTGTTGGCACACACTGTGTAACCAACAAGGCATCTCATCCTGTGCCATATCCAGTCTGGCCGTTCTCCCTGGCAGGAGGGATGAGCTTGGTTAAAATACAGTAATCACATCATTGATGGCGATATCAGCGATGTTCAGAGAGTGAGCACACAGTGAAGGACGTTAAACATAAAGCACTTGAGGGCAGTTTAACTGAAGCCAATTCAGTCACACAGTTCCAAGGACTAGAACACAATTCCCTTTCATAACCTTATCTTGCATGCATCTGTTGGTTTGTTTGTTTATTTGAGACAGAGTTTCACTCTTGTCACCCTGGGTAGAATGCTTTGGCATCATACCTCACAGCAACCTCAAACTCTTGGGCTCAAGCAATCCTCTTGCCTCAGCCTCCTGAGTTGAGTAGCTGGGACTACAGGTGCCTACCACAACACCCCGGCTATTTTTAGAGTTGCAGGGTCTCACTCTTGCTCAGGTTGGTCTCAAACTCTTGAGTTCAAGTGATCCACCCCCCTCAGCCTCCCAGAGTGCGAGGATCACAGGTGTGAGCCACTGTGCCCAGCTTGCGTCCATCTCTTGGACCTTTGTGTGAGTTGTGCTTCCTTAGTGGGGCACATTCTGTTCCACATCCACAACTGGCACCAAGTGGCCTTGGCCCAGCACAGAGCAGCTCAGAGCAGCTTCTAAAAATAGAGGCACTAAACACATGGCCTGTACTCCACAGGCTGAGGGAAGGCCCAGGGGGATTAAAGTAAACTCAGGCACTCACTTCACTCTCAACGCACTTCTCTGGAGTGCTGAAGGCTCTGGGCATGGGCACAAGGAGAGGTAGCCAGGCTCTTCCTTCATAGCTGACTGGCAGGCTCTCATGTTCCCATCCGGGCCCCTGTCCCTGTCCTGGGTACACCCACACCTCTGCAAACAACTGAAACTGCACTGCCCTGCAAGGCTTGGGGCCAACACCTCCCCTGACGTGGAGAGTGTAGCTCCAGCCTCCTGCAGAAATGCCTGGTGGGAAGCAGCCGTGTCCAGACGCAGCCGCAGCGGCTGCCAAGGGCTGCCACTTCCTGAATGCACCGCAGCTACTCTCCAAATCCTCCATAATGAGTACACCAAGTTGCACAACCACTCAAGTGAGTTGCAAGGCCACACACAACCACTCACACACGTGTTCTATGGCTGCTGTCTCAGACCCGTGGGGTCTCCCCTGGTGTCTTCCTTTGGACCATGCAAGGTATAGGCCAAGCCACTTCATTACCACTACCTTAATAGCAGTTGACGAGCAGGACTCGGAGGCTGTGGGCTTCAGTCTAAACCTAACCTCCTGATAGACTCTGTATGAAAATGAGGAAAGAACCCAGACCTTGACATCATTGAGGTTGCAAACCCTATTAAGTGGTGTAAAATCGGGGCCACAAGAAAGGCAGGACAACCTAATACCTGTTGCAGAGGCCCCTCCCCCCCAGATCCAGGTCAGCGTCTCACCCCAGCCTTGGCGGCTGCCAGCTCCTCAGTGTACAGCACCCACTTTAGGAGGCCAGCCTACAAGTCGGCATCTGCCGCTGTGGGTGAGCTGGGAACGCCCTGGGTGGCTGTGGTGCACATCGCCAAGTTCCTGCTCAGCAAGCCTTGCTCAGCACCTCTGGACGGGCCCTGTGGGCTGGTCATAGGGAACTGGTGCCTAGTCCAGGTGCTGCCAGGACCCCCAGGACCCTGGGGTGTCTGTGCCTCTGTCCTCCACGCCACCTGCGACCTCACATGGCATCAGACACCCAGAAAGTAGCCTCCCTGCAATTGCCAGCAGCTGTGTGACACAGACACGCCTGTCGTTTACTACCATTCCACCCCTACCAGAAAACATCCCCTCACATGGAAAGGCCCCGTAGTCGGCGCCCAGCGACTCCTTAACTCCACCCATCTGCGCACACCACAGTCCCAGTTAGCAGGGCCCTGGGGGGTGGGGCCTGTCGGCCTCCTGCCCCAAAGCCTCAGCTGCTTCTCAGGACCTGCACATGGCAGGAGGGGATGGACAGGACCCTGACGGTGTCTCAGAGGGCAGCAGGGAGCCTCAGATGCAGACACAGGCTCTGACCCCCAACTCCCACCTCTGGGGTGTCTGTCTCAAGCAAGTGGGGCTTCCTCTGTAAGCACGTCACCTTGCACTGTTAATGATGATGGAAGGACTGGGATGAGCACCAAGCTCCGCAATGTGCCATTTTGGCAGGTGGTGTCTGCTGCGCTAAAGGCAGGGAGAACCGGCAGGAAAAGCCAAGAGCATGGCCTGAGTTTCTGCTTCGGTAAAGGAAATTTCCACCATAGCAAAGTCTCTCTGCTGCTAGAATCCCATCACAAACCTTACAAAACCCCCATAGGGCTTCCTCTCTTCCCACCCAGAGGCCCCACGCTGTGTTTTGGTTTCAGCCTGAGATGTCACATGAGCTCCAGGCCCTGCACCAAGTCCCAAATATCACTGCATGACACAAGGAGCTCTCACCAGAACACAGGTTCCCTGCACGTGTTTCTGACACAGCTGAGACAGCAACCAGTTTCTTAGGAGGCTGAGGCCGGGGGAATCACCTGAGCCCAGGGGCCTTGACACAACCCTGGGCAACATAGCAAGATCCCAACTCTCAAAAAGCAGCCAAGGCCAGCAGAGGCAGCAGCAAGGAGGAGTGCGATTTGCGCCACCCTCTCTGCAGCAGCCTGTATGGCCATCGTTATGGCCATCGTTCCAACCTCGGAGCTAAAGATCTACTTCTCTGCACCTTTCCAACAAGGAAAATGTCCCTGTCGATGGAACAGTGATGCGTGCATGACGCACGCAAAATGAGGTTCTTGGAGGCACAGGTGAGTCTGGGGCTGGGGCAAGAGGTGCACAGATGGGCATAGAACAGCCACCAACACACAGCCAGTGAGCCCCCAACACTGCCAGGGTCACCACCAACACAGCCGGCAAGCCCCCGACACTGCCAGGGTCGCATCCAACACAGCCGGCAAGCCCCCGACACTGCCAGGGTCGCATCCAACACAGCCGGCAAGCCCCCGACACTGCCAGGGTTGCATCCAACACAGCCGGCAAGCCCCCGACACTGCCAGGGTCGCATCCAACACAGCTGGCAAGCCCCTGACACTGCCGGGGTCACATCAGACCGAGTCAGCAAGCGCCCAACACTGCCAGGGTCACATCTGACCCAGCCAGCAAACCCCTAACACTGCCAGGGTCACATCTGAAGGACTCAAGGGCCAACCTGAAGAAGCTCCCACTGGTCACAGATGTGCAACCTGAGCCTCAAACGGAGTAATAACTGCAGTGGATTGAAACCCTCCCAACATGTCCAGAGCTCACAATGACTGAACACACACTAAGTGATCATCTTTTTCTTTTTTTTGAGACAAAGCCTCAAGCTGTTGCCCTGGGTAGAGTTGCCGTGGCATCACAGCTCACAGCAACCTCCAATTCCTGGGCTCAAGCGATTCTCCTGCCTCCGCCTCCCAAGTAACTGGGACTACAGGTGCCTGCCACAATGCCTGGCTGTTTTTTTGGTTGCAGCTGTCATTGTTGTTTGGTGGACCCAGGCTGGATTTAAACCCATTAGCTCAGGTATATATGGCTGGTGCCTTAGCTGCTTAAGCTACAGGCTCTGAGCCAAGTGATTATCTTTAAATGATGGTAAGGAGCCAACTTATTATCCTGAGACAGGAACATAAAGGCAAGGATCAAGGAATTATCTTGCCTTTTCTCAATGCACTTGATGACCTTGAGTCCAGATCCCACTGCCCTGTGCAGGAAATGGGGGAGTGTACACCTGGTGCACCGGAACCAGGAAAGCCTGGACCTCAGAGGGACCGAGTATCCCCTCTGTAGACCAAGGACACCAAAAAGGAATTTCACATCTTAAGCTGGTGAGACAAAGCTATGTGAGCAGCAGCCAGCAAAAAAATGCATGGTGAAGATCTGGCCATGATGTACGCTGTGGCGAAGGCTGCACAGCCCTGCTCATGCCCTGGACACCACCAAGTCATACATGTGACACATATGAACCATGTGGCATGGGGTCCACACCCAACAAAAGGTTCCCTTAAATGCTTGCATTTTTGAAAAATACATAAAGTGGCTCGGCGCCTGTGGCTCAAG
>NW_003852556.1:647163-652815 GCF_000181295.1 Otolemur garnettii | reverse complement strand
CCTGTTAACACACTTATAATTTTATTAATAAAGTACAGGCAAGAATGCAGGGAGTGGATGAAATATTCTGACCCCTTCTTCATTACTTTAATTCTATTGCTGAATTTGGGCTAATATGATTTGCCTTAATGAAAAATATTCTACTTGCTTAGTAATAAAATGATATCTTGACATAAAAGTAACTCTATGAAATCAATGAAGCTGCATCCATTTAGTGAGTGTGGGAAAATTATATTGCTTTTTTCCAAAGAGCTTAGAGTTCCTAATTCAACATTCCTCACCTCTTCCTCTGAAATACAGATAGTGTTTTGAAAAAAAATCACCTTAAATGTCCCTATCATGCCAGCAAAGTTTTCTTCCAAATAGAAAAGACCCCTTGGCCAAGACTTTTCACTTCTATTTCTTCTGAAGTACCCCCAAGTAAGTTAAAATATTCTGTAAATTATGGAGTTTCTAAACTTTAGGTGTAGCTTAAGAACTCTGGCTAAGCACTGACCATAAACCAAGGTAATTTCTTATTTTAAGAGCCTATTAAGGCTCAGCGCCTGTGGTTCAAGCAGCTAAGGCGCCAGCCACATGCACCTGAGCTGGCGAGTTCAAATCCAGCCCGGGCCACCAAACAACAACGATGGCTGCAACCAAAAAATAGCCAGGTGTTGTGGCGGGTGCCTGTAGTCCCAGCTACTTGGGAGGCAGAGACAGGAGAATCGCTTAAGCCCAGGAGTTAAAGGTTGCTGTGAGCTGTTATGCCATGGCACTCTACCCAGGGGATAGCTTGAGGCTCTGTCTCAAAAAAAAAAAAAAATAAGAGCCTATTAAATTAGAACAATTATCTTAAACTCAGCAGTTTATTAGAGTGTAAACTTTATCTGCTACAATTTAATTATGAGGCCCTGCAAAAGACAGTGGTCTTTCCTAATATACAGAGTTAGTTGTAAGAAATAGCTTACAGCAGCCAACAGGAAGAGAGCTCAGACTGTGGAGCTGTTGTGTTCAGCCAGTTCATGATTTAAGGTGAGACGCTGAGGCCCACTCACTCAGAGACCCGTTGGTGATCATTACTGATACCGGATCATTCGGTGGTAAAGCTGGGACTCAAACCTACAGAGGTGACCCCAAAGCCAATGCTCTTGGCCCCGGGGATGTGTCTCCCAGTGACAAGGCAATACCGACAGGGCATGTGCAGGGGAAGCCACTTGAGAGGCCATGGAGCTCATGGCTGGGGCTCCATGGCTTCCAACTGCCACCTCCATTCTCAGGTGCTGTGGGCTGTGCCCACCTGCCACATCTGGGCCAGTCCCCCTACTGGGGGACAGTAACTATCAACCTGCCTGTCTGTGAGGGAAACCAGGTTAGACTAGTTCTTCAGGACCTAAAGGTGTCAGTTCCTTTACTCACTGCCTGATTTGGTCTCTGGGATAGCACCCTCCCCGTTCCTGGAGGTTCACTGAACTTGCATGCCGACATGAGATCAGCAAGCACAGGGCTCCCCCCACCCCTGCCCTGGGCAGGGCCCTGTCTGCATCATCCTCCCACAACCCCGCATGTGCCCTCATCACTCTAGGAGGGCTCATTTGTTACCACAGGCCTTTGGGGTTGAGGGCTCAGGACCGTGGGAGTCTGAGCGTGGGTGGACAGGGCCTACGTGTAGCACCTTCTCACATTGTGCCCTCATGTTCTGCTCAACTAGGATGGGGTGTTTGCTGGCGAAAAGAAATTCCTTCACACAGGCCTTGCCTAAGTGACCAGTGAACACTGCAAGGTGCTTTCTGGCAACAACAGAGGCACAGGAAGCCTGAGAGGGCAAGTGTGGGGTGCAGTGAGGCAGAGGTGGAGAGCAGACATGGGGTACAGGCAGAGGGCACAGGAAGCTTGAGGGGGCAAGTGTGCGGTACAGGTGCGGGGTGGGGCAGACATGGAGAGAAGACGTGGGGCACAGGTAGAGGTTCAGATTTGGGGTGCAGATGTGTGGTGCAGGTGGGGGGACAGGTAGGGGCTGGCCTAGAGTGCAGTGGGGGGAGGAGGTAGGGGCAGGCCTGAGGTATACACAGTGGTAGGACGGCCTCCTGGGGGGTGAACCTCAGTGCCCACTAGTCAGGAACTGAGTCTCAGTCATGTAATCTGTCTTGGGCTCAGGCTCATCCTTTACAGAAAAACAGAAATAAAAACTGTTTTTGGCCGGGTGCAGTGGCTCACACCTGTAATCCCAGCACTCTGGGAGGCCAAGGTGGGTGGATTGCCTGAGCTCACAGGTTTGAGACCAGCCTGAGCCAGAGCAAGACTTCATCTCTAAAAATAGCCGGGTGTTGTGGTGGGTACCTGTTGTCCCAGCTACTTAGGAGGCTGAAGCAAGAGAATCGCTTGAGCCCTAGAGTTTGAGATTGCTGTGAGCTATGATGCCACGACACTCTACCGAGGGTGACATAGCAAGACTCTGTCTCCAAAATAAATAAATAAAAAGGCCATGTGTGGTGCACTTTGGGATGCTGTGGTGGTCGGATTACCTGAGCGCACAGGTTCAAGACCAGCCTGAGCTAGAGCAAGACCTCATCTCTAAAAATAGCTGGGCGTTGTGGCAGGCACCTGTAGTCCTCAGCTGCTCAGGAGGGAATCACTTAAGCCCAAGAGTATGAGGTTGCTGTGAGCTATGATGCCAAGGTACTCTACTGGGGGCAACAAAGACTCTGTCTCTAAAAAATAAATAAATAAAATAAAAATAAAAACTATGTTTTCATCAGTTCTATGAACTTTGACAGGGCTTTTTTTTTGTTTTGAAACAAGAAGGGTCTTTTTTTTTTTTGAGACAGAGCCTCAAGCTGTCACCCTGGGTAGAGTGCTGTGGCATCATAGCTCACAGCAACCTCCAACTTCTGGGCTTATGCCATTCTCTTGCCTCAGCCTCCCAAATAGCCGGGACTATAGGCACCTGCCACAATGCCCAGCTATTTTTTTTTGGTTGCAGTTGTCATTATTGTTTGGCAGGCCTGGGCTGGATTCGAACCTGCCAGCTCAGGTGTATGTGGCTGGCACCTTAGCTGCTTGAGCCACAGGCACTGAACCAACTTTGACAGTTTTAACAGCTCTGAAGTTGGGACGTGTTTCTCCAGTGCTGGCCTGGAGGTCATCTGGTGTCTGCTGAAGTTTTACTCCTCATCCTCTGCCTAAATCTGCACCTCCATGCTTGCCTCAGACATCTCTTCATGATTGTTGGCCCTTGAGCTTCCTATTTTGTGGACAGCTGGGTAGGCATATTCTTCGCCTAATATTGTTGGGCTGTTTCCTTTTCTACATAGAATTTCTTTCTTTTTTTTATTTTAATTTTTTTATTTTAATTTTTAATTTATTTTTCTTACACATACATGTGTATATTAGGTTTCCACTTTTGCCTTCACAGAATTAAAAGGCTAAATTTAATGACAATAATAATATTTAACATAAGGACTGAGAACAAAAACCTCATAAAGAACGAAATAAGATAAATACATTCAGAAAAGAAATCAGACGATTGCTGCAACAAAATATTAGGCAATAATAATAGAAATAATGCAAAAAAAGTAACATTCCCATTGTCAGATAAAAGTATGTCTATTATAGAATACTTTGATCAGTTAACTTCTTCTTATTTTGTTTTTTCTAAAGTCTCAAAAAAAACAGACAACTAATATTTATAAGTAAAAGATAATTTCAAAAAAACAGATCATACCAAATCTTATAGACAATAGAAAAATACTTCAAAATCATTCTACTTAATCTGGATACACCTGATATTAAAATTGGAGAAAATATATTATTATAAAAGGGAAATTATGAACATATTTCACTTATAAATGAGGATGCAATATAAACAACATATTAATATGTTGAATTAAAAATTAACATTTAAGTAATGTACTTTGTCAAAATTAAATACAATTTATATGAGAATTAGTCACTATTTTCTTATCTTTTTTTCCCCTTTTTTTGAATACATAATCATTTACTACTTGTTTGTTACAGAATACACAAGACAAAATACAAATAGCAAACAAAATTTTTTTCCTTATGTTTTTACCAAAGTCTAAAAAAAAGACGACCAATATGTACAAATAAAAGTAAAAAATAATTTCTAAAAAAAAAAACCAGATCACACCAAGTCTTATAGACAGTAGAAATAGAAATACTTCAAAATCATTCTACTTAGTCTGGATACCTTGATAGTAAAATTAGAAAAAATATATTATTATAAAGGGGAAATTATAGACATATTTCACTGATGAATAAGGATGCAATATGATAAAAAACATATTGACATGCTGGATTAAAAATTGATGTTTTTAGTAATATATGCTAATCAAAATTAAATACAGTTTGTGTGATAATTAGACATTATTATTTATATGTATATATTTTGAGACAGTCTCACTCTATCGCTCTGAGTAGAATGCTGTGCTGGCCTCAAACTCTTGGGCTCAAGAGATCCTCTTGCCTTAGCCTCTGGGTAGCTGGGACTAAAGGTGCCCACCACAATGCCTGGCTAGGTTTTTTTTTGGTAAATCTCTTTTTAGTCTGCCACAACACCTGGCTATTTTTAGAGATGAGGTCTTGCTCTAGCTCAGGCAGGTCTTGAACCTGTGAGCTCAGGTGATCCACCCACCTTGGCCTCTGAGAGTGCTAGGATTACAGGCATGAGCCACTATGCCTGGCCACTAAATTTTTTATTTAAGCATTAACTAATAGAGCAGCACCTATAGCTCAGTGGATAGGGCACCGGCCACATACACTGAGGCTGGTGGCTTCGAACCCAGCCCTAGCCAGCTAAAATTAACAATGACAGGCTCAGCACCTGTGGCTCAAGTGGCTAAGGCGCCAGCCACATATACCTAAGGTGGTGGGTTCGAATCCAGCCCAGGCCCGCCAAACAATGATAGCTGCAACCAAAAAAATAGCCGGGCATTGTGGTGGGTGCCTGTGGTCCCAGCTACTTGGGGGGCTAAGGCAGGAGACTTGCTTGAGCCCAGGAGTTGGAGGTTGCTGTGAGCTGTGATGCCACAGCACTCTACTCAGGGGGACAGCTTGAGGCTCTGTCTCAAAAAAAAAACACACACACAAAAAAAAACCAATGACAACTGCAACAACAACAACAAACATAGCCAGGGATTGTGGTGGGTGCCTGTAGTCCCAGCTACTTGGGAGGCTGAGGCAGGAGAATCGGTTAAGCCCAAGAGTTTGAGGTTGCTGTGAGCTGTGATGCCATGGCACTCTACTGAGGGTGACATAGTGAGACTCTTTCTCAAACAAATAAATAAATAAATAAACATTTACTAATAAACAGAAAAGTTAAAAGACTTGAAAAGAATGATTTCACCTTGAAAAGCGGGGAGAGGTGAGCACTGTCGTGCTCTTACGTCAGTAACACAGTAACAACCACAGGCAGAAACTCAGGTTAACTTCTCAGAGACATTGTGACCAACATCAACGAAGCCCGAGGGCTCGAAACAAGGGGCCAGCTGTGGGGCAGAAGAGCCCAACTTGTGTTTCTGGCCATGTCGGAGATCTGAGCCACAGGGCAGAGAGCCACTGGGCCAGCAAGGACTATCCACTACAGCCAGGACTCAGCTACAAAAACAGTCTCTTTAACTCAACTATTTACTTTATCTTCTTTTTTTTTTTTTT
>NW_003852556.1:638312-647013 GCF_000181295.1 Otolemur garnettii | reverse complement strand
AACGCCCGGCTATTTTTTGGTTGCAGCCATCATTGTTGTTTGGTGGGCCCGGGCTGGATTCGAACCTGCCACTTTGGGTGTACATGGCTGGCGCCTTAGCTGGTTGAGCCACAGGCGCCGAGCCTATTTACTTTATCTTTAGCTCACAATTTAATTGTATCTTAAGTAAACTTGAGTTATCAGCAAACCACTTTGGTAACACCAGATTCAGGACAGTTCAGCCTTAGAGTAGAAACATCCCACATACCAGGCAGTATCCTCCCCACAAGAGCATCCAACAGCCAGAAAGACTCTTCCTCATTCTTTGTTATGAGAATCAGATATCCCACTATAAAGTTCATTCCCTGAAATTAGAAAACAGAAACAGTTTATAGCACTGTGCAGTTTGACAGTCACCAGCTACTGGCTTCCATGCTATTGCTCTCCCCTAAAAACTTGTAATTCTAGAATAAGCTATCAGGACTTTAGAGAGACTGAGCATCCACCATGCAGTAATGTGTTTAATTATAACTGTGGCAAAAAAAACAAAGGAAGGAGTTAAACGAAACCCTTCTGAATACTACCTTAGGATGCTAAAATCAATGGAAACCTTGTGATAAAGTGGTATCGCTTACCATTGGTTTCTAAAAACTTTAATGTATACTAATAACACGACTCTCAGCACCAAAGGGGAACTATAACAAGGGCCAGTTTGTAAAAACCGTCAGGAGCAGGTCTGACTTTTGCAGTGCACTGAGAGAGTTCTTTGCTGGGAACTCTGGGAGATGCACATGTGCCTACCCAGAGCCATACTGCCAGCAGATGCCACATGTGTGACCGTCCCAGAAAGGGCAGTGCCAGACCCAGGCTTCCCAGCCACGAGTCAACATCTGTTCTGGGAGACTGGGCTCATAAGACTTCCATTTTCTTTTTTGCTCTTCTGTATTTTCTTTCTTTCTTTCTTTTTTTTTTTTTTTGAGACAGTCTTGGTCGACCTTGGTAGAATGCCGTGGCTTCATAGTTCACAGCAACCTCAAACTCTTAGGCTCAAGTGATACTCTTGCCTCAGCCTCCCCAGTAGCTGAGAGTACAGGTGCCTGCCACAATGCCCAACTATTTTTAGAGACGGGGTCTTGCTCTTACTTAGGCTGGTCTTGATCCTGTGAGCTCAGGCAATCTACCTGCCTTGGCCTCCTAGAGTGCTAAGATATGGGAATGAGCTACCATGCCCCACCTGCTTATCTATATTTTCTTTTCTTTCTTTTTTTTTTTTTTGGCTAGAGCTGGGTTTGAACCCACCACCTCTGGCATATGGGGCCGGCACCCTACTCCTTGCTATAGGCGCTGCCTTGTATTTTCTAAAATAAATATGCATTTTTCTAGTAATAAGGAAAAAAAATTCAGCCTTTGCCAACCAATTTGATAAATTAACATCATACAAAATGTAGATGGGTGGGCTGCTGAGAGCACTTTGCTGGCAGCACTGTGACCACTTGGGTCTGCATGCGGATGTGGGGACAGTCACCAAGAGCCAAGGCACACATAGCCTCTCTCATCCATGATGACAGCAGAGGCTGCCTGTAAGGATGTGACCACTGGACTGGCAAGATCTTTGTTTTGCATCAGATCAGACCCTGGGAGAACACAACATCTGCATGGATTACGCTGCCCTGTAGATAGCAACAAGCAAACCCGGGGCCTGTGCACTTCTGACTCCCCACATACGTTATGGGTTGAACTGTGTCACCCCCCTCCGCAATTCTCATGATGAAGAGAGAATGTGACCTCACTTGGGAAAAAGATGGATGCAGATGCAATTCCACCCGAGGGCCCGGTGGAGCAGGTGGGCCCTGGCCAGCAGGCCTAGTATCCTTAGGCAGAGTGGAACAAGGAGGCCCACAAGGATGGAGGTCACAGTCAGAGTGACGACACTGCATGCCCATACTGTGTGGCCTCCCAGGATGGAGAGGCCAGAACAGATCCCCCAACCCTGAGGCAGCTGGCCCTGACCACCTGGGTCTCAGCTCTGAGAGAATAACACTCTGCAGCTCCAGCCCCACCTGTGGCCCTTTGTCGCAACTCCCATGGCAAACACACAGCATGTACGTCCACTGTGTCTACGTGTATGATCTGAAAGTCAGCAGAGCTCTGGTCCCATGGTGATCTATAAAATTGTGTGTGTGTCTACAGATGGCAGTCTCACTATGTTACCCAGGCTGGCCTTGAAGCAATTTTGGGCCGTAGCACCCTGCTGTGTTGGCCTCCTGAGTCATTGGACAGCAGGTGTATACCACTGTGCCAGCTATGTGCGTGCTTTTATTTTTTGAGACAGAGTCTTCCTTTGTCACCCTCGGTACAGTGCCATAGCATCACAGCTCACAGCAACCTCAAACTTTTGGGCTTAAGTGATTCTCTTGCCTCAGCTTCCCAAGTACCTGGGACTACAGGCACCCGCCACAACACCCCACTATGTTATATGTGTGTGCTTTTTAAATAAAGCTATTTTTTAAAACCCAAAAGAATAGTAAATGATCTAAGGACAATTTCTTAGCCATTTTGCCTCAGCTCCTAAAGGCCAAGTTCTCGCTCCAGGACAGTGAGTTTAACGACAGCAGGAGAGGCTGAGAATGACAGGAAGTTAGTCTGGGAAGGGCTGCGCCCCGCCCCATGTCTCTGCAAGCACCACCTGTGTGCAGTGGGGCAGGGTGCTGGTGCAGCCTGATGAGTTTCCCAGTGAGCAGCTAGTGCACTGCAGGTGTCCCTGCCACGGGTGTTTCCCAAGGGCTGTCTTCCTCACTGCCCCCATGCCATCATGCCCAGGGCCTTCCAGGAGAGAACTAAAGCTGCCAAAACAAGATGCACTTGGCACAGAGTTTGTTCAAACCAGGCTTAGCAAATGAGCTGCCTCATTGCTGGCTTTTACTGTCCCTCTGCTTTCAGAGCTAGGCACTTGAATCCCCTTCCTGTCCTACTGGGATGCCTTTAACCCAGATGTGGGCTCATAGAGCCCAGCGCGAGGATGGGATAGCATCTGATGCTCACACAGTTACACATGGTCACAGGCAATCACACTCCATGTGTGCTCTGGAAACCTGCTGCCTGCTGTGCTGGGGTGGGGGGGTGCTGTGGCCCTGCAGGCTGTCCACGCTGCTCCCCTGTGAACTCAGGAGACCGCACCACAGCTCCATGCAGGCAGGTTTGGGCATCACACACAGCCTCACATGCGCATACACAGGAGAGGCAAATGGCATAGCTGCTGGCCATTCTTACGTTGGGCTCCTCTTGCAGACCCAGTTATGAGTGAAAGCATCCCCTAGATGCGTGCCCAGGCTGAGACAGCGTCATAGAGGATGGAGAAACAGTTCTTCCCAACCACACTTGCCAGGCACACATCCTGGAGTCAGGAAGGAGGGACTTCCAGAGACAACCTCTGAGGAAGGTACCTCCCAGCACACACCTGCCTACGTGCGCCCCGCACGCCATCTGCAAGGACCCAGGTGTCCTGTGTTCACCTAATCCAATCCTTCCCTGCTTCCCAACTTCCAACCCTCATCCTGTCTTCTACCTGATACCAGAAAGAAGTCATCAAGCAGATGTCCCTTCTGTCCATCTGGCAGCAGAGAAGGAGCCTTCTGTGAGGCCCTGTGACTTAGAGGCTCATGGGGTGACTGACGGGCAGACTCAGCCCGGACCCTGGGGTGTCCCTGCTGCCAGCTCACCAGTGTGCACTTCCTCCTCCTTCCTGAACACCACGCCAACCCGAGAGGTCCCGGGGCTCACCTGGCAGTACCCCACACCTTCGTTGTGCTGCCCATAAGCTGACAGCACATTATACAGGGCCTTCTGTAAACAGGGGTTTGCGGTCTTCCGGAAGTTCACGTTGTCTGGGAAGGTCCGATTCAGATCTGCATGGCAATTCACAAGCAAGAGTTACTTGAAGGTGGCTGCGCTGTGATACCTCAGACTCCTTTCACAGCTGCCCAGTGGCACATGGGGTTCTGTCTAGGATTAAGAACTGGTTTGGACACAGGTTGTGTGGATAGGCTTCTCATGCAGGACACGCTCCCTACACCAGGCAGGAGGGACATCCTCTAGATTCTGGGGAAGAGGTGGCCAGAGTGTCCCCTCACAGTCAGGGACAGTGGCATGGACTTATCTGGGATAAGGACGAGTCAGACTAGAGCACCAGGGTGGACAAGTGGAGGCTGTGCCAGGACCCTGGGAGAGCCTCATAGTTCTGAGGATCAAACACAAAGGGTGTGGAACATACTGAGACTCCTTTTCAGAGACAGTCTGACTGACCACTAGGAGCTGACCAGACCCCGCACTGCCGACCACTGTGTGCAGTCCCTTCTGCCCATCAGACACCCACATCTTTGGCGGCCCCCTGCTGCTGCAGCCATCCTTCCCCCGAACCTCTTAGCCAGACCAAGTCCCGGCCAAGCCGTTCTGTGCCAGGGAGACCCAGGCGTGTGTGGACCACAGGCTCACTGAGCACTACACCAACCTGGCACCATGGCCTGCTGTGGCCAACCTTCCCCACAACCCGCAGGAAGGCAGAACAGGGATGTGCAGCCACCTACACATGTGCACCACTCTCTGACTAACCAGCCGTCTGACAGATGTGTCTGCCACTGTGCTATGTGTGACCAAACTTGTCACGCATGTACCAAGGCAGGACTCATGAGACCCCCCAGCCTTCTGGTGATGCTCTAAGGTAAGACCACGCTGCCCTCGTTCCTGCCAGGCCCAACCTCCTGGCACCCATCTCTCTACAGCAATTCTGTTCCCAGCCTCCTGCCTGAAGCCGAATCTCTGCTTATAAAAAGGGAGATCTAGGCCAGGTGTGGTGGCTCATGCCTGTAATCCTAGGACTCTGGGAGGCCAAGGCAGGTGGATTCCTGAGCCACAGGTTCAAGACTAGCCTTCTGCCAGAGGAAGGTCCTGTCTCAACTAAAAATACAAAAAACTGAGGCAAGAGGATGGCTTGAGCCCGAGAGTTGGAGGTTGCTGTGAGCTATGATGTTGCCATGCCACTCTACCCAGGGTGACAGCTTGAGATTCTATCTCAAAAAACAAAAAAGCGAGAGCTGGGAGGTAAGCTAAGCTCAGTATCTCTGAGTACGTCATTCCTCACTGAGTGTTTTACAGAAAAAACTTCGCCCTTATGATTCTAAACTTTCCAAGAAAGGGAGTCAGTTGAGGGAAAGTGAGTGTTTTTGCTATTTCAGACTAGAGAGACCAGTTGTGTCCACTCCTGTGTGATATTGGTTACTGTGTTTGAAGACACTGTTCTTGGGGAAGAGAGGGGCTGCAGGCAGGGATGAGCTCCCAGCTATATTCATGTACACAAAGCTGGCTCTCTGGCCATGAAACATCCCCCATACAGTCCCTATAGAAGGATTTGTGCAGATCCTTAAAAACAACCACAGCGTGACCACGTGACCGTGGTCCCACCTCGGGTACGCCCTGAGGAACTGACCGGGCCCAGTGTGCACAGCACCAGTGCCCCTGACAGCTGGGTGGGAGAACCCACATATCCACTGATAAAGTGACGGATAAACAAAACGTGGTCCAGACACATGTGGAACATAACTCTGCCTCACCATGGAGGAGCCTGACAGGCTACCACACAGATGGACCTTGAGGACATCATACTGAGTGAAGTAAGCCGGTCACAAGAAGACAAAGGCTCTGAGATTCTCCCTCCAGGAGGCCCTTGGAAGGGTCAAAGCCACAGAGACAGAAAGTGGAACAGGGTTGCCAGGGGACAAGGGATTGTTGTTTAATGGGGACAGAGTTTTATTTATTTATTGAGACAGAGCCTCAAGCAATTGCCCTAGGTAGAATGCTATGGCATCACAGCTCACAGCAACTTCCAACTCTTGGTCTCAAGCGATTCTCCTGCTTCTGCCTCCCAAGTTGAGACTACAGGCACCTGCCACAATGCCCGGCTATTTTTTTGTTGCAGTTTAGCTGGGACCGGGTTTGAAACCCACCACCCTCAGTATATGGGGTTGGTGCCCTACCCACTGAGCCACAGGCGCTGCCGTCTTTTTTTTTTTTTTTTTTGAGACAGAGCCTCAAGCTGTCCCCCTGGGCGGAGTGCCGTGGCATTAAAGCTCACAGCAACCTCCAACTCCTGGGCTCAAGCGAGTCTCCTGCCTCCGCCTCCCAAGCAGCTGGGACCACAGGCGCCCGCCACAACGCCCGGCTATTTTTTGGTTGCAGCCGTCATTGTTGTTTGGCGGGTCCAGGCTGGGGATTCGAACCCGCCACCTTAGGTGTACATGGCTGGCGCCTTAGCCGGTTGAGCTATAGGCGCCGAGCCGCTGCCGTCTTTTAAACTTTTTATAGAGACGGGGTCTTGTTGTGTTGCCCAGGCCGGCCTCCACCTCCTGGCCTTAATAATCCTCCCACCTCAGCCTCCAAAGTGCTGGGACCGTGGGCCTAAGTCACCTGTTTGCCCAGTTTTCCTTTTTTTTTTTTCTTGAGACAGAGCCTTAAGCTATCTCCCTGGGTAGAGTGCCGTGGCATCACAGCTCATGGCAACCTCCAAATCCTGGGCTCAAGCGATTCTCTTGCCTCTGCCTCCCAAGCAGCTGGGACTACAGGTGTTCACCACAACGCGTGGCAATTTTTTTTTTTCTTTTGGTTGCAGCCATCAGTGTTGTTTGGTGGGCCCAGCTGGATTCGAACTTGCCAGCTCAGGTGTATGTGGCTGTGCCTTAGCCGCTTCAGCCACAGGTGCTGACCCTTGCCCTGTTTTCCTAATCAGCCAGCAGGCACTCAAATTTGCTGAGTGAATTAAAAATCTTTTTCTTCCCTTGTGAACCCTTCAGTGTTGAACCCTTTGAGGAAAATATGGTTTCAAATTAAACAACTGAGGCCTCACTAAGGACATGAGTTGCTTCCTCAACACTGCAGCTGAGAGCTGGGTGGGGCTCTGTTCCAGAGGAGGACGCGCCTCACCTGTCCTGATGGCGTTGTCCAGGCTGGGGTCTCTCTCTTCCTGGAGGAGCCGGTGGTAGTAGCCAGGGTTCTGGTCCATCTGGGCCTGGGCCCCACTCAGTGCCATCCACACTCGGGCACGGTGTTCCAGCGGGACCCCTTTGCGGACGTAGCGCTTCACTGCAACCGGTAGGACAGGCGGCCGTGTGAGCCGGGCCAGAGATCCCCACAGCACTCACCACCACGCCTCTTCCCAAATCAAGTATGAAACACCCAAAGCTCTGAGTGTCAGTACCAAAGTGGCACACAAACTCCTGGAAGTCTGCTCTACCTGGGAATGTCATGCTGGCACTTCCCCTTCACTCAGGTTGGTGGCAGGGGCTGCAGCTGAAGCTCTGCTGTGAGGAGGGCCCACTCCACACCCTGTGCTGCACAGCAAAGGGGAGATGCGGGGGAGGAGGGAGGGACCAGAGGCCACTCCCAGAGCTGGGCAGACTTCAGGGTCCAGCGCTAACCTAGAGGCTTCAGAGGAGGCTTGCACTCTGAGGAGGCTACACAGAGGACAGGCCGAGGGCTGAGATAAGAACACGAGAGAGAGGGTAGGTTGGGGTGAGACAAGGCTGCAGGGCGTGCAGGATCACTTCTTTTTTTTTTTTTTTTTTTTTTTTTGGAGACAGGGTCTTACTATGTTGCCCTAGGTACATAGTACCTTGTCACAGCTCACAGCAACCTCAAACTCTTGGGCTTCAGCGATTCTCTTGCCTCAGCCTCCCAAGTAGCTGGGACTACAGGTGCGGGCCACAACGCCTGGCTTTTTTTGGGGGGGGATTGTAATTGTCATTGTTGTTTGGCAGGCCTGGGCTGGATTTGAACCCACCAGCTCTGGTGTATGTGGCCGGTGCCCTCGCTGCTGAACTACAGGCGCAAGCCTTCGTTTTCTTTTTCTTGAAACAGAGTCTCACTTTGTCACCCTCAGTAGGTGCTGTGGTATCACAGCTCACAGCAACTTCAAGCTCCTGGGCTCGAGAGATCCTCTTAGCTCAGCCTCTTGAGTAGCTGAGACTACAGGTGCCTGCCACAACGCCTGGCTATTTTTAGAGACAAGGTCTTGCTCTGGCTCAGGCTGGTCTCGAACCCATGAGCTCAGGCAATCCACCCTCCTCAACCTCCCAAAGTGCTAGGATTATAGGCATGAGGCATGGTGCCCAGCCCAGGCCACTTCATTTTGTTGGGATATTTTTATTAACAGTAAATATGTGAAAAATTATTTTCTAATGACCACAAAAACACTTAAGAACAAAAGCCAAAACCCATGAGCTACCCCTGTTTATCCACACTGAGTAATTTCCCAGGCGGACAGAGAAGCTCTGTGAATCTAACACCCAAATAAATTAAGGCTGTGAAGCTCAGGGCCACTACATTGTGCCCTGAATGGCTGTGACCTGCAAAAGCATTAATTTTCAAAGTATTTGTCCTTTTAAGCAAATACTTAAAGCTCTGCCATTTTTCTTTGAGATTATATAGTAAATATCATTATTTCAAAAGAAATGATGCTGGCTTGGCCCCTGTGGCTCAAACAGCTAAGGCGCCAGCCACATACACCTGAGCTGGCGGGTTCAAATCCAGCCCGGGCCCACCAAACAACAATAATGGCTGCAACCAAAAAATTGCCAGGCTTTGTGGCGGGCAGCTGTGGTCCCAGCTACTTGGGAGGCAGAGGCAGGAGAATGCTTGAGCCCAGGAGTTGGAGGTTGCTGTGAGCTGTGATGCC
>NW_003852556.1:635365-637520 GCF_000181295.1 Otolemur garnettii | reverse complement strand
AAAAAAAAAAAAAAAGAAAGATGCCAGCGCTGAGAGAGGACCCAGAGGGCAGACAGACACCCACCCAGCGCCCTTCTGCTCTTCAGAGCTGTGGTCCCTGGCAAGGACAGCTTGGTACACACGGTCTACTCACACTTAGATGGGCACAAGCACAGGCTTTGCTTTAAAGCTCTACCAGGACACTGTAATTCAGCCTGATTTCCCTCCAGGTTAGTGTGATTTACATCAAAGTTTGGCTGGAGGTCTCATGACCCTCAGAGGGTACCATGTTAAATCCTCCACACAACTTCCCCTGCAGCACAGAAGGAGCTGCCGACACACAGAGGACCCCAGTGGTCACCACGGCAGTAGGTTTACAGAGCAAAGACTTCTGCCACTTCATGATAAGTCTATCACCTGAATTGCACTGTTTCTTTACAGGAGAATGAAGATGGCTGACTTGTCCTCACAGACTGACACTTTTCTGAGAGTAGGGCTGACCCACAATACACTGCTAAGATGGGAGGCCCATAAGATAAAAGTGGAGACAGTGAGGAACATTAAAAAGAAACCACATTCTGTCCTAAGTAAAGTAACCCAGGAACAAAGACCTGAATCTCGCATGTTCTCACAAGCGGGAGCTGAGTTACTAGTCTATCAGACAGAGTCACCTACTGGACACTGGAGACTCAGGGCGAGGAGGGTCAGATAAAAAATCACCTACTGGGGTGGTGCCCGTAGCTAGGGCGTTGGCCACATACACTGAGGCTGGAGGGTTCTCGAGCTCAGCCTGGGCCAGCTAAAACAATGACAACTGCAACAACAATAAAAAAATAGCCGGGCGTCGTGGCAGGCACCTGTAGTCCCAGATACTTGGGAGGCTGAGACAAGAGAATCACTTAAGCCCAAGAGTTTGAGGTTGCTGTGAGTTGTGATGCCACAGCACTCTACCGAGGGCGTCATAATGAAACTAACTAAAAAAAATCACCTACTGGGTGCAAGTGATGGGCACATTAAAGGCTTAGACTTCTGGGTGCAATTCAGCCATGTGATGAAAACCCACTTGCACCCCCTAAATCTATTTAAAGTTAAGAAAAAAAAAAAGCAGCTACATTTCAGAGCCTTAACTTCCATCTGTCTGTCCCAAAGTTAGGCAAATCCCCAGGTTTTGGTTTTTATCTTTAAAAATGTGTTCTTGCAATTCCCTGCTGAAGCCCTTCCTACCAAGACAGGGCATGAACGGGAAAAGGATGACGAAGTTTGTTGAATTTGGTCTTTCTAGGCTGAGGGAGAAACAGTGAGCTGTCTTCTTAAAACAGCGGTTCTCAAAACAGAACTGTATTAAAGGGCTACAGCATTAGGAAGGTTGAGAACCACTGTAAACGCTTCTACTACGGAAAAGGAAAAGAAAACGTTTATTGTACTCAGGAATAGCATGACCAAGCAGAAGACAATACAGCTGTCATTATAAAACATGCTGAATGCCAAGATGTACCGATAATTGTTACTGGAGACGTTAAGATAGAAGTACAAATAAAAATCCACCAAGAAAAGAAAAAAAATGGGACTCACAAAAGCAAGATTAGGTCAAAGAGGATCAACGTGGAGGTTTCCAAAGAGTGGTTCCCAACCCAGCTCCTTCACTGCCTACACCCACAGTCTCTTCCTTGACGATGTCCCAATCTGCCTGTGTCACAGTCAGCTTGCAGCATTGGCAGAACACAGGGCTCTCACCTCCACCCGTGCACTCACAGGGCTCTGCCAGCACTGACAGGCTCTCACCAGATGACACCCACACCCAGGCCCTGGACAGCAGGGTGCCCCTGACCGCCAAGTCCTTCACACTTCCTGTGGGATCACCTGGTGCCCCAACATCGGGCAAGCGAGATTCAGGCACGCTCGTACAGGCTGCTGGTGTCCACGCCTACCCAACCTCACTCCCATCCCACAGCTGAAGGCTCATTGGGAACTGGGGAGCTGTGTTTCCTCCCAGACCTGCTCATGCTGGTTATACCTGTTGCCATAACACAGCCCAGTGAACACTACACAAACCAAAGAAAATTTTTTTTTTTTTGAGATAGAGCCTCAAGCTATCTCCCTGGGTAGAGTGCTGTGACATCATAGCTCACAGTAACCTCCAACTCCTGGGCTCAAGTGAGTTTCTTGCCTCAGCCTC
>NW_003852556.1:622545-633973 GCF_000181295.1 Otolemur garnettii | reverse complement strand
AAAAAAAAAAAAAAAAGAATAATTGAAAAGGAAGAAATAAAAGTCGCTGCTCTGCTACAGTGGTGAGACAGACAGGATGTGCTGGGACCTGTGGACACACACAGGTGGCACAGGACAGCTTGTGAGTGCCCAGCACACTCACAGGACACGCAAAGGATGCCCACCGAAGGGGTCTGGAAGCAAAACCCTCCAATCTTAGAGATGTTTCTGCCCCATGGCTTTACCAAGTGTTAGGTCCACCCATTTACCCAGTGGAGTCTTCAAGCTCCTCCCTCAGGGACAGCCTTAAAGAGTGTGGGCTCTGACCTTCTCCCTCTGACCCACTCCGTCAGGCAGCAATTTCCAATTTCCGGGGATAGACCCTCCACCCAGCTGCTCCTGGCAGCAGCCCAGCACTATGGGCACCTGTGCCCCTGTCACCACCCTCTTTAAAACCAAATGCTGAACCTGCACCCGTAGCTTAAGAAGCCTCTTTAGCCTGGCTGTGGGTGACACCCTCTTCAGCCCTCCCGCCACCTGCCAGTCCCCTGGCTCCATCTCCCACCCTCCCCACCATGTCCCTAATCCCCGGGTCACCCAGCTTGGCCTGGAGGCTTAGCTGCATTACTGTCCCCTCCTTTGGGAAGCCTGGAGACTCCAATGTTCCCTCGATTGCCAGCCCCCTAACGGCACGGGCACACACTCTGGCCTGGCAGGTGGTGAACTTCTTGGGCATTCACTCCTGAAACCTCAGTTCTTCACCCACAACACAGTGATTATCTGCCCAGCAGCACGGGAGGGGTATTTGCTTCCAGTACACAGACCTGTGTGGCTCAGGCCTGGAGGGCAGGGGATGGGTGGTGGCAGGTCAGGGCCCTTTCAAGCCAGGGAGGACTCCCCTCCCTGGGCCTTGGGGGCCTCATCAGTTCTGAGGCTGGCGGTGGCTGCCTGTGGCCTGGTACTCTGGACAGGACACCTGCAGTGGGGGGAGCAGATCAAGCTGGGTCCTGTAGACCCTCTCCTAAGGACCCTTCAGGACACACTTCTGCCCATCTTAAGTTCAGGAATAAGAAATCGCTCTTCTCAGCCCCTAGACATGGTTGCTTGTGTGGAAAGAAAGGTTCTCACGCTCATCTGACCGGCAGGCCGGTCTCAGAAGGGAATGAAGGTCCCGTCCCTAACCGCACCCAAAGCTGGAAGCCTCCTCTCCGCCTGCCGCAGACACGCGCTACAGAGGCGCCTGGGCTGGACCTTGGACTTGGGCGAACGCGCGGTGACTGAGAGCGCAAGGGCGGGGGTTGAGGGCGCGGTGGCCGGGGGCGCGGGATTACAAGCGCGGGGTGGGCGAGGGCGGCGGGCGGCCCCAGGTGGGGCGGGGAGTCGTCTGCAGCTCGGACTCCGCAACTCACCTGTCATGCTTTTCTGGACGCGCCCGCCTCCCTTCAGAAGTTTGGACCATTTTATCGCTCTTCTCGTGAGTATCACCAGATAGGCGGAAAAAAACTCTTCGTAGGCTGCATAATCAAAGTCTTCAGGTCTTTCAAATCCGTACGGATCAACCCTGCGACACATACGCACAAAATCCTCGTGTTCCCATAATAAAGTTTCCACGCCCGCACGTGCGCCCGAAAGAGTCGGGAAGTCGGGGTGCGCTCGGAGCGCGGGGAGAACGCGAGCTTGCGCAGGGACCGTCGGCTCACTATCGGACCCGCACCCTGTACCCTGCGCCACCTATTCGGGACCTGGACTCCGCGCCCAGGATCCTGCGCCCCGCACTCCACACCCCGAGACGCCCACCCCGGGACCTTGGCTCCCGCCGCCCACCTGGGAACCCGGACCCGAGACTCCTGCGCGCGCTCGGGGGACTCCATGCCGGGGGAGGCGCTCACTGAGCCCTAGAGAGTGGGTCCCAGTTCGCCTCCCGGGTCCCCGGCGCTAGAGTCCTTCCGGAGGGGGAGGGGCGGAGCAGGGACGGGGCGGGAACCAAGGGCGAGGGGCGGGGCGGAGGGGTGGGGACAGGGCTGACGAGGAGGGGCTGAGGGAGGCGGGGAAGAGCTACTGGGGGGCTGAGGGGCGTCAGGCGTGCGGCTGGAAGTGCTCCTGCCCCAGGAGAGAGTGGCGTCCTGGCTGAGACACCTCCCTCCGCCGGCTGAGATGGGTGGAATGGTCTTGGGATGGGAGTGGGATGTGGGTGGGATGGGGAGGGCACGGGTTGGGAGATGCCAGGATGGGGATCTGGGGCTGGTACGGCATGGGGGCTCTTTCCGCAGCCCCCCACCCACCCCACGCAGCCCGGATAGAAGATTGGAGAGATTGACCCCGTGTGGATTCTTCTGAGATTCCTTCAAACCGCAGTGCCAAGCAGACCAGACTTCGGATATTTGACTCCTATTTTTATTTCTTTATGTGGAAAAAGACAAGTCTTATTTGCTCCGCTACGTTTCAAGGCTGAAACCTCAAATAAACTAGATGCCTCAGGTCCCAACTCCCACCTGGGAAACCCTCCCTGTACCTGCCAACCCAAGCCAGGGACCAAGGGCGCGGCCCCAATTGCGGAGACCCCCGCCTTGGGAAAACCGAGAGCTGCGCACGGACTGCCGCGAGGCCCCGCAGATTAAGCGCGGCCAGGATTAACGTGTGGGCGTTGTGGCCTCTTCCTGGCCTTGGTCCTGGATCTGGCAGCTTCCGGCCCAGCCTCTGCCTCACTGCCGGGGAACCCCACCCTGGCTTGCCACCTGTCTCCAGGGCAGCTCCGGTGTTCAGCTTCTCCTGTGGCCCCATCACAGCTTCCTAAGACATCTCAACTCTACTTCTACTCTATCTGGGAGATCGTCAGAAATTTGCCTAGACTGAGTGTTTTGAATTTTGCTTTGGCCATGTGGTGCGGTAAAGAAGTGACCTCAGCCCTCCACCCCCAAAAGCAGTTTCAGAAAGGTGGGCCATCAAGAAGGCCTGTCCCCACAATTGTTGAATGACCGGTGCTGTGGAAAACATGCCTTCCAGGGTGGGACCCACGGCCCCTGGGAAATTGGTGGGAATCATATCGACCTGAGGCTTCTGGGCCTCCAGGAACTAACTTGGGAAGCTCCTGGCGTGTCCCATCTAAGCACTAAACAGGGATCCTGGGACTAATTCACAGCCAGGGACCACCCAACCCCTGGTCTGGCCTGGTGTCTGTGCATGTCCTGGCTCTGCACCCAGAAGGGCTGTAGGAAGCCCGCACTGGGCTGAGCAGAACCCGGACCAGCGACTCAGACGGTTGTCGTTTGGTGGTTCTGAGAGAAGCTACTCAAGCCTTCAGCTAAGGTCCTCCACATTTTGCTTCCGAAAGACACAGTCCCTTCCAAGACCAGACAGCCCCTGCCTGGGCTATGATTTCCTGACTCAGACTTGTAGGCCCTGCAGGACACAAATCTCTACTCAGAGCTGACCAGTGGGATACCCCCAGGGCCTCCCTTTTCTTTACTCCTGAGAAGAGGATCCCAGCACCCTATCCAGAACTGACTGGGCCTCACTTCCTGCATCCTGTCGCCCTTTCTGCACTCGTCCCACTGTCCTGCTCCCCACTTCCCTCCATTCAGTATCTTGTGCCCCCAAACCACCCTGGCTTCCTGGCTGCCAGGCCCACGACTTCAAGGCCCCTCCCCCATCCCTGCCCTCTGTAGATGGACACAGGATTCCAGTCCCCAAGATGAGGGGCCGTGCACTCAAGCATGGGCACCGGGCACTGTTCACACTGAGCCATTCAGATAAGAGTGGCCGCCCTCCAGGAAAAGAGAGGAGAGATGCAGGGACTCACTCTCTAGGCCCCACCTCCCAGCCTCCGGCCCCAGCCCAGCCCAAGTTTAAGGCACAGGAAATAGCAGGACCACTGTGTCCCAGAGGTGCCCCATACTCCCCCAGTCCAAGAACCTTCACTGCTGTTCCCTTTCTGCGAGGCAGCCAGGCTTCACCTGGCCAGTGAATCTGCCTCGGGGCCTGCTAACCACAGCCTTTCACAGCTTTCCAGGGTTAAAACTCTTAGCCAACCTGTGCCCAGCACTTAGGGAGGAGGCACCTTCAGTCTGAGGGGCCCATGGGCCACATCAGGGTCTCAGTGGGGTCACCACCCAACAGATGGGCCTTCTTCCTTCAGGAATTCAGCGTCTCCTTGCTTTTTGGTAAAAGCTGCTACCCTTTGGAAGTCAGAAGTGCTTCCAGCATATCTGAGTTCTGGAGTGCCCGCCCCCACCAAGATGAACGGGTATCCGGGAGTCCATCAGTGGCACGAGGACCTGTGAAGAGCTGACAGGAGCCCATTGCAGGTGGTCCCCATGGAGGGGCATCCCCAGGGTACCCGTTCCAGAAGCCTCAGGCAGGGAGAGGGGCAGGACTAGTGGAGCTGCTGCTCAGGCCCTGAGACACTGCAGAGTGCAGTGGGCCAGCTGTTGCACCTGATGTGGCCTGGGGTGGCCTTGGCTGCATTTCTGACCAGAGGCTGTGTGGCCAGGGCTGGAGGCAGGGAGAGTGTGCCACAGCACTCTACCCAGGGTGACAGCTTGAGGCTCTGTCTCAAAAAAAAAAGATTCAATGTGCCAAGAAGAGCCACAGCAGAGGACAAGATTTAACCATAGGGCTGTTGAACTAGATGACCTCGGAGTTTGGGACTGAGGATTTTCAGGGGGTTGGGCGAGTAGCAGGCATGACTGGCAGAGTGTGAGGTTCCTGTGGGTTCCTGTGGGGTCTGCAAGCCAGTTGGCTTTGAGATCAGAAAAACATCTTAAGCAATTCTTAAACCAGAGCTCTGTGTCTACTGGCAGAGCTGTCAGCGGGACACCTGCATGCACTGCTTGCTGTGTGATGGCTGGTCACAGGAAGAGGACCAAAGTGCAGCCGGACTGATGCTTAATTGTCCTGTGTTTCCGTCCAGAACCTGGCATGGGATGCTCATTAACCCTGTAAGCTTCAATGTGATGAAAGTGGCGTATCCAGAGAAACCCGCTTACACCTGGAACAGGCTGTCAGATTTAGCAGATAAACTTGCAAACACAGGACCCCCAGGGAGGGACATGGATGTTCCCTCCATACGCCTGGCTCAGCAGCTGGGACTTGGCAGACAAAGCAATAAAAAACAGATTAGAGAGAGAAAAACAGTTTATTTATTTATTTATTTATTTTAGAGACAGAGTCTCATTGTATTGCTCTCGGTAGAGTGCTATGGCGTCACAGCTCACAGCGACCTCCAACTCCTGGGCTTAAGTGATTCTCTTGCCTCAGCCTCCAAGTAGCTGGGACTACAGGCACTCGCCACAATGTCCAGCTATTTTTTGTTGCCGTTTGGCTGGGCCCAGGTTTGAACCCACCACCCTTGGTACATGGGTCCAGCGCCTTACCCATTGAGCCACAGGTGCCGCCCGAGAAAACAGTTTAAACTGTAGAAGCAGACGCAGTAGATCGACAAAAAAAGTAGTTTAAGCAGGTGGCTGGAGTCAGGGGCTCAGACACCCTCTTGGGCCATCCAAGGACAAGATTTGCTTGTTCAGTGAGGTGTGTTATATAGGTTTAAATCTGTCCCTTTTCCACTTTTTTTTTGAGACAGAGTTTTACTATGTTGCCGTGGGTAGAGTGCTGTGGTGCCACAGCTCTTAAGTCAGCAATTCTCAACCTGTGGGTCGCAACCCACAGGAACTGTGTTAAAGGGATGCGGCATTAGGAAGGTTGAGAACCACTGGCTTAAGTGATTCTCTTGCCTCAGCCTCCTAAGTAGCTGGGACTACAGGGGCCTGCCAAAAAGCTCTGCTATTTTTTTGTTGTAGTTGTCATTGTTGTTTGGTAGGCCCAGGTTGAATTCAAACCCGCCAGCCTTGGGTGTATGTGGCTGGCACCCTAGTCGCTGAGTTTACAGGCACTGAGCCCCCTTTTCCACTTTTAAGAGTGGTCCTTCCTACAGGGAGAGTGAGGCGCCTTTACGAGTGGAAATTGTCTTTATAAGTGTGAATTTTCTTTATAAAGGAGACCCTTATACCCCACATTTAGAGTTTCCCTTCATCCATTGTTCCTCAGTTGCCTCCAGCTCAAAACAGTCCTGTGCCAAAGCAACATATTTGGGGAGGGGCAGAGTCTGGCCCCTTCACTCTTTATCTGAAATTCCAATTTGAGCATTCCCTGTTGTACCTTGAAATCCTGCCCTGGGAGTGTAGTGACCCAGATTTCTTTAAGTAAAGGGTAAGGAAATCTTTCTGTCCTGGAGGATTTTTTTAAAGAGCTTGTTTGCTTAGAAAGAACAATTATGTCTTCTGTTTCCCGGCCTTTTCTTTTTTCCCTTTTTTTTTTGAAGACAGTCTCACTTGTTGCCCTTGGTAGAGTGCTGTGGAGTCTTAGCTCACAGCAACCTCAAACTCTCAGGCTCAAGTGATTCTCTTGCCTTAGCCTCCTGAGTAGCTGGGACTACAGGTGCCCACCACAATGCCCAGCTATTTTTAGATACGAGATCTCGCTCTGGCTTGGTTTGGCCTCGAACCTATGAGCTCAGGCAATCCACCTGCCTCGGCCTCCCAGAGTACAGGGATTATAGGCATGAGCCACCGAGACGGGCCTGGGCCTTTTTTCCTTTGAAGTGTCCAGGCAGCCTGCCCACAGCATCTATGTCCTCATGGACCCCCATCCCTGGAGCCCTCAAAGCAGAGGAGGCTCTGCTTTGCTACCTCACAGGGTCTCAGGTGGACGGTTATGGGACTGACTTTGTGAAGAAGCAACACGGTACAGGGCCCTCCAGGGAGAGCTTTGAATACACAAAGGTAAATGTCAACAATCTAGATTAAGAACCAAATGTTTGGAATGTTAACTTTTTTTTTCATTGATACTGATAACAGGTTTCCAGTCAATATGCCCAGCTGCTTGGAGGTGACAGGGCAAGGTAAGGTCCAGGTGTGTGGGCAGCGGGCCTCACTTCTTCCAATCCTGGTCATAGTCCCATTTGGCAGTGAAGCCCTGGATAGGGCTGACCTTCAGGGCAAGCATCCTCCTGGTCTGCTTGGCTGCCAGTTAGCCTTGAAGGTGTGCTGGATGGGGACGTATGAGTAGCGCTTCCCCCAGATGAAATGAGCACTGTGAAGCTGGGGGAGAGCATGGCTGTGCCCACACCACTGCTTTGTGCCAGCTGGACTTTCTCATCCATGGAAAGGTTGCTCTAGGAGGCCTTCTTCTCTTTCAAGGCCTTCTGGCTGGCAGACAGGTGCTTGACATGGGCCAGCGTAACTGGGGAGAGCAGTCGTGACTCTTCACGACACTGCCGTGTGCACGTGCTCACAGACACACAGAGGTGGAAAGCACTGGTTTGCCAACTACTCTAAACACTCTGGCAGCCAACATCCTGCCGCTGCCGCCGCCACATAGCCAGTGCCCCTGAAGTATTAACTTCAAAACAGTTTTTTTAATAAGACAGGGTTTCTCTCTGCTGTCCAGGTGGGAGTACAATGGTGTGATCAGTGTGGTCTCCAGCTCAGTGTGGTCTCCAACTCTTTGTGCCAAGTGCTTCTCTTTGTCCCAGGCTCCTGAGTATCTAGGACTCCAGGGAGCACCCCCATTCCTGGCTAACTTTTTATTTTTTATAGAGATGGGGTCTTACTATGTTGCTTAGGCTGGTCTTAAACTCCTAGGCTCAAGGGAACCTCCCACCTCAGCTTCCTGAAGTGCAGGTCTAAATTCTTTCTTTCTTTATTTATTGAGACAGAGTCTCACTCTGTCACCCCAGACTAGAGTGCTGTAGCCTCCACCTAGCTCTCAGCAACTTCAGACTCCTGGGCCCAACTGATCTTCCTGCCTCAGTCTCCCAAGTAGCTGGGACTACAGGTGCCACAATGCCCGGCTAATTTTTCTATTTTCAGTAGAGATGGGGTCTCGCTCTTGCTCAGGCTGGTCTGGAACTCCTTAAGGGATTCAGTCCCTTAGACTCCCATAGTATTGGGATTAAGATGTGAGCCACTGTTCCCAGCCATTAAAATAAATTCATTTTTATTTTTATTTATTTATTTTTTTGAGACAGAGCCTCAAGCTGTTGGCCTGGATAGAGTGCTGTGGCATCACAGCTCACAGCAACCTCCAATTCCTGGGCTCAAGTGATTCTCCTGCCTCCACCTCCCAAGTAGCTGGGACTACAGGTACCTGGCTATTTTTTGGTTGCAGCCATCATTGTTGGTTGGTGGGCCCTGGCTGGATTCAAACCCACCAGCTCAGGTGTATGTGGTTGGTGCCTTAGTTGCTTGAGCCACAGGAGTGAGCCTAAAATAAATTCTTAAAAAATTAATAGTTGGGCTGGGTGTGGTGACTCACGCCTATAATCCTAGCACTCTGGGAGACCAAGGTGGGTGAATGGCCTGCGCTCACAGGTTCAAGACCAGCTTAAGCAAAAGTGAGACCCCTATCTCTAAAAATAGCTGGTGTTGTGGTGGGCGCCTGTAGTCCCAGCTACTTGGGAAGCTGAGACAAGAGAATCTCTTAAGCCCAAGAGTTGAGGGTTGCTGTGAGCTGTGATGCCACAGCACTCTACTGTGAGAGTGACATAGTGAGACTCTGTCTCAAAAAAAAAAAAAAAAAAAAATGAAGAGTTGCTACTAGAATTAGAGTCATGTCACAAATAGAAGAGCACAGACTTCTAAGGGGTTTCCATGCTCAGTCAGTTGACAAAATTCACCCAAGACCACCATGACTACTCTAAGAGTAAATACAACTTAAAGAAGAAATGCTAACTCTGAATTTCCCCGGGCCCAAGGGAAAGGGGATGCACCTTCCTCTTCAGCATTTCCTGTAGGAAACTCAACTTGACAAACGCTTTCCCCTTTGAGATGCATATAAATATTTTAGGGAGATGAAGGGAGCCTCTCTCAGTCTGTACCTCAAGAAGGCAGTGCCTGAAATCCCTCTTTCAAATCAATGATGGGGTGCAAGGTGAGAGCTGGAGTAAGGGCCCCAAACTATAAAAGCAGCTAAAACAGTGATAATAATCAGCCACTATTCCCTCATTTGCTTGATAATAATCACCTGTTTCCTTGTTTTGTTTTCTTCTTTTTTTTTGAGAGAGAGTCTCACTTTGTTGCCCTCAGTAGAGTGCTCTGGCATCACAATTCACAGCAACCTCAGACTCCTGGGCTCAAGCAATTCTCTTGCCTCAGCCTCCCAAGTAGCTGAGACTACAGGCGCCTGCTACATCGCCCAGCTATTTTTAGAGGTGGGGTCTCCTTCTGGCTCAGGCTGGTCTCAAACCTGTGAGCTCAGGTGATCCACCCACCTCGGCCTCCCAAGTACTGGGATTACAGGGTGAGCCACTGCCCAGCCTCCCTTGTTTTCTTCTTTGTCCTGAAGTCATGCATAACTTTCTCTGTATAGGACACACCTGTTTGGAACCTGGGGGTACTTTGAGATAACTTCTAGGCTGTGCTTTCCAGTGACAGACCCACCCAGACCATGGAACTGACTCAACTGGTCTTGGACCCCCACTTGGGGTCCTGCATTCCAGTAACCGAATGGTCCAACAGTGGCCCATGCAGAGGCCTGCTGGCTCTGCCTGGAAGCCAGCCAATTATAGACCCTGATTGCCTAACTTTCTCCCCACCAAACTGTATCTACAAACCCTGTGTCCTCCAGCCTGAGCAAGAGCAAGACCCTATCTCTACTAAAAATAGAAAAATGTAGCCAGATTGGCTTGGTTCCTATAGCTCAAGTGGCTACGGGGCCAGCCACATACACTGGAGCTGGCGGGTTCAAATCCAGCCCGGGCCTGTCAAACAACAGTGACAACAACAATAATAAAATAGCCTCGCTCTGTGGTGGGTGCCTGTAGTCCCAGTTACTTGGAAGGCTGAGGCAATAGAATCGCTTAAGCCCAAGAGTCTGAGGTTGCTCTGAGCTGTGATGCCATGGCACTCTACCAAGGGTGACAGCTTGAGACTGTCTCAAAAAACCCCCCAAAAACACACACAAAAAACTAGCCAGGTATAGTGGTACACACCTATACTCCTAGCTACTCAGGAGACTGAGGCAAGAGGATTGCTCAAGCCACAAGTTTGAGGTTGTTGTGAACTATGATGATGCCAGGACGCTTCATTCAAGGCTACAGAGTGAGACTCTGTCTCAAAACAAAATGGAAAAAAAAAATCTTGTCTCTGTCTGGGCCTGGTGGCTCACATTTGTTATTCTAGCACTCTGGGAAGCCAAGGTGATAGAATCCCTTGAGGCCAGGAGTTGGTCTCAACCCCGCCCCCCACAACCCCCCCCCCAAGAGTCTCACTTTGTTGCCCTGGGTAGAGTGCTGTGGCATCATCATAGCTCACAGCAACCTCAAACTCTCGGGCTCAGGAAATCCTCTTGCCTCAGCCTCCCAAGTAGCTGAGGCTACAGGCACCCACCATACATCCACCTCATTTTTTTCCTATTTTTATTAGACAGGTCTCACTTGTGCCCAGGCATGTCTCGAACTCTTGACCTTAAGCAATCCACCTGCCTGCCACTTCTTAGCTGCTAAAAATAGAAAAATTAGATGGGCAGGGTGGTGGGCACCTGAAGTCCCAGCTACTTAGGAGGCTGAGGCAAGAGGGTCACTTGAGCCGAGGAGTTTGAAGTTGCATGAGCTGATGCCACAGCACTGTACCCAGGGTAACAGTGAGATTCTGTCTCAAAAATAAATAAATCAGCTCCGTGCCTGTAGCTCAGTGGTTAGGATGCTGACCACATACGTACATCCAGGTTAGTGGGCTCGAACCCAGCCTGGGCCTGCTAAACAACAGTGATAACAATAATAAAATAGCCTGGCATTGTGGCAGGTGCCTGTAGTCCCAGCTACTGGGGAGGCTGAGGCAAGAGACTCGCTTAAGCCCAAGAGTTTGAAGTTGCTGTGAGCTGTGATGCCAGAGCACTCTACTGAGGGTGACATAGAGAGACTCTGTCTCCAAATAATAATAATAATAAATAAATAAATACCTTGGCTTCCTAGTTCTTGGGAGAAATTTATCCTTTCTCCCCACTTAGTGTTATGCAGAATAAACTATTTCTGCTGCAAACCCTTTTGCCTCTGCTATTAAGGCTCTCTAGCGGCAGGCAGACAAGGCTGGCCAGGTAGTCCCAGGAGCTTGTCTCCAGATCAACTTCTTGCTTGTTGGAAGATGGAAGTTTCCCTTCCCCTTTGGGCAAAGTGTTAGAATGGCTACCCTCCTGCAACGGGGAGGGTCCTCTTTATGAGCTCCACAGCTGGTAATCCAATAATAAAATTGTCTTCTTTCTCTCCTGCCTTTGTGAAGAGATCTTCTGCATTAGCTGGAGACTTTATTTATTTATTTATTTATTATTATTTTTTTATTGAATGGTAACTATGTACATTAATGCATTTTATTTATTTTATTATTTTTTTTTTCAGAGACAGAGTCTCACTTTATTACCCTTGGTAGAGTGCTGTGGCATCACAGCTCATAGCAACCTC
>NW_003852556.1:616616-621662 GCF_000181295.1 Otolemur garnettii | reverse complement strand
CAACCTCCAACTCCTGGGCTCAAGCGAGTCTCCTGCCTCAGCCTCCCAAGTAGCTGGGACTACAGGCACCCGCCACAACGCCCGGCCATTTTTTTGATTGCAGTGTCATTGTTGTTTGGCGGGCCCAGGCTAGGTATTCGAACCCGCTACCTTAGGTGTATGTGGCTGGCGCCTTAGCCGCTTGAGCCACAGGCACTGAGCCGGGAATTAAGATTTTAATGTTAATCCTTGATGTTTTAATACCTTTAAAACATAAAAGTTCTAGGCTTGGTGCCCAGAGCACAGTGGTTACGGCGCCAGCCACATACACTGGCCTGAAACGTTCGAACCCAGCCCGGGCCAGCTGAGCAGCAGTGACATCTGCAACAGAAAAATAGCTGGATGTTGTGGTGGGCTCATGTAGTCCCAGCTACTGGGGAGGCTGAGGCAAGAGAATTGCCTTAGCCCAAGAGTTTGAGGTTGCTGTGAGCTGTGACACCTCTGACACTCTACCAAGGGTGACGCAACATAGTGAGACTGTTTCAAAAAAAAAAAAAAAAACAACTTAAAAGTTCTAAATACATTTGTTTACTGAATAACTATGACTAGACAAAAAGATGGTGCAGATATTTTTCTCTTAAGATTACAAACATTAATTATGATGTGTTTCAAATATATAGAAAGTTGTACAAGAGATGTCAGCCCACTGCCCACCCTGATGACACACTGCTCTTTCCTTTTGAGGACATACAGCCATGTGGATGTGGACAAGTCCTTGGCAGTCACACAGGAGCAATGTCTATGTGACTCTTTGCATTGCCATCAGCTTCCTCCACCTGCAATGAAAAGGTAATTAAATACATTTGGGGATGGCGGCAAGTAAAAGCAAAGTGATGCTATTTGTGAGCTATTTAAATATGAACCCCTACTCTGAAGTCATAACCAGCCTTGAGATGTCCCGGCAAAAGCACTGAGACTGTGACAGCCTCCCACAGCCCTCCGTGTCTGAGTCTGCACGGGCTTCATGGTGAGGGCTTCACAGCATGGCCCTGCTCTGTGAACCATCTCATTCCCTCCATTGATCTTCCAGCCTCCCCTCAGTCCTTGAAGGAGTCACTCATTCTATTTCAAAAGTGACAATTTGTCCAATTTTGTTGGGAATCACCCCAAACAGAATGCAGACACCTTGCTGCTTCTGAGTGGGCGTCTTTGTGTGTGCCATGTTTGTAGTGGATTCAGGAGCATGATGTCAATGTCAGTGTGGGAGGAGGCCACACAGACCTGCCTGATCCCTGTCATTTGTGGAGTCATCACAGTTTCTATCTTCCACGATGGTTTTTATGTCAAGTGCAGCAGTATTTGATGGTGATTGCTCAGTCTGCCAGTCCATACTGCCTTGGAGATGGGGAGCTTCTCCTGGGAAGCTGAGGGGTAGGGTGTGTTCACTGTTGGGCTTCCTCAACGTCTCACAGCCCCTGACAGGCAATTCTGTGGGCTTTGGCTTGATTGCCCTACAGGTGTTTCATCTCTCTTCTCCAAGTAGCTTTCTCCTAGGATGCAAAATAATCTTTGCATAATCTTTTTTTTTCTTTTTTTGTTTTGAGACAGAGTCTCACTATGTTGCCCTCTGTAGAGGGCTATAACATCATAGCTCACAACAACCTCAAACTCTTGGGCTTAAACGATTGTCTTGCCTCAGCCTCTCGAGTAGCTGGGATTATAGGTGCCTGCCACCTCGTCCAGGTATTTATTTATTTATTTGCAGTTTTTGGTCGGGGTTGGGTTTGAACCCGCCACCTCTGGTATATAGGGCTGGTGCCCTACTTTTTTGAGCCCTGGGCGCTACTCTGTTTATTTATTTATTTTTTAGGAGACGGGAAGAAGAGGAAAGGAGTCCAGGTATTTTTTTTTGTTGTTGCAGTTGTCATTGTTTAGCAGTCCCAGGCTGGTTTGAACCCTCCAGCCGCCGTGTTTGTGGCTGGCGCCCTAACCACTAAGCTATGAACACCGAGCCCCCTTCCTTACAATTGTGATAAAATATCTGCCAGCATGAAATCTGCTGTCCACACTGTGTCTGAGTGTGCATCTGGGGTGCTGACACATTTGCCACTGTCCAGCGTCAGGCCTGGTCTGTCCTCCCAAATGGGAATGCTGCCCCCACCGCACTCTCACAGCCCCACCAAGCCCCTCACATCCTCCAGTCTCCTGTTTGTCTTTATGAGTTTGACTAGTCTGCGAATGAAGTATCAGCCATAAAGGAAGGAGCTGAGGACAAAATGCCTGTATAATTGAGACTTTACTTGAGGCAAAGTGAGGACAGCCAGCCGCCCAGAAGGCTCAGATTCAAGTAACCCCGGATATGAGCTCTGCTCTAGCAGCTTTTGTTCCCTGAAGGTTTTAAAAGGAAAAAAAGAGGACAGGGAGCTGGCTGGTGCACCCTGTTGCTCAGGAACCTCCCTGGCTTCCAGAGAAACGCCCCAGGATCGGCTGCTGAGTGCAAGGTGTAAGCTACATGCTGTGCCACCAGGATAACTCACAGCAGCTGTGGCAACTGCGAGCAGCTGCAGGTGATGACCAGCAGCTCAGAGCAGGGCGTGGGGTGGGTCTCACATTGGTGTCAGCCTGGACTTGATCATGTGGTCTGCGTCCTTCTGTGTCTGGTTTATTTCACTCAGTATTGTGTGCCCACGGCTCACCCTTGTGGTGGGGCAGGAAGGTCTTGTTCATGGACTTTAGAGCCGGGGTCTTGCTCTGCCACTCATGCTGGGGTGTGTGCAGTGTCGCAATCATGGTGTCAGCTAAGCAGAATGATAAAGCCTGTGTCTGCAAAGAAGAGCAGGTGCAGGTGGTCCTCTTGGCAGGCTGAGCACCTCAGGCAAATGCCAAGCAAGTGCACATCCAGGCAGGGTGCAGGGAACAGCAAGTGATGCTGAGTGGGTGGCTGGACACACATCTAACAAGCTGCAAGGGCCGTGAGTGCTGGTGAGGGGGGAAATGCATGTCCACTGAGCTTCAGGACGCTTTGTGGGCCACATGTTCAAAAATAGCAGCATTAGCATGATCTGAGGCTGTCTGATGTCAAAGGGTGGGGGTCCTTTGTCCTCTGCTGGCCAGAGCTGCTCCTGGCCAGTGGCCTGTCATCAGGAGGGATGCTGGTCAGTCGTGCCCAAGCCACCAAAGAAGCAGCAGAGTTAGGCGAGTGGTTGAAGTCAGGATTGGGGCAGGTGTCCCCAAGGGGCTGGCTGTGTTTGGCCCTTAGGCAAGAGAGGCTGGTGGAGGGGGCATAATGAGGCAGGGCTGACCTCCCCCATTCAGGACTGCAGTTCTGACATGTGCCTCGATGTGAAAGGGCCTTTACAGCACAATGCTCAGTGCAGGAAGCCAGACGTGGGAGCCCACAGCGTGTGGCACCATTTGCAGGTGGAGCCCACGGGGCAGGGGTGGGTGGAGATGGCGGGGGCTGGGAGGAGCGAAAGCAGGTTTCTTTTGGGGGGTAATGAAAATACCAATGTTAAACTTTTGCTAATTTGCTTTCACTCTTTTCTTCACATGCCTGTTTGTGTATAAAGGATCACAGAACACAAATGGTATAAGCTTCTTTTTTATTTGCCATTGTACTATGAGTCTTTTAAAAAAATTTAATATAACTTCCTTAAAATAACACTGTATATACATTGTTTATGTCCACAAAGTTGGGAAAATAGTAATAACCCAAAATATAAAATTATCTACAATTTACAAATTTAAGGATATTCTCTTATGACATTTCTAAGCTTTTTCTTTTGAGACAGTCTCACTATGTCATCCTTTGTAGAGTGCTATGCTGTCTTAGCTCACAGCAGCCTCAAACTCTTGGGCTTAAGCAATTCTCTTGCCTTAGCCTCCCAAGTATCTGGGACCATAGGCACCTGCCACAACACCTGGCTATTTTTTTTGTTGTTGCAGTTGTCATTGTTGTTTAGCTGGCCCAGGCCAGGTTTGAACCCAGCAGCCTGGATGTATGTGGCCCACGCCCTACCCACTGAGCTATGGCTGCGGCCGCTTTTTCTTTCTCACTCCATCACCCTGGGTAGAGTGCTGTGGCGTGGCCATAGCTCACAGCAACCTCAAACTTCTGGGCTCAAGCGATCCTCTTACTTTAGCCTCCTGAGTAGCTGGAACTACAGGTGCCTACCACCACGTCTGGCTAGTTGTTATATTTTTAGTAGAGATGAGGTCCTACACTTGCAAACTCCAAAGCTCATACAATCCATCTGCCTTGGCCTCTCAGAGTGTTAGGATACAGGTATGAACAGTTGTGCCTGGCCATTTTTAAGCTTTTTTTTTTCTTTTTAGACAGAGTTTCACTTTATTGCCCTTGGTAGAGTGCTGTGGTGTCACAGCTCACAGCAACCTCCAACTCCTGGGCTTAGGTGATTCTCTTGCCTCACCCTCCTGGGTAGCTGGGACTACAGGTATCCACCATAACGCCCAGCTATTTTTTGCAGCAGTTTGGCTGGGGCTGGGTTCGAACCTGCCACCCTCGGTATATGGAGCTGGCTCCCTACCCACTGAGCCACAGGCACCGCCCCCCCCACCCCTTTTTGAGACAGAGTCTTACTTTGTCATCCTCAGTAGACTGTGTTGGGATCATATTTCACAGCAACCTCAAATTCTTGGGTTCAAGTGATTCTCTTGTCTCAACCTCCCAAGTAGCTGGGACTACAGGCACCTACCACAACACCCGGCTATTTTTAAAGACAGAGTCTCACTCTTGCTCAGGCTGGTCTCAAACCCATGAGCTCAGGCAATCCGCCTGCCTCAGCCTCCCAGAGTGTTAGGATTACAGGTGTGAGCCACCACAACTGGCCCATTTTCAAGCTTTTTGAAGAAGCTTTTTTTCTGTGGCTCAGTGAGTATACCAAGGGTGGCGGGTTCAAACCCGGCCCCTGCCCCAGCCAAACTGCAACAAAAAAATATCTGGGTGTTGGGTGGCACCTGTGGCTCAAAGGAGTAAGGCACCGGCCCCATATGCTGGAGGTTGCGGGTTCAAACCCAGCCCCGGCCAAAAACTGTAAAAAAAAAAAA
>NW_003852556.1:560359-615892 GCF_000181295.1 Otolemur garnettii | reverse complement strand
ACCTTAGGTGTATGTGGCTGGCACCTTAGCCACTTGAGCCACAGGCACTGAGCCTGGGTTTGTTTTTCGAGACACCATCTTGCTGTGTCACCTAGGCTAGAGAGCCATGATCTCATCACAGCTCACAGCAACCTCAAACTCCTGGGCTCAACCAATCCTGCCTCAGCCTCCCAAGTAGTTGGGACTATAGGAATGCCCGGCTAGCTTTTTTCTATTTTTAGCAGAGATGGAGTATTGCTCTTGCTCAGGCTGGTCTCTCTCACTCTCTCTCATACCTGAGCTCAGGGATCCACCCACCTTGGCCTCCCAGAGTGCTGGTGTTACAGGCAGGCGTGAGCCACTTTGCCCGGCCAAGACAATTCCATTGTTGTCCTCATAAAACAGTCTAGATAGCCAAAACCAATCTCCTCCTAGATGCCAGCAAAGAATGGCTGGAATCTGAAATTGAAAGGACAATTCTATTTACATCAGCATGTCAGAGAATGAAATGCACAGGCACATATCTGACAACGTGAGCACGTTTGGGGACAGGACGCAGGGAACTCTACTTTCTGCTCAATTTTGCTGTGAACCTAACAATGCTCTAAAAATTAAAATCTATTTTTGAAGAAGTAAATAATCTTTCTCTCAGGCTCCTGCTGTCCTGTAACTATTCATAGTTTAGTGTGTTTTCTTCCACAGATTTTTTTCCTCTTCCTCTCACTTCTTTTAAATTTCTCTCTTTTTCTGGGATTTCCAGTGGTTTTCCTGAGACAGACGTGGTGTGTATTTCTTTTAGTTTTTTCTGCTCAAGCAGCATTCTTATCAGCCTTGATGGCTCTCAGTGGCACCCCTGCCCCTCTGGCAGGCTCCGGCTGTCCTCTCTGGGGCCTTTCTCCACCTCCCAGGAAACCAGGGGAGGTCAGTCCCAGCACAAGGAAGGGTCTGAGCAAGATGACGGCCTCGCTGAGTTGTCTGTGAGCTGCTCCTGTTTGCTGTGGCACCTGACCTGGTCTCACTCCCACAGAGTCGCACAGGGCCGTTCCGGGCAGGGTCCGCACTGGTCCCACATGAATGCCAGCTATAGCCTATCCTGGAGGCCAGCAGTGCTCCCTGGTTGCCCCAGGTAGGAGGTGCTGAGGCAAGGTGGGCGGTGAGGCCCCTGTGTCCCCACTCTTCTGGTTCTTACCCATAGGAGATGGACTCCTTCCTGGAGAACTTAAGCAGAAAGGGTATAGTAGAGCAGAGTTGAAAAGCTCAAAGACTCCTTGGTTGGAATGGAAGAAAGGCCTTACAGGCCACCACAGGAGAGGCGTCCCTCTCCTGGGTCCCCAGAGTAATTGGTACAGGAGAGCACCACTTGGCAGCCGCCACCATCTCTGCACCCCAGGGAGTCTTCCTGGTCAGCCAGGTGTGCACACCTAGAGGCAAGGAAGACCAATCATAGGATTGGGGGGTTTTCTTTCTTTCTTTCTTTTTCTTTCTGTCTTTCTTTCTCTTCTTTTTTTGAGACAGAGACTCACTATGTTACCCTCTGTAGAGTGTGGTGGCACACAGCTCACCGCAACCTCAAACTCTTAGGCTTAAGTGATTCTCTTGCTTCAGCCTCCCAAGTAGCTGGGACAACAGGTGCTCATAACAAGGTCTGGTTATTTTTGGTGGTAGTTGTTGTTGTTGTTTGGCAGGCCTAGACTGGGCTCAAACCTGCCAGCTCCAGTGTATGTGGCTGGTGCCCCAGCTGCTGTGCTGCAGGTGCCGAGCCAGGTTGGGGGATTTTTGATTCTCAAAAGGAAGAGGTGTTCAGACCATGGGTCTCCCAGGAGAGGCTGTGCCTCATTAACGTGTGTGAGCCCTTTTCTTTTTCTGATTCCACAGAGCTGAAGGAGCAGGTGTTTCTCCCTGGTGTCCCTCCCTGTACCCCATTTCTACACTTTGTTTTGTTTTTCCTACATGTATAGCTGCTTCTGTTGTTGTGAATTCCTGTCCCCCCATGGGCAACCTCCTGCCCTTTCCCGTTCCCCTGCTCCTCCCAGCCCATTCCCATGCTCTCCAGAATTCAAAGAGGCACCGAAAGTCCCAAGTTTCACAAAACTCCCAAGTTCTCAGTAGATGAACAATGGTGGAAAACTCACCGAGGCTTGATTAATTACTGTTGTATAACCATAACCATTGTGATTTAAGATGTATCCATTGATCAATTATTGTTATATAATCATAACCATTGTGATATGAGACACATCCATTGACAACCAAGCTGTAACCCTGCCAATGGCAACGTTCCTTGTCCTCCCCTGCTCGCTTAAGCTATGCAGAGAAAAAAAGGTGTTAAAGACAAAAAACCCTGCACTTTGGGGCCGATTTTCTCAGAACAACAGCCCCCTGCACAGGTGTGAATAAATCACCAATTAATAGCATCTGAGTGGGTCTGAGTTAATTTTTTCATAACCCCAAGGTTATTTCACTGTCACAAGCACAAGAATTCCATAAATCCATGATCTTAGTTATCCCATCATCATTGCTGATTGATTGAACAATAGAAACAGTAATTTATTTTATATTGTCTTTTTTTTTTTTTTTTGGTTATTTCTGAAAGATTTAAAAATTCTCCTCCAGTTGCAGATTTGCTGGTGGGTTGACCACTTTATCCTTCAGGTTTAGGATTGAAACATGACTCCCAGGCCTGTACACCCGGACAACACAGTCCTGGCTGCTCCTCCAGGCTCTGCCTGGAAGTGCCCCAGCACGCCACAGCCAATTTTTCAGTGAGTCCCTGTGCTAGTGAGTTCCAGGCTGCCATGAGGGACTGAGCCTGACCAACCTTCTGTGGTCAGAGAAGGGAGTGCATTGAGCTTTGGGCTTTCCAGCAGTCACACTGCATCCTTCCTCTCAGAAACCCACTGTGCTGGGAGAGCACAGAGTGGCACAGACACATCAGAGTTCACACAGCGGCACCAACATGTCCCTTTGTGGTCAGAGCACTTAAGCCTATCTGGGGAAGATTTGTCTACCCTAAGCTCATGAAGAGATCCTAAGAATATTACACGATTAAACTTATACCTGCATCTGTCTCAAAGAGCTGTTTCAATAGAACTTTTATTTATTTATTTATTTTTTGAGACAGAGCCTCAAGCTGTCACCCTGGATAGAGTGCCATGGCATCATAGCTCATAGCAACCTCCAACTCCTGGGCTTAAGCTATTCTCTTGCCTCAGCCTCCCAAGTAGCTGGGACTACAGGTGCCCACCACAACACCCTGCTAATTTGTGGTTGTAGTTGTCATTATTGTTTGGCAGTTGGGGTGGATTTGAACCCTCCATCTCTGGTGTATGTGGTTGGCGCCTTAGCCACTTGAGCTACAGGTGCCGAGCCCCAATAGAGCTTTTAAAGCAAAAATTGTGAGTCATAAGAAAGCTTAACTGACTTAGTTGACAGGGATTTTTCTTTCAAGACGGGAGGTGGTTGGACTATTCCAAAGCCTCACTGTGAGCTCCCTAGGGACACCAAGGCCAGTGTTCTCAGGGAGCATAGCTGTGGCTCACCTGTGGGTGGCCTATGGCCATGTTCCACTACCCAGAAAGTACACAGCAGTGTCTGAACCCAGACATCTGTGGGCACAGGACAGTGTCTTCTCACAGTGATATGCTTCTGAGTGCCAAGGAGTCCCTCTCGTGCTCTTCCTGCACACAGAGCTGCAGGGGGGTGAGGGGGGAGTTGACATCTATGTCTGCTGGACCCTGTCATTCTTGCTCCTGCTGCTTCTTGTTCAGTCGCCTTCCAGCATCTCCCAGTTCACCGGCTACCTCCTCAGTATACACCCTCCTCCTCAGTGTTGCCAGCCAGCTGCAGGTGCCATGACCCTTTAGTTGGACCTAGGGCATCAGGGAGAGGTGTGCATACTCTGAGGGTCCTGCTCCCCTGCTCAGGCCTCCAGGCTGCAGCCCCCTCCCTGCTGGCCCTGCCTGGGTCTTGCCCCTCACCTGGGGCTGGTCACCTAGCTGAGGTTCCTGCTTCAATTTTTTCAGCTGCTTCAAAGATGCAAGAGATTTGTAATGGGAAATGTATTTTATTTCCCTTTTTGAAATTTTCAGCTGAGTGAAGTAGTAAACATAGAAAGGAGAGGGCGGCACCTGTGGTTCAGTGGGTAGGGCGCTGGCCCCATATACTGAGAGTGGTGGGTTTGAACCCGGCCCAGTCTAACTGCAACAACAAAAAAAAATAGCCGGGCATTGCGGTAGGCACCTGTAGTCCCAGCTACTCAGGAGGCTGAGGCAAGAGAATCGCCTAAGCGCAGGAGTTGGAGGTTGCTGTGAACTGTGACGCCATGGCACTCTACTGAGGGAGACAAAGTCAGACTCTGTCTCTAAAAAAAAAGAAAGAAAAGAAAGGAGAGAATACAAAATATATTTAGTAATTTTTTCTGTCTAATCCATTAAAGTTGTTTGTATACAAAGAAGAATCCACATAGGACCAACTTAACACGCAGCTGTAGCCTAACATATTATTAGACACTCACAACTCAAATGGCAGAGACCTCTCAGTAAAGCAATAAGGAAGTGATGTTGAATTTGTAAGAGTCTGAACGATGGCATTCCCTGGTGGAGCCTCTTGAGTCTCTCATGAGACCTGGGCAGGACACCCACTCTGAGGGCCACCCCAGTGCTTGTGTCAGGGGTCTGCCTGCTGCACTTGCAGATGTGTGTCCGTGAACAGTAGACGGGACATAACATTCTGCAGCAGGGTGTGAGGAAAAAAGCTACTCAAATATACAGAATCAAAGCATGAACTAAAAAGTCAATTAAAATGCAAAAGTAAACATCCTGCTTTCCTTATATTTATTGTTTTTCTTTGGGTTTTATCTAAAATGCCTGTGAGGGTGATTAGCATATCACTCTCTGGCAAGAGTGACTTCAGCCCAGGAGGGCTTGTTCTGTGGAGACAATGGTCCATCCGCAGTGCAGGCCACATCAACGTGCTCACTGTCTCCCACTTCTCAGGGTCTCAGCACAAAGTGCACTCACTGCCCACTGCTCAGTCTTCATCTAGAATTACTCACAGGTTTGGCTGGCATGCAGAGCCACTGGCATTGTGAGCTGAGGGCACACACCCACTGGGCCACATTTGGCAAATTGCAAGAATGGCCTCAGCCGAATGGGGGACAGCTGGCCACCCAGGCTGTGCTCGCCTGACTCATAGCAGCCAGGGCTTGGCTTCTCCAGAACTGCTGTCTAGAGGAGATTCTGACCGTCCCTTCAGCACTTACATGTTTCCACTTACACCACCACTTGCATTCTCGGGGACTTCTGGTCTACTTGAAAACAGCTGCTTCTTGTAGGTGGGGACACCCAGTGACAGCAACTGTCTGTCCTCATGTCTTTTGTCAAACCTGTGGACCAAGCTGGGGGTAGGTGAAGAGAAGGGGAGGGCTGCACAGGGGTGGGAGCACAGTCCCAGGGAGGACAGCTGGGTGTGAGCAGGTGCCATTCACAGGTCCAAAGGCCCTTGTGCTGGCCTCTGCTGGGACCCACCTGAGTTTCTGGGTTTGGCAGCTCCAGAGATCCGGCCTGACCCTGTGGGGGCTCCTAGGGCTGCTGGGGCCAGGGCCACTTTTCCTTGAAGCTCATGTGCAGAGAGCGGGGAGTACTCCATGCTGCTAGTAGAGGTTAAGTGACACCACCATAAGACCTCTGTGGATAAGGTCATACTGCCTTCTGCGGCCTCCCTGCCCAGGAAGCTGCACCTGTGCTGAGCATGGCTGAGCCACCAGCACCCACACGAAGTGAGCAGTGCCCAGTGCTCAGGTGACATCACAGACACCAACTTTGCTGCCAGAAGCTAGCAAATCACACAGAAACTGATAGTGGCCCAGGTGCATGCAGGTGGTCCCAGTGCTCTCTGAGGTCACCTCAGGAGACCCCCAGCTCAAGCACATACTGGGTGCTCCTTCCAGACACCAGAATTCAGTGCCCTTGCTGGTGAGCTCATCTAGGGTCTGCCTGATCTTTAATTGTTGAACTGGAGGGGAGAGGATTTGGGTGGGGTGGGGGAATGTGTGCACCATCTTTGTGCACAATGTCACATCTCCTGCCTGGCCCCACACAAAGCCCAAGATGAGTCTGGCACATAAGGAAGGGCTTCCCAGGAGGAGAGGCCCCGTGGTCCCAGCCTCGTGGCAGGTAGGGCGCTCTTGCTAAACTGCTCTCACAGGTGCAATGGACAGTGCCTATCTCTAGGCAGACATGGAGCCAGAGAGCAGAGGTGTGCAAAGCACCCAGGGTCCTCCAGGGAGCTTGGGGCATTTCAGGAAACTGCTTGGCTGCAATAGACGCCAAGATGCCACCAAGCTGTAGAAACAGTGCGCTCAGTCCTGTCTGTGCACACCGAGAGCCCAGCTGCTCCGTAATATGTGGTGCCATCGGACAGCCCCCTGGGCCAGGTTGCAAAGGTCACTGCATGTCCTGGGAGGTATTCATACTCAGCATGTGCCCTTGTGCTTCAAGATGTGGCCTAGGGAGGGATGTGCTTTAAAATAGTTACACTGCAGGAAAACTCAGAAAAGATTAGTCTAGGATATTAATAAAAATGGTCTTGAGGCCATGTAATGATTGGTGATTTTTATTTCCTTTTTTTTTTTTTTTTTTGGCAGTATTTGTCAGGGGCTGGATTTGAACCTGCCACCTCTGTCATATGGGGCTAGCTCCCTGCTCCTTTGAGCCACAGGCACTGCCCTTTTATTTTTTTCTTTATGACTCTACACCAGTGATTTTCAACTGGTGACCTATGCCACCTTGGTGTGCTGTGAGAGGATCTTAGGTGTGCAGCGAAAAATTTTAAAGATCATTAATTAAATTCTTTTCTTTCTTTTTTTCTTTTTTTTGGAGACAGAGTCTCACTTTGTTGCCCTCAGTGGAGTGCTGTAACATCATAGCTCACAGAAACCTCAAACTCTTGGGCTTAAGCGAGTCTCTTGCCTCAGCCTCCTAAGTAGCTGGGACTATAGGCACTCACCACATGCCCAGCTAATTTTAGAGACAAGGTCTCACTCTGGTTCAGGCTGGTCTCCAACCTGTGAACTCAGGCAATCCACCTGCCTCAGCCTCCCAGAGTGTTGGGATTACCGGCGTGAGCCACCGCACCTGGCTGCCATCTGGTTTCCAAACGAAAGCTTCCTGGGAACTGTGGCCTGAGATCACTTATTGGAAACCCCTCCTGGCTCCTAGTCCTTCCTTCCCTGGAACGTGCTGTGGGTTTTCCCTTAGGCCCGATCCCAGGAACCAGCAGCCTCCAGACCTGAGAGCCCAGTGGCCAAATACCATCTGGTGACTGCTGCTGGATGGCCAGGGAGCCTGCACAGCACTGCCCTTTCCTCCAAGATATGTGGGCCAGGCTGGGTGCATGTCACAGGTCTGGCTTTGCTGTGGACAGTAGATGCCATGTGGCCATGTGAGAGTAGGTGGCTGAGGGTAGCCTGGCCTTGTTGGCAAGAGGTGGGAAGCCCCTAAAAGTGCCGGCCTCCTCAGAGGGCCACAGGGCAGACACACCAGTGCATTGCCACAGCTGTGAAGAGACAGGCATGATGTCCCGTGTTCAGGAAACTCCAGGGTCACCAGAAGCTGTGGGGCTACAGGCAGACCCACTGCAGGCTCTGAGAGGGTGGATGGTGCAGGGAGAAGGCCCCCAGGTCACTCGGATCCTCCCAGGATCAGGTCACGTCCAAGTGAAAGATGATGAAAACAGATGTCTCCATGGGGATGTTCAAAGCATATTTGCAGGCAGGAAAACATCTAAGGCCCTAGGAGTGGGCAGGTGCCAGGCATTAGAAGTGTGGCTGTCACTTTGGGAGGTTGAAGGTGTCATTGGCTTTGAGGCTCATTGGTCTGAAGGACAGATCAAAGGCTCTCTGGTCACTGAAGCTTTGGGCTCTGTACTTGGCCAAGCTCAATGTCCTGTGATGCTTGTGCTCTGGCGCTTCCACCTCCCCTCGAAGGTCTCTCTCCACCCCAGGCTTGCTCTGGATCCTGTCCTGGTGCAGGGCCCAGTTGCCCTGGCAGCTCCCAGCACCAGGCATGGGCATGGCTGGGCCATCCGCTGGCTCTGGGGCAGAGGCCCCACTGCTCTTGCCCTGGGGGCGCTGGCTTTCTTGGGGCAGGCATTGGGTGGCAGAGTCCCGCTGGCCACCTTCTCTGGGGGAGGGTCTTCCCCACTGCTCACTCCCATCAGCAGGGGGTGTTCCTCCAGCCTTGCTAATAATGGGCTGCTCCCAGGCCTGAGGGGCCATCCCGCTCACCCAGGCCTGTCCCGGGACCTGTCCCTGGAGTTGTTCTTGCAGCTGACTCTGAACTTGTCTCTGTACCCATCCCTGGGACTGACCCTGCACTTTTCCCTGTACCTGTCCTTGGGCCTGTTTCTGCACCTGTCCTTGCATCTGTCTCTGCACCTGACCCTGGGGCTGTCCCTGTGTCTGTCTCTGGACCTGTCCCTGGGCTGGTCCCTGCACCTGTCCTTGGGCCTGTCTCTGCACCTGTTCCTGGGCCTGTCCCTGCACCTCTCCAGGCATCTGTCTCTGCACTGGACCCTGGGGCTGTCCCTGCACCTGTCCCTGCACCTGTCCCAGGGCTTGTCCCTGGGCCTGTCCCTGGGGCTGTCTCTGTACCTGACCCTGGGGCTGTCCCTGTGTCTGTCTCTGGACCTGTCCCTGGGCTGGTCCCTGCACCTGTCCTTGTGTCTGTCTCTGCACCTGTTCCTGGGCCTGTCCCTGCACCTCTCCAGGCATCTGTCTCTGCACTGGACCCTGGAGCTGTTTCTGCACCTGTTCCTGGGCCTGTCCCTGGGGCTGTCTCTGCACCTGACTCTGGGCCTGTCCCTGCACCTGTCCCAGGACTTGTCCCTGGACCTGTCCCTGGGGCTGTTCCTGGACCTGTCCCTGGGGCTGTTCCTGGACCTGTCCCTGGGGCTGTCTCTGTACCTGTCCCTGGGCTTGCCCCTGCACCTCTCCTTGCATCTGACTCTGCACCTGACCTTGGGGCTGTCCTTGCATCTGACTCTGCACCTGACCCTGGGGCTGTCCCTGGGGCTGTCTCTGTACCTGTCCCTGGGCTTGTCCCTGCACCTCTCCTTGCATCTGACTCTGCACCTGACCTTGGGGCTGTCCCTGCACCTGTCCCTGGGCCTGTCCCTGGGGCTGTCCCTGCACCTGTCCCAGGGCTTGTCCCTGGGCCTGTCCTTGGGGCTGTCTTTGCACCTGTCCCTGGGGCTGTCTCTGCATCTGTCCTTGGAGCTGTCCCTGGACCTGTCCCTGGGGTTGTCCCTGCACCTGTCCCTGGCCCTGTTCCTGCACCTGTCCTTGCATCTGTCTCTGCACGTGACCCTGGGGCTGTCCCTGTACCTGTTCCTGGACCTGTCCCTGAGAATGTCTCTGGACCTGCCCCTGGATCTGTCCCTGAGTTTGTCCCTGGGCCACCAGGTTTCCAGTCCCTGCTGGGCTCCCTGGCAGTGTGACTGTGTTTTCGGCAGCCCAAGTGCCCTGTTCCTGACCTAGACTCCTCACCTGTTCCACCCACGTCCCTGGTGGACATGCCCACACTTTGTCACCCTGCTGGCAAGGCCTCTCCACCCATGCATCTGGGTCCTGGGCTGACTGCAACTGTGTCTGAAGCTCTTTTGCCACGCTCTGCACAACCTGCAGGCCCAACAGTGCTGTGCTCCCTCCATGACCATGTAACTGTGGAGTCTGCTGTGTCCTCGAGTACACTGAGGCAGTTTTCTCTGGGTCCTGGAAACTTTCCTGTCCCCTCATGTCTGCTTGTGCTAGTGGAGTCCCCTGAGCCTCACTCCCCAGGCTCTGGGCCTTGGGAGTGCCCCAGGCAGGGGCCTGGGGGGCTGGGAGATCAGGGAGCCTGTGTGCCTGGGCCCTCCCTGCCTGCTGGATGTTACCCTCTGTGGATGACTTCATGGGAGGTGGGTGGGTGAGCGCTGTCCACAAAGGAAGCTTCTTTTCTGACTGGATGCCCTCTCTGCTTGTGGCCTGCTGGGCCACAGAAGGTGACTGTGGCCCTGGCAGGCTGAGGCTCCACCCTGCTGGGCATTGTCTCCCGGCCCCTGTGCTATGGCCGGCAGGGTCTGCACCCACGGCTCCGGCCTCGCTGCCTCCTACTGCTGTGTGGGCTCCTCTTGCTGCCGGCTTGCAGGAGGCACCTAGTTGAGAGGGGTGGGCAGCTCCTTCTGGGTGGGGGGCCTGGCCTAGGGGGCTGCTGCTTTGCCCCCGTACTCTGCCGATCCAGCCTGCGCCCAGAGACAGAGGTGGCTGGGTTCCACTGGGAGATGCTGTCGTGCAATGCTGTTCCCTTCGGCCACACAAAGACTCATTGCTGGTTGTCCATACAGAATGCAGGTTTGCCTGTGCCCCCTGTGTAGAAGAAGCTTCGAGTCCCGTTGGTGTCATAACAGGCTCTCTGGGTTCTGCTGTGTCTCTTTGAACTCCTTTGTTCTCATCCACATTGTGCTTCGGGTGCTGCCCATTCTCTGGTGACACTGATGTGTGACGCAGCATGCTGGCTGCACCTGTCATCTTGCCGGGGTCTTTGATGCTTGGTTTGGGTTGTTCATCTGAGGACGACAGTCTATTCTTTTCAAACTCAGGGCTGGTGTTTCCATTGGCAATCATTAGGGGCTGCACAGGCCCCCTTTGATGTTCTTGCTCATGGGGGAGGCTCGAGTCTGGTGTGGTAAAACCCTCAGACTTGGTGCACTCCCTGGATGGTGCCACCAACAGTGCTGGGGCACCCATCATGTTTCCCTTGCTGGCAGACAGTGAAGACTGACTGCCAGAGGTACCACTGGGGTTTGTTTTCCATGTTGTGGGATCATCTGACCAGGTAGCCTTATTATGCTTTGGGGCTGCGTTTGACTCTGGCAGCTGGGGCCGCTCACCATGGGGCTCAGAACTGTTCTCTCCGGAAACACCCTTGTGACTCTTGAAACTACTGGAATTCTCAAAAGTTGTATTGTTTTCCTTTCCACCAGGTGGATTTTTAGGGGGTCTTGGCACCAGAACTGTCGCTGGGGTACTGCTGTCAGCACTGTCAGTGTCTCTCAGTGGTGCAGAATGCAGGTTTGCCTGTGCCCCCTGTGTGGAAGAAGCTTCGAGTCCCGCTGGTGTCATAACAGGCTCTCTGGGTTCTGCTGTGTGTCTTTGAACTCCTTTGTTCTCAGTCACAGTGGGAAATACTGTGTGTGCATTTTCAACTGCACTTTCTCCTCCCAGAACACAAGAAGGTGTGTCTTTGCAAGGAAATGTGTTGTGCAGAGAGGCAGGACCAAGGGGCATCACATGGACAAGGGGACGCTGCATAGTGATCCGCGGGGGCTCCACAGCAGGCTGTGCTCTCCAAGCAGCCTGGACCACTGGTGTGTAGAGCGGTGGGATGTGCTCTAGCCCTTTCTGTTCTGGAAAATACTTTTGGGTGGCAAAGAAGGGGTCTTTTTCTGAGTTTGGCATCATGATTTCCATCTCATCCTCTGAGCTGCAAACAGTCATGGTGATTTCAGGGACTGCTGCTGTACCCTCCCCCAGGGGTGCTGCAGACCCAGCAGCTCCCGCTCCCCCCACTTCTCGGGTGCTATCTACAGCACTCTTTGCTGTGCTGCCCACTGTCCTATCATCTCTGGCTAAACTGTCACCCTCTGGGCTGGCTGATCCCAGTGAGGACAATGCAGGCATGTGGCCAGGAGCATGAGGTGAGTCCAGCCTTGACACCTGCTCCAGCCCCGCACAGGCTAGTGGCACCTGAAGATCAGTGTGGCTGCCTCTCTGAGCTGCCATGTGGGGCCTTGAGGGCTCTGGCTGTCCTTTAGGCTCCTCCTGGAGGGGCCCCTTCCGATGTGCTTTGTCTCCCCCGGGCTCTGCTTCCCCTGTGTCAGGGAGCAGTCTGGTTTTTCCTCGGGGCTGGTGCCTGGTGTCCAAGTGACTGATCTTAGTGCAGTGGGACAGCCAGCTCCGGGGGCTGCAGGTGACGGTTGCGATGCTGAAGGCTGGCAGGGGATCGGCCGTGCAGGCCAGAAGCCAGGCAGGGGGCATCCTGATGCAGGTACTGGCCATGGTGGCCGTATGCAGCACCCGCACCTCCGGCCTGTGCATCTTCCTCCTCTGCAGGTTCTTCCTCTTCCTTGTGTCTGTGCGGAGTGGCAGCACCCCAGCCTCCGAACACAGGCAGCTGTTCTGCTCGAACTTTTCACGCAGTTTGGACAGGACAGAGTTCCTGCCCACGATCTTGGGCAGGAGGCCCCGTGGGGCTTTGAGCCCCTGTGCCAGGGGCTTCTTGCTTGCCTCTCTCTCTTCCGCCGCCTTCTCCTCTGCGGCCAAGAACTTCTTCAGGATGTTTTTCACAGTGCTTTTCCCAGCAGGGGACCCCCACCGGGGCTTCTCGCTGGGGAGACTTTGGCTCAGGCCGCCGGCCCTCCCCTGGTCCTCGTCCTTCCCCTGAGCCTTGTCCAGGAGCCTGCTAATGGTGGCACTCACCAGGCTCCGGCTAGGCCCATGCCTGTCCTTGAGAATCAGCCTGCCCACCTCCCGTGTCCTCTTGAGCGGGGGCTCCCGTCCGGCACCCAGGAACTTGGCCTGCAGGAGCTGGAACCGCGTAGGTCGCCGGACAGCCTCCTGGGCTTCTGGCTTACGGCTGGACCTGCTGCCCCCAACCCCTGGGGTCCCATCTTGGTGGCCCACGACATATAGTAGCAGGCTGCCCAGGATGGTGCAGGCCGCTGGGTCACAGGCCGCCCTGCTGAGCTTCTTCTTCAGGGTGTGTACATCAATAGACACCCTGTCACCGCACACCATGCTGCTCTGTGGTCTGCAGGGAGAAGTTAATCATCAGTATTGTGCTGACTCCACAGAGCATTTCCCCAGGGCAACCCCACATCTGTAGTACCCGGGACCAGGTAGGGAGGGCAGGAAGTTGACAGATGAGAGACTTGGGTTCCTGTCCTGCTGACAGCCCTGGGGCAGGCGCTGTCCCTGTCCTGCTCATGCCTGCTTCTCAGCAGTGCTCTGACCATTTCCTCCTAAGGGCATTGAAGCATCCACATCATGCAGCCTTGCATGTGTACATGCAAGTTGTTTTTAAAATTAAAAAGTGGACATATTTTGTTTGTTAAATATTAAAATGTATTTTTTCCATGTGGCCTGCACATATCTTAACTTTACGTATGAAAAATAAACTTAACACTGAAGTTATAGTCTCGGCAAAGCATGGTAGAGGGAGGGGTAGACTAGTTACTGCCATGAAGTAGGGGCGGGAGGACTAGTTATCACAGTGGAGCTGGGGGGAATAGTAACCACAGTCGGGGAATAAGTTATTGCAGTGGAGTATGAGGGGGACTAGTTATTGCAATAGATTGGAAGGGCAGGAGGAAGCTAGTTATTGCAGTGAGAGGCACTAGTTACCACAGTAGAGGGGGCAACTAGTTAGCATAGTGGGGAGGGACAAGTTACTGCAGTAGAATGGGAGGGTGGGGGGAGGACTAGTTACCACAGTGGAGTAGGAGAGGGAACTAGTTACCTCAGTGAAGGGGGACTAGTTATTACAGGAAAGCTGAGGGACTAGTTACTGTCGTGAAGGGTGACTAGTTACTGCAGTAGAGTGGGAGGGTGTGGAGGAAGACTAGTTACCACAGCGAAGCATGAGTGTATGGGAGGGACTAGTTACCACAGTGAGGAGAACTAGTTATTTCAGCAGAGTGTGGGGAGGGGCTACTTATGGCAGTGAGGGCAACTAGCTACCGAGTGGAGCGGAAGATGTTGGGGGAAGAGTCAGGTCACCAGCTGGGCCTCCCAAGCTCCTTCAAATGGGCTCCCTGAGGCTGGGGGTGCCTGGAGCCCTCAGCCTGTGTGGCCTTTCCCACATGAGACATTTTTCTTCCACAAGCCACAAATTCCCCCTACTGGCCCTGCCTTAGAGAGGGACCTGCCAGGTCCTGGCCTACAGGTGGGGCTCTTGGTATTTGAAGAGAGCTTGGTATTCCCTCGCTGGTCAGGCTGGGAACTCTGCCTCTGAGCAGCTTAGACTACTCAGACTGAGGTCCTGCCCATGGTGGCCATGGAGCTGCCCCAGACCCCTTCCAGTAGTGGTGCTGTGGGGCATCCCAGGGCCTTAGTGCGCCCGCACCCACCTGCCAGCTGTTTGTGCCAAGGGGATAACCAGAGACGCAGAACAAGGACTCAGGCCCCACAAGGAGCTTCCTGGCTGCGCTTTTTGTGACATTAAGGTGTGGAGAACACCGTTAGTTAATGGCACATCTGTGAGAGGATGACCAGATATGCAGAACAAGGACTCAGGCCCTATAAGGAGCTTCCTGGCCATACTCTTTGTGACATTAAAGTGTGGAGAACACCCTTAGTTAATGGCACAGCTGTGTTGTTGGGAAGCGTCTACAACTCAAACTGTGGAACTGGAGATAGTTTGTGACCAGCCGTGTTAAGAAGTTGAACAGGCTGAAAAAAGACCAGAAGGAAACAAATGAACATATCTTTCTTTTTGTATTTTTCTACATTTTTCTATAAGAGAGAGTTTTTAGGAACTATATGCAAACATGTAGGCACAGAGCCACTGTGATGGGGGAGGTGACAGCACCTCTGCTCCCTGCACATGGGGCTGTGGCCAGGAGACCCTCCTGGCACCTAGGCTGGACCTGACATGGAGAGTCACCCTTCAACAATAAGGGCCACGGCCTCACCAGTGGGACATAGGGCTCCGCTTCCTCACACTCCCTGAGGCTCCCCCAGTACATTTGATATGCAGTGGCTTATCCTCAAACACCACAGGACCCAGAACCTCTAGGGGACTTGCTGAAACGTGGTTGCAGGGCAGCACCAACAGCATTTCTGATTCAATCATCTGAGAGGGGCCTGGAATCTGTATTTCTAGCAGAGTCCCCTGAGCCCCTGAGTTACAGAGACCCTTTCAAACCCCAAATGGCTGCAAATCCGGAGCCACAGCACGCTGTGAGCTGGATGGTCTGTATCACAGAGACATCCAAAGAGCCACGTGCTCCAGCTCCACGAGTGCTACCCGGTGGAGCAGCTCTCTCCTTGCAGCTGGTAAGCTGCCCATCCAGCAGCAGCTCACATTCTCTGGACCCAGCATGGACTGAGAGAATCAGATCAGCCCTGAGCACTACCAGGCAGGCTCCAGCAGGTCTTCTGCTGTGACCACCTCACCCAGGGGTGACCCTGGGCTGAGAAAGGGGTTTTGTGGTCCTGGTGAAAGCATTTGGGGGGCTTTCTCCAAAGCTCAACCTCGCTGTCCTGGCCTTCACAGGCAAGGATACCATGGGGGCCAGGCTGTGTGTTGGGTGCTACCCTTGCCCAAGAGCTCTCTCCCAATTCTGGGCCTCCAGCCTGGAGGGACAGCCCAACGGGCAGCACCTTTTTATTCCTGGGGGTAGATACAACATGGGGGTCTTTTAATTGGTGACCAGTCAGATCTGGCCTCCTGTGCTGACCCTAGCAGCCACCTAGATCTGAGCCTGGGGCTCCAGGGGCCATTACCCACCTGGCATCCCACACCCCAAATCCCATCTAAATGGTGAAGAGACATGGCCGAGATGGGTGTGTTTGGTCAGCTCTCAGAACTGGTCCATAATGTGTACAACACGTGGCCAGGCAGGGAATGGGGCCAGCCTCACACGGTCTGGGTGGGGGTAAGGCCGCAGCCCCACAGTCCTTGGAGTTTGCAATCTGCCCAGTTGGTCATTGCCTGTTTCTGTCCCTGGTCACTGTCCATATCCCAGGCTCTAGTCACTGCCCATCCCTGCTTGTTGGGTTGCTTAAATCATCTGAATGACTTTGCAGGTAGGTCACTCAGATGATTCAACTACTTTGGAGACATTCCAATCCTCTGAATAAAGGCCACTAGGCTCAGCCACATGTGAGGTGATCTGCCTTCTCCACATTCCTTGCTGATGGCTCATGAGCCCCACAGGCTAAATAGAAAGAACCCAGCTGGTATTAAATTCCCACCTCACAGCCTGGCACAGTGGCTCACATGGGCAACCTCAGCACTCTGGGAGGTGAGGGGATTGCTTGAGATCTGGAGTTTGAGACCAGCCTGAGCATCTCTACTAAAATTAGGAAAACTAGCCATGCATTGTGGTGGGCACCTGTAGTTCCAGCTACTTGGGAGGCTGAGGCAGAAGGACCACTGGAGCCCAGGAGTTTAAGGTTGCTGTGAGTTGTGATGCCACAGCACTATACCCAGGGCGACAGAATGAGACTCTAAAAAAAAAAAAAAAGAAAATTCTCACCTCCCACCTTGATAGGAGGTGAGTCTGGGGAAAAAAGGTGGATTAAATGAAGTTCTACAAGATTTTGAAAATTCCTCAGGCTGAGGGGCATCCTGGGTGCAGTAATGCTGCCCCCTACCGGCCCTGAGCCTGGCTGCCCAGCTCCCTGGTGCCCAGGTCCCTGGTGCCCACCCTGGCGGGACTTGCTGGAGGCCCTTCTCTCATCACGGGAGTTGCTGTGGCTCACAGTCTGGCCTGGCTGTGCCAGCTAAACTTCTTGTCTATATCACATTCCTGTCTATTAACCAGTGATAAGTGCAGGGTGTCCCCAAAACATAGCTCTGGCTACACAATGGCTTTTACCCACAAAGCTCCAAAAAGCCATCATTATTGTCTGCGTTGCCCTCACTCACAGGGGTTAGGATGTGCTCCAGGTTTCCAGGCTGAGGGCCCGGGACTCCACTGCTCTCCACATGCTCTTCTGCTTGAGCCCCACTGTCCAGGTGGCCTCAGGCGGAGCAGCCGCTGGGGAGGGTGACACCCTCATGCTGTGCTGGGTCTCTCAGTCTCCTCAACAAACCAGTTTAACAATCATTATTAACCAGTTTCTCCCTGCCCCAGGCGTGGTTCAGATCCTTCCTCATGTCCATTCCTGCTGCCCAGCTTGGCTCTGCCCTCCCTAACTCGTCCTCACCTGGGTGCCACGCTACAAGGCCCCGGCCCCATCCTCCCTAGCCCTGGAGCACCACAATGGTGCTGTCTTTGGGTTTCTAGAGCCCATGCAATGCACTCTGACCTCAAGGCCTTTGCACAAGGTGTTCCCAGGCTCAGCACATTCAGTTAGCACCTTCAGTATCCCCTCTGGGGGCATTCCTGAGCCCCTTGCCCACTGCTAGTCCCGGGCACATTGCCCAGGTGACCTGCATATCATTCACATTTTCTGAGATTTGAGTGCCATTTCAGACAGGCCACTGCTGTTTGTGTGTTCTCCTCGGTAGAACACAGACCCTACAGGCAGCAAGGATTTATTCCACTTTCTGCATTGCCCCAGAGCTTGGTGCAGTGTCTGGCCTACCAGGCCCTCGAAGATGCTGGCAGACCCAGGAATCAGCCTTGTTTGGACTTGGGTTCACCCTCATCCTCCAGGCCTCCAGGCTTCCCACAGGCCAGGCCTATCTCACCATGCAATCTCTGTGTCCTCCACCGCCCCAGTAGGCTCTGCCCCCAACTCCATGCCTGGTCATGCTGGGTCTCCCTGGCAACCCCCATCCTCCTAATCACCCAGCTCAGACACCCTCTGCAGGGAGTCTCTCCCAGGGTCCAGGTTGGAGCCCTGTGCGTGGATCTCAGGATTGCATTGGATGTGGAGGTGGGCCCAGCTGCCCTCTGACTCCCCAGCACTACCTACACATCTGACCTGGGGTGACTGTAGGGGTCATGGCTGAGCAGGGAAGTCTGCATGTGACTGAGTTAGGATTGCTGCTGTCCCCAAATCTCCCTGCAGATCCCCAGCCTGGTTCATACTCCCTGGTCCAGCTGCTGTCTAGTGTGGCTGCCTTCTGCCCACAATGTATCTTAGCCATCTGGACCACTACAGAGCTCAGCATGGGACGAAATGGAATGTTTTATTCCCACAGACACATATCTATAGCAGGGCACACAAAGGCCAGAAGGTCATTCAAAAATACAAGGAGACCAGACACCGTCACAGCATGGTGGAGACACACCCAGGCGCCCAGAGTCCCCAGGCTAGCAGGGCCTTGCCTCAGTCTTCTGCCTGCTTGGCCATGCTGGGTTTACCTGAGCCTATCTAATCCCGTGTGTGCCTGAGGACAGAGTGGTCCCTGGCTTCATCCTGCCCCAAGTGGTGGGCCCCACAGTAAGCCTAGGGCATGGTCCTGAATTGTCCAGCTATGTCAGGTGCCTTCTCAGAACACCAAGCCTCAGCATGTCCCCAGACCCTGCTGACTCTCCACAGCCACTTGAGGGGGGCCCTGCCAACAGTGATCTATGAGACACAGCCGGCCTTACTGGTGACGGGCCCACACTGCAATTTCTAGCCCTGAGGGAATGACTGACACCATCCTACCCCCTCCTGGTGGGGATCAGCACCAGCACCTCCTGCCACTTGCTCTTGGGCCGTTAGGACCCATCCCAGGTGTGACTTCATATCTGCTTCCAGAATTGTTTCATGTAATTGTTGTATTAATGTTCTGACCCAAGCCCTTTGGAAGTGGAAGGCAGAGGAATGGCTACGCTTCCCTCACTGCTGTCTGTTCCTAGTGCACAATTGGCGCTCAGTGAGTGTGTGGAAGGACCAGCGTGTTCCATGGTTATCACTCCCTGCTTCTGTGTCACCTCTCTACAAAGCTACGGAAATGAGGGTGGGGCAGACGCCCTTCTGCTCCACTGAGATGCGCCAGCCCCTGGCACGCCCTGCAGCAAAGCCTTTGCCTCCTGTGCCTGTCCCAGTGGTACAGCCTTGTCTGTGGTTCACTGATAGGCCTGGGCAGCTCCTCCTGGGCTCCATGGGAACCTCACTGGTCAGTCTATAGGACAAATGGCAACATAAAGACGTGGGTATCAGGTTAGAGGCTGAGGAAGGTGAGGTGCCCATCTTGTCCATGATTCAGTTCCCAGACAGGGTGTGGTTCTGGGGATATTTTAACAAAAGACCTTCAATAGTCAACCTCCTCAGCCTGACTATTCTCCCAAAGTGGACAACAGCCTGTCTCAGAGTCCAGCCTTGCTTGGGGCCAGTGGCCTGCATCAGGGCACCAAGTAGGGGGTTGCCAAACTGCTATTATAAAAAGAAAAGCCAAAAAACAAGAAAAAGAGAGAGAGAAGCAGTGGAGGTTCTTTAGTTGATCTTTTAAAAATAAGATAGGTTTTAAATAACATAGTTCCTTTAAGTTGAAGTTGCCAAGATTTCACAAATAAATCTAATCTTAGATTTATGAATAAGAAAGCTCCAACACCAAGAAATGAAATACTTTCTAAAAGCCCAGAAGGCCAGGGCCAGAGATCTAGGTGTGAGTGTGGTGAGTCAGTGCACTGTGACCTTTACAGTTGGGAGCTGCTACAGCCAATTTTAATTTTGCCTCTTGGTCACAATTTGTAAGCATCATTTTAATAGTAGCTATTAGTCTAGTAAAGCCAATAACAAATTTTGATAATTCTTTCCTATTTGGGGGGCAAGGGTAGCTAGATACCTAATAATTGAAACCTTACTAATGAATTAGCCAGAGAACTTGAATATCTGTGTTTTTCTGGAAGTAACTCTGGTTGGAGATAGATAGGCAGCCTTCTGGGATAGCATACTCCAATGTCTTGCACCCAAACATCACACATATGACTATGGTTGTGACTGACAGAGGGTGTCTAGTGAACCCATGTAGAACTGACAGAGGACGTCTAGTCAACCATCTGGGACTGACAGAAGGTATCAGTTAATCATCTGGGACTGACAGAGGATGTCTAGTTAACCAGCTGTGACTGAAAGGACATAGAGTCAACATCTGTGACTGACAGAGGGTGACAGCAGTGACTGACAGAGCATATCAGTCAATCATCTGGGACTGACAGAGGCTGTCTAGTGAACCTGTCTAGGACTGACTGAGGGTGTCTAGTTAACCAGCTGTGACTGACAGAGGGTGTCTAGTTAACCAGCTATGACTGACAGAGGACGTCTAGTCAACCAGCTGGGACTGACAGAGGCTGTCTAGTGAACCCGTCTAGGACTGACAAAGAGTGTCTAGTCAACCAACTGGGACTGACAGAAGGTGTCTAGTGAACCAGCTGAGACTGACAGAGGATATCTAGTTAGCCAGCTGTGACTGACAGAGGACATCTAGTCAACCAGCTGGGACTGACAGAGGACGTCTAGTTAACCAGCTGTGACTGACAGAGGACATCTAGTCAACCAGCTGAGACTGACAGAGGACGTCTAGTCAACCATCTGGGACTGACAGAGGGTATCTAGTTAACTAGCTGTGACTGACAGAGGATGTCTAGTCAGCCAACTGGGACTGACAGAGGCTGTCTAGTGAACCCATCTAGGACTGACAGAGGGTGTCTAGCAATTAGCTGTGACTGACAACGGATACTAGTCAATCATCTGGGACTGACAGAAGACATTTAGTCAACCATCCTGGACTGACAAAGGACATCTAGTGAACCAGCTGTAACTGACAGAGGACATCTAGTCAACCAGCTGTGACTGACAGAGGGTGTGTAGTCAACCATCTAGGACCGACAGAGGACGTCTAGTCAACCATCTGGTACTGACAAGGTGTCTAGTCTACCAGCTGTGACTGATGGGGGTGTCTAGTCAACCCATCTGGTACTGACAGTGGGTGTCTGGTCAGTCAGCTATGACTCAGGCTGTAAGCACTGGGCACTCTTCCAGGCCTGAGATATGAGTAAGCAAGCAAAGCGTTCTTTAGGTATCCTCTGATACCTAAATACAACTGCTGTTTTGCCCCCACCCCTTGGTAACTGTGGTAGGTGTTTAGGGTTGGGGGAAACATGTGGAGCAGTGGGTTAGTGAGCTTCTGTGATGAATTTATGGTATAAAGAAATATATTAAAGAGAATACTAATGAAACAATTGGCAAAATTTATAACCCATGAAATAAAACATATACATATTATAATAGAATAATATTATGTTGGATTATAGCATATAAATCCCCTCACTTTGAATAAGCATAGAGTATTATGTTCTTGTCTGAGGAAGTTAATCTGAAATATTTATGATGAAAGGACACAAAGATTGTATATCATTCTCTAACGGCTCAGGAAAAAAGTGCTACATTTATGTGTGTGCGCACAAGTGTGTAGTGAGAGAGAAAATAATAAGCCAGTGGGGCCAAACAATAACAGTAGGCGAGATTGGGTGAAGGGAATATGGGAGCTGTCTGAGCAATTTTTGTGAATTTTTTGTATGCCTGAAACCACTTAAGAAAAAATAATTAAAATAGGAAAGGAAGAAAGCAAAGCCATGGAGTGACAAGTAGCATCCCATGACCCTGACAGCACAGATGTGTCCTGGGTGTGGTGACATTCTTTGGTATCCGCAGATGCATTCGGGCCCCTGAGCTCTCTAGGGTTCTCTGGTGTGTGGGACAAGGAGGCTTTCTTGCTGTGTTCCTATTGGCACTGCAGGGTCTCCAGGTCAGGAAGCCTATACTGCCAGGGCCAGGTGGTATACAAGGCCAAGGGATGGCCTGTGACCTTGGGAATCATCTCCCGTGGCCACCAGACCAACAGCTGACGTGCTCAACAGGCTTGCCACACATGGGTTCTGTCTACCTCACTGCCAAACTCTTCTTTGCTGAGTGGTCTCTGTTCACAGATTGGTACACTGAGTATACTAGGTTCCAGGGGTTATTTCTATGCCCTCTGTAACATTCTGAGTGTGTTTGTAATTTATTTCTATGCATTAGCTGGACATAGTTGACACGTCTGGATTTTAACCAGAAGAGTTGCAGTGCCTGCACTTTTATGTAAAATTTATTTCCAGTTTAAAGGAACTTTATTAATGAATTTTTAATGGCAGAGATTTTAAAGCCCAGACATTTGGGTTGAACATCAATATGGGTACTACCAACTTTATCAGTTGACATTTGATTTCCTCATCTACCTTACAGGGAGATAGATTAAGGGCAATAAACACCTCACAAGCTGTGGTTGACATGAGTACAGTGGTGGTCAGGGAAGGAGGGTGGTCACATGGCTCTGTTATTTTGCTGTTTGTTAGATTTGTCTGGGCTACTTCCTCTTATTAGACCCTCTGAGTGGGCTTGCCCTATCTGGTTAAGTTGCTTCATCTACCTGGGTCTGTTCCCTCTAAACTATCAGAAAGGAATGACAGTGTCTGCCAAACCTACCTCTTATCTGGTTTTTAGATATAAAAATGTTGATAAAGTGGCTTCAAGCATAAATGCAGAGCCTTTTTTTTTTTTTGAGACAGTCTCACTTTGTCATCCTGGGTAGAGTGGTGTGACGTCACAGCTCACAGCAACCTCAAACTCCTGGGCTCAAGCCATTCTCTTGCCTCAGACTCTCAAGTAGCTGGGACTACAGGCACCTGAGACAATGCCCAGCTATTTTTTAGATATAGGGTGTCGCTCTTATTCAGGCTGGTCTCCAACCTGTGAGCTCAGGCAATCCACCCTCCCAGAGTGTTAGGATTACGGGCGTGAGCCACCTCGACTAGCAATGCAGAGCCTCTTAACCAAAGACTTTGGGGAAATGAATTGATCTAAATCAGCCCAAGGTCAAACATCTGGGTCTGACAGAAACACCTTCCACCAAGGACCCGTGTTTTCAGTGTGTAACTCCTATGGGGACATATTTGAATGTCCTGCCTCAGGTCCCCAGGGCGGAGCCTAGGTGTATTTGTGAGGACACATGTGGTTGAGTCCAGCTCTCTCCTGAGAGGCACAGTCTTTCTTAGCAGCAATCAGAGGCCTCCATCCATGTCCCAGGACCACTGACAGGGGAGCCCTGCCAACAGATCTGGGCAGAGAACAGGGCAGAGCAGGCGACCTTTCTCAGCCCACGCCTGCCTCTGAGGCGTCCTTGTCTGCCACCGGGAGCAGGAGGCACCAATCTCCCCAGCACCAGCACATGATGTTGAACCAGTGTTGTGGCCCCACACAGGGTCCTCAGCGCTGCTCCTGGCCAGTTCACACCCCATTGCCATAAGGGGCGCCTGGCAGTAATATGCCCCTTATTTCAGTCTCAGAGAAAAAGAAAAATCTCCACCAATTCAACTATGAAACAAAAAATATAGAATGACCTACAATTTCAGAGATGTTACATGTGAAAAAAATGCCTCTTAGGCATTTCTTTTTAGAAGAGATACGGGGATCCTCAAACTTTTTAAATGGGGGGGCAGTTCATTGTCCCTCAGACCGTTGGAGGGGCAGACTGCAGTCCCTGGGACAAGTAGGCTGCTAAGCAGGACAGGCAACTGCGGCAAAAACACCCAGCGGGCCGGATAAATGTCCTAGGCGGGCCTCAAGTGGCCCTTGGGCTGTAGTTTGAGGACGCCTGAGTAAACACAAGGAACAGGTGTTTAAAAATGCTGCTTAAGGAATGGGAAAAAACCGCTGAGTGCCTGTAGCTCAAGCAGCTAAGGCACCAACCACATACATCAGAGCTGGCAGGTTCAAACCCAGCCCAGCCTGCCAAATAGCAATGACAACTATAACCAAAAAATAGCCAGGCGTTGTGGTGGGTGCCTGTAGTGCCAGCTACTTGTGAGGCTGAGGCAAGAGAATTGCTTAAGCCCAGGAGTTGGAGGTTGCTGTGAGCTGTGATGCTATATCACTCTACCCAGGGGGACAGCTTGTGGCTCTGTCTCAAAAAAAAAAAAAAAAAGGAATGGAAAAAATTTAAACCTGATCAGTGGGGTTGAGTATTTGAGTCAGGGCATGGCTATACAAGAGACAGCAGGTGACTGAGATAGTTACATTATGGGGATATAGAGAAATATAAAAAACCCAGGTTAGCGGAAAAAGTCAGAGCAAACCATTAAATATACTATAAATCCTATTTGTGGGAAGAAATCACGTGTGCATGTGAATGACACACAAACGCTGGTATGTGCAGAGAGAATTTCCAGGGATGGAGGGAAGCATGAGGAATTGTGAACTTGTATTGCTGGGACTGGTGACATGAGTCCCACATGCCACCATTTATAGCATCTGGATTTCTGAAGCTGTGTGCACATGTCACTTTTTCTTTTGAGACAGAGTCTCACTATGTTGTTCTCGGTAGAGTGCTGTGGTGTTATAGCTGACAGTAACCTCAAACTCCTGGGCTCAAGCCATTCTCTTGCCTCAGCCTCCCAAGTAGCTGGAACTACAGGCACCTGCCACAAAGCCCAGCTGTTTTTTGTTGCAGTTGTCATTGTTGGTTAGCTGGACCAGGCCGGGTTCAAACCTGCCACCTTTGGTGTATGTGGCTGTTGCCATAACCACTGTGCTACGGATGCTGAGCCACATGTCACTTTTATAATAAAAATGAAACCAGCAAGTATTAAGTAGTTAAAAATCAGAGTAGGTACAGCATTCATCTTGTATTTTGTTTTATTTTTCCTTTCAACTTTTGCATTTCTGTGTAATAGGAAAATTTTCTTTTATGATGCTATAAATTTTAGTTTTAGTGTGTGTCTTTTAATGTATTATTAATTTATGAATAGACTCACTTTCTGATTCTCATGGAAGGATTTAATTCTCTGAAATCATCAGTGAGACGGAGCCTGAGAAGGCCCTCATTCCAGTCCAGTCAACCTACACTCCTTTGAGACCAGCCTTCTCTCCTGTATAGCAGGGTTGAAGGGAGGGCACTGTCGGGGCAGGCTGGTGACGTGGGATACGGTGCTTCAGGACACCCTGCTACTGTGTTACATGCTAAGAAAACCCCCACTTACCTTAACTGGGTTTCTTTTCCTGAGAGATAATTCTCAGTTTCTCCACACCCACTACTCTTGTTTGAGACCTTGCCGTGGGCAGTGTGTAGCTTTGAGGCCCTCTCCCCGATGTGTCTGTCTTTCTGGTTCTTTGGACTAGAAAGCATCAGTAGCCGTGCACATTAGTTGAGTTATTCAGAGACACATGAAGGAAATGCTTGGTTGCATCTGCACAGTGCAGTGACCAGACTTCATCTGTACTGAGGACACCCACCCCCAAGCCAGGGCATACCTGCTGCTGTGCTGAATATAGGGGCAATTCCTCCAGAGGAAGAAGAGTGGGGCAGTGCCTGGAGGATGGAGTATGGCAGTTCCCGTAAGCCTCCACCCAGCTAGCTGTAAGCGGTGAGTCTGGGGCCCGCTACTGCAGAGTCTGCCAGCTTCTCCCACCTATCTGTCCACTCACATAAAAACCCTAAGTGAGGCCAGGTGTGGTGGTTCACACTTGTAATCTCATTACTGAGGCGAGAGTCTGAGACAGCCTGTGCAACATCGTTAGACCCCCTCTCTATAAAGTATTAGGTGAGGGTAAGGGTGTGTGCCTGTAGTTACAGCACTTTGGGAGGCCAAGGTAAGAGGATTGCCTGAGTGAGCAGTTCAAGGTTACTGTGAGTTATGATTCTACCACTGCACTCTAGCTGGGGTAACAGAGTGAGATTCTGTCTCTTAAAAAAATAAACAGACCCAGAGAGAAGATAAAGACATCAACACTTTCCCATCCAAATCACCCTTTAAGAGAAGACAAAGCCTATGGGAGTCAGATGTCTGCATTTCGGATGCCATCCCAGATCCCAGCAAGTAGACGCTTTCTGCCTGGCCACGTCTGCTCTGCAGAGTGCGGGAAGCTTCCATGGAGGGCTCTGGCCCTGCTCAGAGCAGCCCTTAGACGAAAATGCATCACAAGAAACAAGACAGGCCCAGCTGCACTGTCAAGCACAGAGCTGAACATTAGTCACAATTGTTGTTTTATTCACACCAGATGCTACTTGAAAAAATTGTGTCCAAACTTATTTTAAAGAAGATGAAGTATTCTCTATTTCAAGGCCTCTCCAGGGCAGAAGTACCAGCCACGGGTGCAGCTGCTTCTGTATCAGGGAGCTGGAGGAAGCAGGGCTGCAGCAGGCCAAAGGCCCACTAACTTGTGACACTGACCTGCCCCAAAGGCTGACCACCGGGAAGACAGCACGAGGCATTTATTTCTTGTTTTTTTCAGTAAGTTGCTCCAAAACAGGTTGATCTTAAACATCTAGTGTGATTAAAACCTGGGCTGGGTAGTTAAGGGCAGGGCTCAGCACATCTATTTCCCTTAGGACACAAACTCTCGATGCCCTGAGTATGGTTAATGCTGCTGGAGGACTCAGCAAGCAGTGTTAGTCTAGGGTTAGTCTGGGCTCCAGGCAGGCACTGGAGAACAAGGGCAGGACAAACAATGTACTTTGTATGGCTGTGAGGGCTGTGGGGCTGGACAGGGAGAGGGAGGCCCGCAGGGCAGAAAGCTTTACTTCTCCTCGGAGGATAGGCGGTGCAGGGCTGCGCCCAAGGCCTCCAGCTGCTCCCGGTGCTCCAGCTCCTGGTATAGGCCTCTGGGGACAGGGTCCAGGCCGTACAGCAGTCCAAATAGGCAGCCAGCTATGGTGCCTGTGGCCGCGCTCTCACCTGGAACAGAAAGGCAAGGTCTGATGCAACTCCATACCCACCTAGCTGGGGCTTTGCTCTTTTCCAAGGAGCCTGTCAGAGACCCCTCAGGCCAGGGTGGGGGTGGGGGTCAAACCCCAGTTCTGCTCTGGGGGGGTGGCGATAAAAAGGAGTGTCCCCTTCTCCCTCCCTGAGGTGGGTGTGATGTCCCCAGTGGTGTCACAATGCTGCCAGAACCAGCGACACTCCAGGATGGTGCACAGAGCCCCGCAGTCACCCTCTGACATATCCTAGAGGGAGAAAGACTCCCCTCCAGCCCCGAGGGTGAGCTGCCATGCAGAAGGGCCCCGGCCAAGGCTGCAGCTTGGACTGTGCCTCAGGTCCCAAGTCTACCCTACTTTGCCCTCAGGCAGTTTTTCAAAATTTGTGAAATGAGGATATTGGAACCAATATTTATATAGCATCTTTTGTAGGCTTGAAAGATTTGCCAGCTCAGAGATAAAAAGAGCAAACTTCCAATCTCAAAGACACACAGCCATCCCCTGTGGCTTCTCTCTCCAGACAACTTCACACTCTGGCTGTCACTGTGTCAGCTCTCCATGCACACACATGCATGTGTACACATACACGTACGCACATGAACATGTGTGCTGGGCAGAGAAGCTGGTGTGGATGAGTTGCAGCCAGGTGGAGGGAAAATGGGACAGCTCTGCAGGGCTGCTCCAAGGCCACACCAGGCTTCCATCAGCCCTATACTTTGTCCCTTGAGTCTTTGTCCCCAGCGCTCCCCACCAGTGCGCTGCACCTACATTTCTCCTCCCACCTGCTCTGTGAGGCCTGTCCATCACTCCCTTGGCCTCCCAGTCCTCCCAGGAGCCCCATCTGCACTGTTAAAGCATTGGGTTTCAGCAAGAGAAACATACATGACTCTTGTAACACTGAACAATGAGAATTCTGTGCTAAGCCCAGAGCTGAGCAGCTGCCCTTAACCATTTATTCCACACTCACACTGACCCCATGGGGTGGGAGCGGCTGGGAGGAAATGGGCCTGTGGCCTCCATGTGTGCTTGGGCCAAGGTGCACTGTGGAGACAGAGAAGGACACACAGGCTGCCTGTGGGCCCCTGGACGCCCTGAGGGTGCTCAGGGTGAGAGGGGTGCTGGCTGCCTGGAAGATCACGACCTTCAAGGAGGGAAAATCTCACCTCCGTGGAACATGGCCCGGTGACACAGCTCTGTCCAGCTGTCACCTGCTCCTAGGAGGGCATCGTATGCAATCATGGGGGCATCATGGCCTCGTCTCCCGCCTCGACCCTCTGAGCTCCACTTTCTGTAGGTCTGAGGAGAGAGCCATAGGTCAGACACACATGCCCACTGGTAGCATGCCTGTGTGTGAGACGGCACAGCTTCCCAGGTCCACCTGACACCCACTCACTGGCTGCACACCCCCTAAGCCCACCTGGTGCCAGCCTTACCTTGTCCCTCTCCTCAGCATCATAATTGTCGGGAAAGGTGGCTTTATCATCTGTGTCTTCACTGATTTTTCTCTCCTCCAAATAAAACTGCCATTTAGCTTCAAAGTAAAACCAATGCTCCTGGTATTCTAAAGGTAAAAAGAGCAGAGTGAGTGGCTCCCAGCTGGGGAGAAAGGAGGGGCACAGGGTGGGTGCAGGCCCCAGGATGGGCTAACGTCCTGGCTCAGTGGTTCTCAACCTTCCTAATGCCTCCTAATGCTACAACCCTTTAATACAGTTCGTCATGTTGTGGTGACCCCCAACCTTAAAATTATTTTCATTGCTACTTCATAACTGTACTTTTGTTACTGTTATGAATTGTAATGTAAATATCTGATATTCAGGATGTATTTTCATTGTTACAAAGGGGTCGCGACCCACAGGTTGAGAACCACTGCTCTAGCTCTTAGAAATGGCAGGAAGGGAGACAGAGGCAGCAGGGGCAGCTCAGGAAGCCTCTGGTGTCTTAGGCTAAGAGGATGCCTGCAGTATTAAGCACTTTCTCTGGAAAATTCTGAACCTATACATTTCTCTTTTTTTTTGCAGTTTTTGGCTGTGGTTGGGTTTGAACTCGCCACCTCCTCCGGCATATGGGGCTGGTGCCCTACTCCTTTGAGCCGCAGCGCCACCCTGAACCTATACATTTTAATTAATTTAATAGCGTGCCTGCCAAACAAGGAGAGGGGGGAGTTCCACTATGTCTAATTCTTTTTTTTAATTAATTAATTTTTTTTGCAGTTTTTGGCCAGGGCTGGGTTTGAGCCCACCGCCTCCGGCACACTATGTCTAATTCTTATAATAGCTTGAAGTGTTCAAGTGACTTTCTGCAGAGGGTCAGTTGGTACAAAGGATGCTGGCTCAGAAATAAGCCAAGTCTGTGGCTGTGTGCCCCACAGGCCACAGGAAGGCACCCCCACCCAGCAGCCCTCGGGTCATGGCAAGGTTGGCCTGCCCTGCCCTGCTGTTCACACTGTCTCTTTCTCAAGGCCAGAGAACAGGAGGTGTGGGGGACCTGCCCGTGCAGGGTAGGGAAGTCCTGGATGCTGGAAGGTGCAACTGAGATGCTGCAGAGGGGACACTGGGTTCCTGGCCACGGTGAAGCCAAGACAGGCCTGGGATGGGCCTGGGATGCAATTCCCATTACCCAGGGATTCAGGGGCCCTGGGAAATGCTGTTTAGGTTGTATAGCGTGAAGATGGAAGCCACGCATGGTCTTGGTTAGTGAGGTAAGACTCTACCACGGGGGTGGTGGTAGTGGTGGTGAGGCTGGGGCCAGATTGCCAGGCCTGAGGTGGGGACTTGGGCTGACTGCACCCACATTGGGGCTTGTAGTGAGTGTCTTGTTGCCCCTCTGTGGGGAGACAGATACCCTTTAGCTACTCTGGGGACCTCTCCACTAGGCCAGTCCCTCTCACTCCTACCACCCAGGGGTTCTCTTGGTTTCACCTATTTGAGAGGCAAGGAGGAGCTGAGTGTATCCAAACACGCCCAGTGTGAACCCAGGGCAGCCTCTTTCTGGTCACCAGTGGGTTGAGGCCCGGCCAGAGAGGGAGGCCAGCTCACCTGCCATGTGCCGGATGGTTTTCCGGCAGTGCTCCTCTGCTAGCGGGAGCACCCGCAGCATGTCTCTGCCCCACTGCACGAGCGGCTTTCCTTGTGCAGCATAAGATGAGAACAGGGCGGTGCACAGAGACCCGAGGAAGCCTGGGGGCAACAGGAAAAGAGAGAGACACTGTCATGTGGGCCACTTGGACAGGGCCTAGTGGTCTCTGGGCACTGTGTGGCATAGGATATCAGGGCAGGGTCAGGGTGTCTCACCACCTTGGCTGCATATAAGTGCACAGGTCAGAGGCCTTGAGTCTACCCTGACATGTGCAGCCATGGCACTGCCCACCCCAGGACGTCCTCATCTGCTCAAATTGGAGCCCTGTCCCTGCTGAACATAGAGGCCTGCCCCACTTAGCACTCACTATCTACTTTCTGGCTATATGGGTTTGGTGGCCCTGGGACCTTGTGGCAGTGGGTGGCAGTGTCTTTCCTCTTGTGTCTGGTTGTCTTCAGCAGTACGTCCTGAAGGTTCATCCATGTTATTAGAAAGAACCTCCCCTCCAGGGCTGAGCTGCCCTCTGAGGAGGGACGCTGGGCTGCATCTGCCTTTGTGGACGCAGCTCTTTGAGGAGCCACATGAGCTCTAACCCTGCAGGACATTCCTGCCCTCTGTCCTCATGGGCCCTGTGTGGGCACAAAGATTCCCTAAGCCAGTGGGCAGGAGTGTGAGACAGTGGGAGCACATGCGACTCCAGGACACAGTAGTGCCGACTTCAGAAGGCTGGGGCTGCCTGTGTCCCTGCTGAGGGCTCTGTGCGAGGCAACCCTGGTGTGTGAGGCCCTACACCCACCCTGGATGGGCCAAAGGGCAGTCCTGGTGCTGCTGACCTATCATGGGTCCCTGGCAAGTACTGTGTGCTTGAACCTCCTGCTCCACCCCCTGCACGATGCGAGTGTGATATGGCCTGGTCAGGGCTATGTAGGGACCAGGCCGTGTAGGGCCCTATAGGCTGGGGGCACGGTGAACAGTGGCCACTCCAGACAGCCACTCCTCAGCCTTGGTGCCACTATATGGAGATGCTTCCCTTGACTTTTAGGGCCATGCAAGGAAGTGTGCATCTGGACAGGGTCTCGGCTGGGGGTGAGAGCCGTAGCCCCTGGAAAAGGCTAATCCTCAAGCCCAGAGCTTGGACCCTGGCCCTGACCTTGGGGTGCGTGCCGCCACCTCTCGGGTGTTTGGTGCTAGGCTCCAGGACACAGGCCGCTGTGATAACTGTGAAGCTGCTGCCAAAGGTGCTTTGAAAGTTGAGAAGGATGAGTGGGAAGCACCTCCAGGTACCCGGTGGGTAAGATCAGCCCTTCGGCATTTCAGTCACATCAGAGAAACACAAAAACTTCCCAAACACTAAACATGTGAAGTAACATTTTTTGGTAAGAGTAGGAAATGTATTTGTGTTTTAGAAATTTAAATTCTTTTAACTTTTCATTTACTCTTGGTTGAAGCAGTCAGCAGGGACTGCTCTATCCCTTTCTGGTTCCCTAAGAGTTTGGGGGTGGCCTGCAACACCTGCCCCACACTGATGGTAGCTGGAGAGAGAGCAGTCGCAGGGCCCCAGGCAGCCTTGGGGCTGAGCATGGACTGGGCATCACCCTGGCTGGGGCTGAGTGCAGGTGGGAAGTGCCCCTCCTATCCTTCTATGCCAGTCCCAAATCATGGGCTACTTCTGCCCACCAGGTGCCCCTGTGTGGTGGGACTAATCCCTGCACAGACATGGAAATGCCTTGCTCAGGGGTTATTTACTGTCCAGCTATTTCTTCCTCATATGCCTCAGTAAGCAGATGTGAGCACATCATCACAGCCATGCTACAGGTGGGGAGCAGCCACACCAGGGTGTAGCCATAGTGGGAAATGCTGTCGACTTCCTGGACTAGTCTCCGTCAAAGGCATCACCCAAGCCATGATGCTTGACTTGCCGGACCCCAACCTGTCCAGTGCAAAACCCATGAGGATTCTTTCCCTTGCACAGTTTTATCAATGCCACACTTAGCTGTTAGGTGCAAAATAGACTTTAAGCAAAACTGAAGATTAAGGAATATAAGCCAACTCCCCCAACAAATGACCAAATCAAAAAATGAATGTGATTGCTTTAGACTCCCCTGCACACTGGCTCCTTCACGTACAGACAGATGCCAGATAGCACCAGCCTGGCGAGGTTACCTGTGGGGTGGTTGTGGGTCATCCTGCCACACTCGAGGCTGACCTCGACGAGGGTCTCCAGACGCCTCGGGTCCCAGTACCGCATGCCAATGCACATGGCTTTAGTGGCAGCTCCGAATCCTGAACCTACATGGAAAACAAAATTCCTGAGTTTAGACTTTTGCTCCAATGATTTCACCTGTGACTATATAGCTTTTGTAAACAACTTTAAAAGTACACAAATTTGTGTAATAACATGTTTTTCATAGGAAATTTACTTAAGTTAATAAGCAATGGCAAGCCACCCACATGGCTGATAGCAGACAGGAGCAGAGATGAGCCAGGCTCTGCGTCCATGTGTTGGAGCTCTGTTTAGTTGTTAAAAACAGATTTTTTTGTGTGTGTGTGTGGGCTGGGGACATACTGATAAGAGGCTCCTACCTGGGGAAAATATAGAAGATGGAACTGTGTATGTGGCATACCCTCAATCACAAGTTTTACCTTTAAAAATGGCTTCACTGACTTCTAATAACATACAATAAACTACATATACTCAGCACACGCACACTCACGAGTTCTGACATGTATGAACACTCAGGAACCTGTGCCCAGATGCAGAGAGGTACACACCTGTCATCCCCAAAGCTTTCTCTGTCCTTTGAATCTGTTCTCCTGCCTCACCCCAGCAGCCACTGATAAGACACTCTAGTTGCCATTTTTAGAGTTTTATATAAATGGAATCACACAGGACCAGGTGCAGTGGCTCAGGCCTATAATCCCAGTACTTTGGGAGGCTGAGGCAGGAGGAACTCTTGAGTCCAGGAGTCTGAGGCTACAGTGAGCTGTGATAACTGTACTCCAGCTGGGGTGACAGAGAGTGACCCTGTCTCAAAAAAAAAAAAAAAATCAGAGTACCCAATTCAAGAAACATAATGACTATTCCTATGTGACAATATTTTCATATGGACAAAATCAGAACAGAAAAATAAAAACCCCTATTTGGATAGGGTGGTAAGATTATATGAAAAAACATTTTAAGGTCAAATAAGAAATTTTAACATTTTATGATATTAATAAAAAGATCAGTAATTTTTTAGATATGATGACATTTTGATTGTTTTAAAAAGGAACTTCTTATTTTCTGGTGATGCACACGGACATGTTCATGGCTGAACTGAAACGGTTTGCTCTAACTGCCCAACAGAGGGCACGCAGTGGTAGGAGCTCAGCAGAGTGAGCATGGCCATGACTTGACTGTGGCTGTGGACAGCTGCTCCCAGCCTCAGGCACAGGGAGGCCAAGAGCGTAGTTCATGCCTGGCCTCTGCACCCTCCCCGCCTCGGCTGAGGATTTCCTACCATTGGCTGGCTTAAGGGCTCCATCTACAAACGCTAAAAGCAGCCCAGCTTTGTTAAATTATTCTCTCTACTCTTGCATTGTTTGAATTTTTCACAACAAAAAGTTCAAAAAATTTTTATGTATTCTAATAAATAACATTCAGATTAAAAAATACAATATAATTTCTGTAGAAGAGTATCTGAGACAGGTCACTGGAGTGTCACTGGGGTTATAGGACTCCTACTGAAAGAGCTGCCAGCAAGGTAAGCCAGTTTTATTTCATATTTTAATTTATTTTTTATTATTTTCACTGACTCATGGAAAGCTTATTACATGATTCTGTTCAATACATTTATGGTAGGTGGTCGTTAATTTCCAGAATATTTAACTTCCCTATAAAACTTTTCATTTTTTACTTTAAAAAAATTTGAAAATTATATTTTATCTCTAATTGACAAATAACAATCACATATATTTATGGGGTAGAGTCCTAGAAATTGAGATAGACAAGGAGATGGGCTCTGATGCCTCAGAGGGAAAGACAGCAAGGCCAGTGCACCCTCCGTGGCTCCCCAGGGCCTCTGGAGGAGGCCAGAGGTCTGGTGCACCACAAGTGCATTCTCACAGAGAGGTGGCTTAGCTCAGGGAGTGTCTGCCTAGTATCAAGAGCTCTCTCAGAACTCGGGCTAGGAAACAGGATGCCTGACTCTAAGCTGTTCCTGAAAAGAACACTATTTACTTTAGGTTTTTATTTTAAAATTATACATGTATATGATGCAGAAAAAGAATAAAAGTGTATGAATCAAAAAGCAATTAAGAAAACAACAGGACTGCACCTGTGGCTCAAAGGAGTAGGGTGCCGGCCCCTTATGCTGGAGGTGGTGGGTTCAAACCTCGCCCCAGCCAAAAACTGCAAAAAAAAAAAAAAAAAAGAAAGAAAGAAAACAATAAGCACTCCCATTCCACAAGGTGCAGGCTCAGACACCCCCTGGAGAGGCCTGACCACCCTTGGCTGGGGGGAACCAGACCTGAGGGTTCGTGCCCTGGTCTCTGCGTGCCTTAGTGCACAGGGCTTACCACAGTCACCGTCTCCCACAGAGGGCATCAGGTAACACTGAGGAGGTGCCAAGAATGCCCTGTGCACATGCCTTTGCTCACTTGTGTTAGCACCTTGTCATCATGGGTCCTTGAAATTGCTGGCAGTGGAACTGGCAGGTCAAATTGTTTGGCATTAGAGACTTTTGACAGGTAACCCAGATTCCCCCCAAAGCGGCTCATGGTCTTTACCCAGGAGGCGATTATGCCCTGGGCTGTCCCGGCAGGACTCAGCCTACATCTGTCCACATAGCCCCTTGTGCCGTCCAGAGTGCTTTTCCCTAGGTCTGGTCCATGTGCGCTGCCAAAGCTGCTCACCTAGCCTCCCCCATTGCTGTGGGTGTCCAGGGACACACACGTCTCTGTTACTTTGTCACAGAGCACATTTCCTCTCTCAGAAACTAGCCTACAGCCATTTCCTCTTCTGCTACAAATGAGTCCAAGTTCCCAGCCTGGAAGAGGGGCTGTGTTGCAGTCGGGCCAGTTGGCCTCACCTGCTCAAGATGAGCACAGAGGGCAGAAGCTGTCAAGGCAGATGTGGCTCCCTGAACCGGCTGCAGTGAACACAGCACAGTGCTGTAGGGACAGGCGTGTGGATGCTGCATGTTTTCTTGGCATTACAGAAAAAAAGACAGACTTAAATGGAAAGCAGTGGAAAATATGCCTTAAAATAAACCAGGAACAGTTGAGAAAAACCCCGTGGAGGAGCCTGTGGACTCTCAGCGCTGCAAGCTCATCTCCTCTCAGGTACCCTAGAGGTGCCGGGGTTAGTGGAAATGGCAGCAGGTCAGTGCATGTGAGACCCCTGGTGGGGCAGCTGAAGGGAGAAGGGATTTCCCTGACCCTTTTCACTGAAGGGCGTGTGCCAGGCAAGCAGGTAGTTGTCTGGTTTCAGCTGAGAGCAGCCTTCGATAGTAGATGGGTCCGGCCGGCGTTCTGGAAGCTTCTCGATGATGTCGACGTAGCGCCTCACCATCTCCCGGTAGAGGTCATCCAGGCACCAGTAGTCTGGGAAGAAAGAGCAGGGCATACACCACATCAGAGCCACCAGAGCACAGCCATCCCCAGGCAGGCTCAGAACTGCCATGTGAGCACACTTGGGCAGCCCTGACCACAGCTGTCCCTGTCAGTGGGACAGGCACCTGTTTTCAGGAAGTGGAGACTTTGCTGATGCATGTTAAGGCCCTGGCTGCCCAGAGAGACTTGGCATGGGGATAACTCACTTTCAGTTTCACTCTGATTTCAGACATTACAGTTTGCCATATGCTCTTTACATATGTTACACAGGAGAATCCAGAAAAAACCCACCACATTGTTTCCTGCCAGCAGCTCTCCCCACATGAGAATAAGATGGACTCAAAGTGCCTGTTTCTTGGGCTGGCGGGGAGCACATGTCTGAGGCGACAGAGGCCAATTCTCCCCCGTCTCCAGCTCCCTCCTCTCAGGGGGAGCCCAGGAGTTGTAACCCTGCCCCAGGGGCTCTGGACATGGGTGGGCCTGAGTCCCCCTTAAGAGGCAGGACAGCAGGAAGGCAGGAGCCGCCATAGCCCAACCTCTGCCTGCACAGTGATGCTGACTGTGGAGTATCTGCACCTGGGACAGACAAGTATTATCCTCTCCACAAAAATGTCAGGTCATTTTTTGCCCCTTTTCCCAGATAAGCTCTCAAGATAATTCGTCTTGCCCAAGGCTAGGGATGGTAAGTGTGTGTGTGTGGGGGGGTTGGTCACCCTCCCTAGAATACTGTGGCATCACAGCTCACAGCAACTTCCAACTCCTGGGCTTAGGCAATTCTCTTGCCTCAGCCTCCCAAGTAGCTGGGACTACAGGCACCTGCCACAATGCCCAGCTATATTTTTTTGTTGTTATTGCAGTTTGGCCAGGACCAGGTTTGAACATGCCACCCTCAGTATATGGGGCCAGTGCCCTACTCACTGAGCCACAGGTGCTGCCCTGCATTTTTTTTTTTTTTCTTTCCAGTTTTTGGCTGAGGTCAAGTTTGAACCCACCATCTCCAGTATGTGGGGCCGGTGCCGTACTCCTTTGAGCCACAGGTGCTGCCTGGTAAGTGCATTTTGATTGCAAAGCCTGGGTATTTTTGTCCTTTTGTTAGCCCACAGCATAATGGGGAGTGTCTACACATCCTCAAGAGTGGAGTCTGTGATTCTGCACCTGTGGCTCAAGCAGCTAAGGTGCCAGCCACATACACCAGAGCTGGCAGGTTCGAATCCAGCCCAGGCCTGCCAAACAACAATGACAACTACGACCAAAAAATAGCCGGGTGTTGTGGCGGGTGCCTATAGTCCCAGTTACTTGGGAGGCTGACGCAAGAGAATCGCTTAAGCCTAGGAGTTGAAGGTTGCTGTGAGCTGTGATGCCATAGCACTCTACCCAGGGTGACAGCTTGAGGCTCTGTCTCAAGAAAAAAAAAGTGGAGTCTGAGAGGCCTGGTCACGTAGGGACAGGGCTGTGACAGGCAGGGCGCAGGAGGGTGCACCTCCCAATTCTATTTCTCCCATGACACATTTTATTCTGTACATTCTGAATGAATGTATTTTATTCATTCAGAGCTTCCAGGTCGACTCCGGAGACGGATGACTTTGCCCACGATTGTTGCTGGTGACATCTGTTTGTGGTGGAGGGGCAGGTTCTGAGAGCCCAAGACCACCTCCACCTCCCACCCCACTGCATGGGGCTCCTAACACCTGGTGGGGGTGGTGGGGAGATTAGGAGAGGTGTGTGACAAAATCGCCCCCTTTTCTGAGACAAGAAGCCTCACTCTAACTCTGCAAACCTCAGAAATGTTCAGGGACAGGACTGAGGGTTGTCACCTTCCTGTTCCTCACCCCATTCAGGGTCACTTTCCCTCGGCGAGGGCAGCCAGAGGCCACACAAGACACTGCGAGTCAGCCCAGCTTGGAGTTGGGAGGATGGGGCAGGACCCAGTGAGGGGAGAAATGATGGTGCAAGTCACATAGTAGGGGCGATGGGGGACCTGCAGGGCTAACGTCCACTCGTGCTGGCTGGGCATGTTTGCTGCATGGATGTGTCGAGGCTCTCTGAGGCCCACCATGTGCTGGCTCCCAACTCAGCCTTACCTTTTTGAGCCCTCTAAAATATTTTATTTTATTTTATTTTGGAATCAGATACCATGAAATGTCTGCATTTAACTGAAATTTAGTCTTTTCAAAGCAAAAAAAAATTCATAAAAACAAAATGAGTTTAACATGGAGACAGATCTTCAAAGCTGCTGAGCCTAGGCCTCCTCTGTTTCTCTGCTGTGGGATGTGGCTGTCTGGCTCACTTTTCTATCTCCCAGATGGTGAATCAGTAAGCCTCCCTGCTTCCCTTACAGCTGCATTGTGGCTATCCATGCTGCCTTGCTCAGAAGCCCCACAGAAGGCAGGACTCTGCTGCGTCCTAGGTCAAAACCCCACAGTCCCAGCAGGGCCTCAGGGCTGCACCCACCTCCAGTGCGCTCAGCAGCAGACCCATGTGGTTGGTAGGGACTAAGTGAAACTAAGTCTGCTGAGAGGTGGCTGCACTTCGTCTGCGTCTGCCTGTCTGTGGGCAGCCTGTAGCTGCGAGCTGCACCTCCAGACCCAGCCCTACCACAGTGACCTCAGATGGTCAGAGACAGCACACACTGCAGGCAGGACCATGCAAGTCCCTGTCAAAGCTCCACCACTCATGGGGTGGCACAGCAGGGGCAGTGATCAGCCTCTCTAAGATGAGACAATAATGTTGGCTTCAGGATGATGTGACAGGATGGGGTGGAGGGTCACAGATGAGCACCTGGTACATGAATGCCGCGGGGGAGGTGGCTCTCGTCATCACTAGCGTGGAAGAAAGACCCTTTCTATGGGCTACAATTCTTTCTTTCTTTTTTTTTTTTTTTTTTGAGACAGAATCTCAAGCTGTCACCCTGGTAGAGTGCAGTAGCGTCACAGCTCACAGTAACCTCAAATTCTTGGGCTTAAGTGATTCTCTTGCCTCCGCCTCCCAAGTAACTGGGACTACAGATGTCCACCACAACGCCTGGGTATTTTTTGTTGCAGTTGTCATTGTTGTTTAGCTGGCCCGGGCTGGGTTCAAACCCGCCATACTCAGTGTTTGGAGCTGGCACCATAACCACTGTGCTATAGGTGTGGAGCTAATTTACCCTTTTTAAATGCACACCCTGGGAGGGGTACACTTGCCCTGTGGGTCTGGCCTTGAGTCAGCTGTCAGCATGGACTGCCCACCTGAGCCAGGTGCCTTCTGGGGTCACCTTGCAGACCCAGACACATGGTGCAACTGAAGAGCCCACAGAGATGAGGCTGGCATGAAAAGACACGTGGGTGCATGTGCTGTGTGCAGACAGTGTCAGACAAACACGGGAAGCTGAGTTTAAGAGCAGGTGCTGACTGTGTGCAGACGGCACACTGCTCTTGGTTTTGAGGTCACACTTTCCAGGGGGTTTTTCCTTGAGGTGTGAGGAGGTGTGTCACTCTCCATGTTGCTGGTCATTGTCCCAGTACTGCTGACCATAAGGGTGCCTGAGAACCTGCCTGAAAACACCAGAAGCAGGAAATACTTGGATTCCATAACTGGGCAGACACAGATACTGTGGCGCCGTATCTTATCACAGCACGAAGTTCTCTCCTGGTTATTTAGGGATTGGCCACAAGTTGACCGCATTCCTACGCAGTGACCACAGCACTAAACTGGGCATGCACAGCAGGCAGATGGAATGGTGAGGCCGACGTGTAGGTGAAATCTCACTAAGTAGTTGCCTAGATTTTAATTTTGCAACAATAAACTAACAACATCTACAGGACTTCAAAGAACACACGTGAATTGTGGGAAAGCTGGGTATATGCTGGGCTAAAGCTGGACTAACAGCACCTGCTGTTTCCCTAAAATTTGTGCAAAATCACAAATTTGCTGCTAAAATCAATTTGCTACTTAAATAATACTTTGATAAACTTTGTCCCCCACCCAGATCGATCAGTTTTATAGCATTTTCTCACAACACATTCATGTATAGGCAGCTACCTATGCTGAATTATTTTGGTAGATAATAATTTAAACGCAATTCATTGGAATTTAGAAGTAATTTCCAAGTAATTTTATTTTAATACGTCCAAATTTCAAACTGGCTTATTATTTTATATTCATTTGTAGCAAGTCTGGAACAAGAATGCTGGACCTCTGCAGTGAAGCTGTACTGGCACCCCGCACCCCCAGACAGCTCTGGAGCAAGGGGCTAAGCAGAAGGTGCTGGCTTAGTTAGCAATTTTATAAATGTAAGTGGAAAGTCACTTTGTAGAGACTGAATCTTAACTGTCTGCAAAGTAATGCCTTCCTTGAAGAGACACTATGGGAGAAACTTGATGGCTACACTTGACCCAGGCCCACAGGTGTCTCCTGCATCACCACTTCAGCATCACCTTGTGAGATCGTGAGGCTTACACACAGTGCCTTCCACACCCACCTGCCCAGAGCACCTGCCAGCCTTACCTGTAGTGAGGGCCTCGGCGGTCGTGATGTGCATGACAGTGTTGTCACTCACGGGCCACTTTCCTGGTGACAGCACGAGGTGGTCTAGGCCCCCAGAACTTTGCAGTTCCTCCCGGATCTTCATGCCCAAGGCACTATTCTCCTCACAGACATTTCTGTAGCCAAGAGCATCACCAACACTCCCCAGGAGCATGGCAGCCTTAAATTTCTCCATTCTGGGAGGCAGCCCCTCTCACCAAACAGCTGCCTAGCGTCTGGCCTTTGTCCCTTCCTGGGCTGCCTTCAGCCTGCCCTGTTGACCTTTATAGTGGTCATTGTGTGGCTGTCCGGAGTGTCCTTTTCTGTCTCTGCAGGTGGCACCAGTGAGAAGACATTCCTGAGCCACCACGTGGCAGGTATCAGCTTCCTCTAGTGTCTGGCAGGCACCACCCCTTTAGCAAAGGGGCCTGCTGGCTGCAGTCAGCATTCAGGGCCACCAGAGAGTGCTGACAGAGCAGTGGCTCTTTCCACTGTCCCTGAAGGTGTCCACAGAGGTCCCTGTGCACAGCGCAGGGTGATGTGTGGGAGTGTGGGCATATACCCTGCTCTGGAGCTGGCCTGCCCCAGGGCTTCTGTGCCCACGTTCTCCACCCCTCATCTTCCCCAGGCAGTGGCCCATCTGCTTTATCTCTATCTAGCTTTGTCTTTTCTAGAAATTTCAAATAAATGCATCTTATTAAGTTGCTGTGTACTAAGAAATTTCCTAGAAATTCTGAATACACCATGTGCCTGTCAAGTCTGGAGTCTTCACTCAGCACAATATTGATATTCCTCTCTGATATGCAGCTTTAGCTTTCAGAAAACTTTGACTCTTGATTATAAAACATGCTGATGATAGAAAATGTAAAAGATGCAGTGTTCAGGAGGAAAAGCATACCCAGGCTCCGTGCGAAGCATCCTGACATTTCTCACTATCCAATGGTCACAAGAGGCTCCAGACCCCTTGTGGGCAAGTGCCACTGAGCCAAAGCTTCCTCAGAATCTGAGCCTACCGTTACCAAGCATGCAAGCCTCCCCACCAACACAAGGAGAGAACACCCAGAAATGTGGAGAGGTGGGGGCAGCAAAGTGTGAACAGACAGGGCTCCCAGTCCATTTCCCTGCCCTGCCCCAGACAGCCTCTCTGCGGGGACTGGGCTCCTGGGTCCTGGTGGGGAGTTACACATGGACTTAGAAACATAATTGACAAAAATAATTTTTTTTTTTTTGTGAGGCAGGGCCTCAAGCTGTCCCCCTGGGTAGAGTGCGGTGGCATTTCAGCTCACAGCAACCTCCAACTCCTGGGCTCAAGTGAGTCTCCTGCCTCCACCTCCCAAGTAGCTGGGATGACAGGTGCCCACCACAACGCCTGGCTATTTTTTTTGGTTGCAGCCATCATTGTTGTTTGGCCAGCCCGGGCTGGATTCGAACCCACCACCTTAGGTGTATGTGGCTGACGCTTTAGCTGCTTGAGCCACAGGTGCCAAGCCAATAAATTCCTTTTTTATAGAGACAGAATCTCACTTTGTCGCCCTCGGTAGAGTGCCATGGTATCACAACTCACAGCAACCTCCAGCTCTTGGGCTTAGGCAATTCTCTTGCCTCAGCCTCCGGAGTAGTTGGGACTAATGGCGCCCACTACAAAGTCCGGCTATTTTTTTGTTGCCATTTGGCCGGGGCCAGGTTTGAACCAGCCACCCTCAGTATATGGGGCCGGCGCCCTACCCACAGGCTCTGCCCCGAAAATAAATTCTTTTTAGTATCAAGCAGGACAGTGAGATGCTTTAATCCAGGACCATACCAGCACTTCTTTTTTTTTTTTTTTTTTATTAAATGATAGCTGTATACATAATGCAAACATGGGGTACAGTGTAGTGTTTTCATATACAATTTGAAGTATTTTCATCAAACTGGTTAAAATAGACTTTGTGTCATTTACTTAGTTATTGTGTTAAAACATTTATACTCTAGTTCTAGAAAAGTTCACTTGTACCCTTGTTAGACAGACCATATAGGTGATCCTTCCAGTCACCCTCCCACCACCCATCCGCCTTTCTCCCCTCCCCTCCCCCACCCCCTCCCCACATTCTTAGGCTAGAATTAGGTTGTAGCTTTCATTTGAGAACTATAGTTTCAGCACCTCTTAAGTATTATTATTCCAGCCAGCACACTTCTGTGATTTTGAAATATAGTCATCAAACCTGAGAGGTGCATAGGTGTCCCATCCAAACAAGGCAGTGACAGTGGCCAGAGGTGGGGACAGCTCTCCTTAGATGACTGCTCATCCAGGGGAGAGCAGCACCGTTTGGCTGAAATGGCACAACCCCACATCTGGTTTCTGTTGTTGACTCTGGGGCGGTGGAAACTCCACTGAAGATACCTGGGGACAACTTCCACATGGTGTGGTCTATGTCAGCAAATAGTAAGAAACAACATTAGCCCATGATTTGCTTACTCAGTAGCTGTTCACTGAGGCCCTGCTTGGACTAGGAACTGTGGCTATTGCAGCAAACACCGGAAGCATTGTGTTGGGAACATACACAATATTACACTGAACACTGAGCTAAAATAACACAATGCATGCTTCGTCACTGAGACAGAAAGAGGTGCCGTGGAAGTGCAAGTAATGCGGCCTTCTTAAGCCTACTGTGTTCAATTAATTTGTCATTTTCAATATATTTTAGTTTGTAGTAGTATATTCTGGTTACATTTCCATCAACTCTTCTGTAAATTCTGTATATTTTGAGATCTGTAGTGTCTCCCATGGAATGCCGTATTTAGCACATGATGCAGCACTGAAAGAGACTAGCGACTGAAGACGTGCTGATTTGCCAGGGCGGCAGGTAAGAAACTTGTGGGAGGAGCTTGTTCACTGCCACAGGGAGAGGGCCTCTGTGTGTCCCGCCACAAAGACTAGTACCCTGACAGCTGCTAGCCGAGTATCCAGGCAATCAAGAAAAGAATGAAAAGGGCACCTCAACACCAGAGAAATAATTTATTTTCACATTTCTGTTCTTAGCATTTCATAGCATGCATGACTCAAATGTATATAATAGAAGAAAAAGAAACCGCATTTTTTGAACAACCTTTTTCCAATGAGTTTTTTGAAATCTATTGATAATCCCATAGAACTTTAAATCTCAAAAATAAAAAAGTATTGCAGATCTCCATAGTGTATACATTATTAGAATTCTATAAACGTCTCTGAACAAAATAATTACATGTCAAGAATTCACAAAACCTAGAAGATGCTTTAACATTTTTGAAGTTTTTATTATATTAAGTAAACGCTCTCTGAGAATCACAGCCTTTGAAAGGTAGAGATGGCCACACTTTCTCTCTTGCGGGTTTGGACGCAGAGCCTGAAGAAGGCATATGACTTGCCCACCCCGAGACCAGTCCTCAGGTCCCTCATCCAGGCAGGGCCTGTCCTTGTGGCCTGTCCTGTGCCGTGCTCCCTGCCCCAGAGGGTCTGTTTAGAAGCACCAGTTCACCCCCACAGCGTGCACAAGCCTCGGGTAGTCAGGAGATGTTTCTAGAAGCCAGTCAAGTGGCAGGTCTGGGATGACTTTCCTGCTTCCTGCTCAGTGCTGAAGACAGGGCAGCAAGGCATGCTGGTGACTCGAAGGTCTTGGCAAACGTGAGGTAGGGTCAACACAGTGATGTCCACAGCACGACTCTGAAGGACCAGGCCCATCTGGGCTGTGCCAGCATTCCAGGCAAACACCAGGGACAGATGCCAACATGGTACAAAGACAGACTTCAGTCCACAGATAGGATAAAGGTTTGGGGATTTTCTGAACAATGATGTACATTTTAGCTTCCAAATGTGCACGACTGCACTGAAGGCTGGACGCTGGACACTATGACATCACGGGTAGGGGAAAGTAACCAACACATTTGATTTTTAAATCTATAATTCATCACTCATGAAAGAGATATTTTGCATGGAAAAACATCTCCTTAAATGTAATAAAATACATTTTAAAATACTTTATGAAATTTCTGAGTAAGTTCAAATAACATTACTGGAAGTAAAATGGGCCCACAGTTGTACGCAGTTTAAGATAAGGCTCTGCTGGAGCCACTGTACCTGCCATCACTGTGCAAACTACAATGTGTGTCAAAAACGATAAAATAAATTTCAGATGAACATCTAGAGAAAATAAAAACAAAAATGTATCTGGTAATCAAAAAATATAAATCTTGAATTACTGGCACTAAGTTTAGAAAACATTAGACTCTGTGGTAAGATTATCTTCCTTATGGCATATTTTTAACATCTTTGATTTGTATAAAAATACAACATCCTGCTGAGGATGCAAACACTGTTTTAAGTGATATTCCAGTAAGAGTAGGCAGGAGGTTTGCTGACTGCTGGTGTTCGCCTTAAGTCATGAACTAAAGCAGCATATTCTGCACTCCTGAAAACGGGCTCTGTCACTTTTTTGTAAATACGAAAATCATGTGGAAATCTCCTAAAGCAACAGCTACGATGACAAATCTCCAAACATTCCAAAGCGGCTATCTTCTGAGGACCTCCTCACAGTGCACAAACCTCCTCCATGTCCTTAAGCAGAGCCGATGGCTATTCCATCCCAGGACTGGGCACAGGGGACCAGCTTCTGAAGAGAGCACAGCTGCACACGTGGGTCTCCTCGCAGGGTACAGTTCATTTTATAATCTCAATCCATCTTAATTTTCTGCCTAGAAAGGGCTGCGTTTCCCACCTGTGACTACTGGCCGTGCATATTCTACAAAATCATCTATAAGAACTGGCCATGCTCCTAAAGGAAAGCAAACAAATTTTAAAAATCAGTGTTAGAGCTATTTAATTAGACAGAGTCTCACTATGTCACCCTTGGTAGAGTGCTGTCGTGTCATAGCTTATGGCAACCTCCAACTCTTGGGCCTAAGCGATTCTCTTGCCTCAGTCTCCCAAGTAGCTAGGACAACAGGCGCCCATGACAGCTCCCAGCTAATGTTTTGTTGTTATTGTTGTTTAGCAGGCCCGGGCCGTGTTCAAACCCAGCAGCCCCAATGTATGTGGCCGGTGCCCTAACCACTGAGATACAGGCATCGAGCCTAGAGCAATATTTTTTAGTCAAAACATTTTTCCACAGTATCAACCAACCTTTATAGTTTAATAACACAAATGATTTGAAGTTCATACAGCTTGCGTCTTACAGAATGAGTTGGCTAAAGTCCCCCAGTTCTGCTCAGCAAGGCCAGGCCAGCGAGCACGGGTGTGGCATCCACACACCTCCATCACCCCCACGTGCACACTGGCCACATGTCCTGTCCAGTGCTCCAGGAAATCAGGCCCAGCTGAGCAGGAATGAAAAGAAATGGACTCATCTGTCCCAAGGAGGGGAGCTGCTTTCCTCATCATCAGCATTCTTGCCCCCCATGTGCTCCCGAGAGCTTCAGCAGATGTGTCCCCTCAGCAAGAGCACCCAGGACCTACACTTCTGTCTACATTCAACAATCCCCTTTCATTAGGTGCTTGTCATAGGCTGGGTATTGTGCTAAGTGTTGAGGACATAAAGAAAAAGGAGCTAAAACCGTGGGCAGACAGACATGTATACTGCCGGTGGCCCAGAGTTGCTGCCCAGAGCTGCCCTGTGCTCTGTCCCAGCATGGTGGAGCACCTGTGCATCACATCATGGGCATCCAAATATGCTTTGGTTTAGTGTCTCGAAATACTAAGGGACTACTATATGTATAAATATATTGATACAAGTAGATAAAATTTGGAGCCTCCAAATAAGCTTCAAGAGCGTTATGGAATCACTGACCTAAGGCATTGAATGGGATTGGTATTTAGGAGAGGTGATTTCCAAACATCTATGTAATGCTGTCCTACCACAGGCCTCTGCATGGCCAGTTTTGAAATGCTGTAGTTCACAGGACTATCTTCTTATTTAAACTGAATATGAAGCCTTACTTTTCTTTTGTGTGACATGTAAGAAATAAGGGAAATGACCATTATCATCACCCTTCTTCAGCGACAGGGTACACGCAGGAGCCTAGGGGCCGTAGGGAGGAGCGTCTGTATCCTCCTTGGCTCTGAGAAGTGGATGTGCAGGTCGAGGGGAGCATTGTCAATGAGGAGCTAGAGCACTACAACTTTCAATACCTTCTTCGTCGTAGTTAGACATATCATCTGCAATCATGTTTCCAAAATCCAGCAAAAGATTCCAAGTGTCCCTCGGAATTGATCTTTTGTGATGTTCCTACCACATGGGAAGAAAATCCACCAGATTAAGACATAGAATTTCACTCTTAGGTGTCCCAGGGATGTCATGCTGTTTAATGACTTATGCTCCCTGATTGGATCAGAAATAAGTACAACAACAAAATTGTTAAAAGTAGTAATAGTGCTTTGTATAAATGTTATAAGCTAAACAATGTCAATGTACAAATACAGAAAGTGGACTTGCTTAAAAACAAATTTTATTTTATTTATTTATTTTGAGACAGTCTCACTTTGTCGCCCTGGTAGAGTGCCATGGTGTCGCAGCTCGCAGCAACCTCAAACTCTTCGGCTTAAGCAATTCTCTTGCCTTAGCCCCCCGAGTAGCTGGGACTACAGGTACCTGCCACAATGTCCGGCTATATTTTTGGTGCAGTTGTCATTGTTGTTTAGCTGGCTTGGACTGGGCTCAAACTTGCCAGCCTTGGTGTATGTGGCCAGTGCCCTACTCACTGAGCTATGGTTGCTGAGTCAAAAAACAAAATATTTTAAATATTAAAATTATAAACTCCTGTTTTTAGTCAAATAAAAGAGGAACATTTTAAATCTTGTTATTTGCCTCCTAAACCAATTCTAAAACAATGCAGGACAGCAGGTAAGTCGATATTTCTATTTACTTTAGTTCTATATATTTATTTTTTAAAATACTACACATTTCTTACAGTGGGATAGGACAATTCTCTAAAAATATGTTATTCAATATTTTAGATATACCAAAAACTGTGGAGAGTATCGATTACCTGTGTGTCTACAGTCCTGCTGAGGAGGTGGAACCCTGTGGTTTCCCTGGACCTACAGCATCCCCTGGACCTACTCTTCTTCCTCTGAATCCAGCATTCAATCACTCTCATGCCTATTTCCATACATTAATTTCATGTATATGTATTCACACATAGCTTATAAACATGCTTTCTATTTTAAAACATTATTAACTCCCAGCAAATTACACCTAGAGTTTTCTGCAACTTGTTTTTATCCCACATAACATTGTTTGAAATGTAACCAGACTGACACATGTGAATCTAATCGTCCATTTTCACTGCTCTCTAGTTGAGTTCTATGGCACTGATCTCCCTCTGGCCACTCTCTGTGTTTTGCTGTCAGCGCGCTGTGAGCACGTTGGTCCCCATCTCTATGCACATGGGCCTGAGGAATGTCTGGAATTTAGGAGTGACCGCAGGTGAAGTGCGGAGGGTGAGGGGCATGGAGCCATTGCCCTCTGCATGTCTTCACAGAAGTGGCATAGCACAGGTGTGGCGAGGACACAGCTGTGGGGAAGCCCCTGCACACAGACCTGCAGGGCTTAGCACTGCCATCCTCCACCAGCTTCTGCCCTTTGCCACGCTGCTGTGTCTGTGAGCACTGTCACCAGATGAAGAAGGCACTGGGAAGTAACTTGCCAAAGGCCACGAAGCCAGTTAAGTGGCAGCAAAGTACACATTTCCTGGCATTAGAGAATGACTCGAGGGGGTGGCCAGGCTACAGGCTGTGGGGTGTTGAGAGCCCTTTCTCTCACCTTCCTGGACAGGACCGTGAGAGAAGCCTGGCGTCTCTGCTACCACCAGCCCTGTCTTCTCTGAGTTAGGGCATGTCCTACAGCCCCGTCCACTCCCTCAACCCGGAGCTGCCAGCCAGGCCAGCACTACAGTAGCACCTGGCCTGCTGTCCCATGGCTCTTTCCTGGGGGCCCACTAAGGTCTCCTTTCCTCTGAGGACTGTAACATGCATTTAAAGACCATCAGACCAGGCACATGTGCCATGGCTAGGGTACCGGGACAATGCGATACAGTCCTTGTGCTAAAGCCCAAATCTACTTACAGAAAGTGTGGCACTGGACCTTTCTTAAAGGATTTTAACTTTCTCAGTGGAAATACAGAATCACTGATGGCCCACAGAGGAGAGGACAGATCAGAATTGCTGAGGTTTGTAGCAGACCTAGAAAGCCCAGTCCAGGAGGAGTTTTAGGGGACTGCTGATTACCCCTCCATTTGAGGCCATCTCCCATAGGTGGCAAAGCCACAATGCCCCCTTTCTGGGTCTGTGGATCTCTGTGTGGTACTTTTAATTTCTCCAAAATGTCCCATGTGAGACGTTAGTCACACAATTATGAAAACCCCAAACTTGCGGACCCACCCTTCACACTGGGCACACATAAGAAGGACGCTTACCAGTAGGAATGAGTTCCAAAGATCTAAGAATTTAAATCTTCCAGATAGTACTAATTTCCAGTATGCAACAGCCATTTCTAAATCTGGAAAAAGAGAGAAAGAACAGTTAATAAATCCCAGTCTCTTTTTCTACTGCACAAAACAATGACTTCATTTTAGCATGCTGATATTCATGTGATCAATAAAATTTGGCAATCTTACTCAAGAGTGACACAAGGCTTAATCTCTACAGAAGGGCTCCTGAGAATCACATATATTTTAATTTTATAGATCTGGGAAACTTCATTGGAAAAAGATTTATGTATTAAAGTTATTCAATCATACAAGTAATTATCCTAGAATTCATCTGTTTTGGACACTCAAAATTTCACATACTGTATATTGAGCTTTCTATAAACCTGACTGATCTGAATACTACCAATGAATATAATCTTTTAAAAAAAATAGGCTACTGCTCTATGTGTCAAACTGCAAATCAGATGACTGGTTTAGAAAGGAAGGGACACACTGCTTTCCAAACAGGCCTGCCCAAACAGAATCTGATTCACAGCTATAGGAAACTCCCCGTTATCTGGAACTCAAGCAACTGGTGGGTGGCCCTGCCAAAAAAAAAAACCCAGAGTTTTAACTTGGCGTGCCCTGTCAATGCTTGTTTTAACTGTTATGTGTTTTCATAAAAATTGTATATGGCATTTACACAGCTGTTTTGTAATGCAATAAAAACTGTTACAGTAAGTGAAGTTTGCTTTTATTTGTCTTAATTTTCTTTTCTTTTTCTTTTTCTTTTTTTTTTTTGAGACAGTCTCAAGCTGTTACCCAGGTAGAGTGCTGTGGCATCTAGCTCACAATACCCTCTAACTCTTGGGCTCAAGTGATCCTCTTGCTTCAGTTTTTCTATTTATAGTAGAGATGGGGCCTCATTCTTGCTTAAGCTGGCATCAAACTAAAGGGATCCACCCGCCTTGGCCTCCTAGAGTGCTAGGATTACTGTCATGAGCCACTGCGCCAGGCCCTTAATTTGCTTTCAGTTGGTGTATTTCATATTAAGTCGATACAGTTCATGGTATGGTATGGTATAGTATGAGGTACAGAATTAGTTAGGCCTATTTTTCATAGTAACTCTCAAGCAACCGAAAACTGCATCTATCTGGGATCCACCAATGCCTGCGGGTGCGGATAATGGGGACACAACTGCATATTGTGCAGGCACTGTAGGGACTTTGGGGTTCTTACTGAATAGTTGAGACAAGTCGGTGCATGGCGGGGAAGCATTCCCACTGTGCAGGGAATGCGCAGACCCGGACTGACAGCAGTCAATGCTAGCGTTCCTACTTCCCTGACTCCTACACAGTCTGGGCTACTGGGGCCCATCTCAGTGAGACATCTGGCAGCTGTTGACTGTCAGGGCTGTGCTAGAGCAGCATCTCCAGTCCACCGCTCTTAGAGTTCTGACCTTCTCTGCTCACAGGTCACTTAACAACTACTGCTTTTTATGTGCTTGACACAGCAAGTACATAAAGGGGCTGAGAAACTAATTTCTTAAAACAGATCACCATTAATCACATGAATAGTGTTCATACGTCTAGGCAGTAAAATATGTTATACTGAACCAATTTCCTAATCACATTTTTATGTTGAGTAAAACAATGTGAAAAGCACATTGATAAATATATGAAGATTTAAATATATATGAATAAAATAATATACAATAAATATATAAAAGTTGTATTTTTATTTATTTATTTTTAGGCAGAGTCTCATTATGTTACCCTCAGTAGAGTGCTATGGTGTCACAGCCCATAACAACCTCAAACTCTTGGCTAAAGTGACTCGCCTGCCTCAGCCTCCCAAGCTGAGACTACCAGCGCCTGCCACAAAGCCCGGCTATTTTTTGTTGCAAGTGTCATTATTTAGCAGGCCCCAAGCCAGGTTCAAGTCTGCCTGCCTTGGTGTAGATGGCCAGCGCCCTAACCACTGTGTTATGGGTGCAAAGCCATAAAAAAGTTTTAAATACAAAATACTCAACTAAACATTTTTCCAAAGATTTTTTTCTAAATATGACTTAACCCCACCTGGACAAAATTTATTAAAATTGGAGCTCTAACTTTTTAAGATAGGGCCTCATTCTGTCATGCAGGCTGGAGCAGAGTGGTGTCATCATAGCTAACTGCAACCTCAAACTCCTGTATTCAAAGGATTCTCCTGCCTCAGCCTCCCAAGTAGCTGGCACTACAGGCACCTGGCACAATTCCCGGTTATTTAAAATAATTTTTTTCTAGAGCTTGGGGTCTAGGCTGATCTCAAACCCTTGGTATTAAGCAGCCTTCCAAGTAGCTGGGATATAGGCTCATGCCACTGCTCCTGGCTAATCTTTTTTTTAATTTTTTGCAGAGACAGATTCTCATCTCACTGTATTGCTCAGGCTGATCTTGAACTCCTGACCTCCAGCAATCCTCCTGCCTCAGCTCCAAAGGGCTGGTATTACAGGCTTGGACCCCACACTCACCCTCTAGTGAGTGTTTTCGATAAACATTTTAATAAAGTAGTTATAGAAATAAAATGAATAGCAAGATTATTCTGTGTTTTCAGCAAAAGAATTAAAAGATAAACTATAAATTTATTGTAATTGTTAATGGTTTATTCTGCTACCTGATGCTTCAGGAAATTTATGAAATAGAGGTTGAACAAATTATTCCCTGTGTGTTAAAAAGACTTTTAAAACATTACCCTTAGCTCAGTGGTTAGGGCGCCAGCCACATACACTGAGGCTGGCAGGTTTTAATCTGACCTGGGCTTGCTACAAAAACAACAATAACAACTACAACAAAAAAACAGCCAGGCATTGTGGTGGGTGCCTGTAGTCCCAGCTACTTGGGAATCTGAGGCAAGAGAATCCTTTATGCCCAAGAGTTTGAAGTTGTTGTGAGCTATGATGCTACAGCACTCTACCAAGGGCAACATAGTGAAACTGTCTCAAAAAAAAAAAAAAAAGAATAAAACATGGGCGGCACCTTTGGCTCAGTAAGTGGGTTCACCTAAGGGTGGTGGGTTCAAACCTGGCCCTGGCCAAACCGCAACAAAAAAATAGCCGGGTGTTGTGGCAGGTGCCTGTAGTCCCAGCTACTTGGGAGGTGGAGGCAAGAGAATCACCTAAGCCCAGGAGTTAGAGGTTGCTGTGAGCTGTAACTTCATAACACTCTACCGAGGGCTATAAGTAAAACTCTGTCTCTACAAAACAAAAAAACAACAACAAAAAACACATTATCCTTATACTAAACTTCTTTAAAATATTTGTGGAGAAAGAAAATATATTTTATAACCTCTTGTTTGGGCAATTAATTTAGACCCCAATGTACAACCTTTTGGAAATTACTACAGAACTAAAAAGTGTATCAAGTGGGATGGTGTCCAGGGACGCAATGCCACAGGGTCCCCAGGCTGGGCAAGACCCCTTCCAGCATGCAGTGTGGCAGTTCACACAGAAGCATTCCTCCTACCTGGGAAAAGAGAAGGTGACAGCTGAGAGGTGCCCTGCAGAGCCAGCAAGGACATAGAGGATGCCTGGGAGTCCTTCCTGGGTCTTTCAATCTGGCCCAGCCCCTGGCTGAAATGCCTCTGTGGAACTGTCAACACCCTAGGGAACGGAAAGGCTGTCCAGTGGAGTTGCACTGAAATTTCTGACCCAAAGGATGATGTGCTACCAAAAGTGATGCCATCTGAAGCCACTGAGCTTTGAACCCACACGGCGGGTCTGAAGGAGGCCTGTGGTCTACACTTGCAGCAAGCTCACCAGTCATGCTCCTGTTGCCATCTGCAGACCACCCTCTGCAGAGCCTCAAATGGTTCCTAATACTTTATAACGTCTGGTAAGTTAACATGATGTTATAATATAAACATTCTCACAAACAATACCTACACACAAAAGTTAAATGAAATGCTGACCCTTTTTTCATTTCAACATCAAAAGGAAAAAATCCCAGGCTGTGCCTGTGGCTCTAAGGAGTAGGGCACCGGCCCCATATGCAGGAGGTGGCGGGTTCAACCCAGCCCTGGCCAAAAACTGCAAAAAAAAAATTCAAAAGGGAAAAATTCCCTAGATTGCAAGATAGCAATAAATATAAATGATTGTTTCTTTTTTTAGAGACAGAGTCTTACTTTATCGTCCTTGGTAGAGTGCTGTGGTGTCACAGCTCACAGCAACCTCCCCCTCCTGGGCTTAGGCAATTCTCTTGCCTCAGCCTCACGAGTAGCTGGGACTACAGGCACCCTCCACAATGCCCAGCTATTTTCTTTTTGCTGTTGCAGTTTGGCCAGGGCTGGGTTTGAACCTGCCACCCTCAGTATATGGGGCCAGTGCCCTACTCACTGAGCCACAGGCACTGCCCTTAAATGATTATTTCTAACAGAAGCAGAATCACGTCACGATTATACTAAAGATACTAAAGTAACAGATTAACATAGCCAGAAAAAATACTATTTTATCATTCACTGAAATTTCAAGATGTCCTCCCTGATAACCATTTACAAAAAAGAAGAGTTGCTGTCATTTTGAAATTTGAATCAGACTAACTCTCACTTGAAAAAGGAAGCTATATAATCCTGTAGGAATCAGACTGCACTTCCTAAATTTTCCTTTTGAAGAATAATGATCATTACACTCAGACCTGAACTAGTAAGATTTAGAGCAGTAAGGGAACAGCACTTCCACCCTGGGTGACATCACCATGGAAAGCAGAGGGCGTGGGGAAACAGAAGTGGAAGAGAAGACAGCAGGAGATGGAGCTCCAGCCATGGCAGGGGCAGCCGCCTGCTGAATGCAGCCCTGGCCTCGCCACTGAGCGATGGGTCTGTACAGACATGTTAAACCCACCCAAATCTCCTTCAGCACTGTTGTTCTGCTGTCTGCTTGCTCACTGGTTTCTTTCTAGAAAAGAGCAGTAATTGTTTCTTGAATGACAGTTACTGTGTAATCAGGGTGCAAGCTAAAATAGGCTTTAACTTTAATAACTATTTTGTCTCAGACTCTTAGGGAAAGAGTGGAATAGAGAAGATAAAAAGCAAGAGTTTTAGTCTGCAAAGTAAAAAATCAGCTCATCAGAGAATAGTCTTGGGCACACTCTTTAGGATGTCTATTACAGCCGGGCGCAGTGGCCCATGCCTATAATCCCAGCACTCTGGGAGGCCGAGACAGGTGGATTGTGTGAGCTAGAAATCCAGAGCAGCCTGAGCCAGAGTGAGACCTTGTCTCTACTAAAAACAGGAAAAAAGCTAGCTGGGTGTTGTGGTGAGCAATTGTAGTCTCAGCTACTCAGGGAGGCTGAGGGAGGAGAATCACTTAAGTCCAAGAATGTGAGGTTGCTGTGAGCTATGATGCCATGGCACTCTACCAAGGGTGACAGAATGAGACTGTCTTCAAAAAAGAAAAGACCCAGAGAATATTAAGTGTTACAGGGAGGTGCAGAAACTGTACCCATTCTTTCTTGACGGGAATGTAACTTGTGCGGCCACTGTGCAAATGAGGTGGTGGTTCCTCAAAAACATCACCTGCACAATCCCACATGACCCACAGCACTGAGAGCAGGGACTTGAGCACATCACTGAACATCCCTGTGCACAGCAGCATGGCCACAACAGGCAAGCCATGGAGCAGAACACACACCACTGGTGGCTGATGCACAAACGCGATGTGGTGAGCAGACGTAGGACGTTATTCAGCCTCACAAAGGAAGGAGAGTCTGATGCGCGCTGCACCATGAGTGAGCCTTGAGGACATCATGTGACCCGAACATCATGGAAAGATGAAGATGTTGCTCCCCCTCCTGTGGGTCCTAAGAGCACTCAATTCATGGAGACAGAGAGTAGAAACGTGGCTGCCAGGAGTTTGGGAAGGGAGAATGGGGACAGAGTGTTGGTTTTGGAAGATGAAAAGTTCTGATAATAGACACAGGTGATGTTTACACAATATTGTGAATGCATTTTATGCTACAGAACTATACACCTAAAAATAGTAAAAATGGTTGAAAGAAAAAAAAACCGTCTTGGGAAAGCAAACCCCCAAGGATTCCTCAGTTGACTGGTTTAAAACAAGAAGTTCTATGCTCAGCCACTCTTGTCGTTCCTTCATACAAGTAATCTATGAGAACTCAACACCAAAAGGTATGGGAAAGGATTCTGGAAAGGGAGCAAAGGCAGTGTAGTTTTAAATTTACTCTGAATCCTCATATAAAACAGAAAAGGCAATCAGATAGCAAAACCTGTAGGCAACATTTACAGTATATTTAAGTGACAAAGTTACAAACAGCAGAGGATGAACCAGCACAAGGCCTGAACGGTGATGCAGGGAGAAGCCAGAGGGTGCTGAGTCTCTCACAGTTGTGAGGACCAGAGGCCTCAGAGCAGCCAGAGGCTTGTGCCAAGCTAAGGCGAGGACCAGCTGTGGCTGAGTGCAGGGCTCTGCCAGGAGGGCCTCAAAACTGACCTGTTGGGGCTGCCTTCCCAGCAGGGCCCACACTGTAGACACACACCTGGGATTAGTACAAGCTGGGTAGGAAGGGACGACAGAGGCAGAAAAGAGAGAGAAGGTGAGGAGAGGAGCAGGGCCGGGAAACCTGAGAAGCTCAACTCTACGCTTCTGTGAGCGACACACGTGTACACACGCCCAGGCTCCAGAAGAAGGAACTCTACCAAGTAAAAAAAGCTGCCCTGAACAATCCTCCTTCCAAGTCTAAAGCATTGACACTACAGACAGAAGATGATCCCTTAGAAGCAAACGCTGGCCAGCAAACACACCAACCGAAAACAGGCTGAGGAGTCAGAACAGAGACCTTGTACTAGAATTAGAAAAACTCAGAAATTAGAGGCCAAAATTCAAGAGTTGGAAACAAGAAGTCATCCAAAAATTACCAGACTGGAAGGCCCACAAGAGCAAGCTGACTTGAACACAGTCACCCATGGCCTTTCAGTCATCCCATGTGAGCCTGATGCCAGGTCTCCACCGCGCGCTTTCTATATTCAGATATGTCCAGATACATGAATTTTTACCATCCTGTCACAATTGCTTGTAGTATTCACATGGTAACATGCTATGCAGGTTTGTAGCTGAGGAGCAACAGGGAAGCCACAAGCCTAGGTGTGCAGGAATGGGGCGGGTGGGAGGGCTACACCGCTGGTCTGTGTAAGTACACGATGAGGTTCAGGTGTGGGGGCTGTCCTGCTGGTTTGCGTAAGTACACGATGAGGTTCAGGTGTGGGGGGCTGTCCTGCTGGTTTGTGTAAGTATCTTCTGAGGTTCAGGTGTGGGGGGCTGTACCACTGGTTTGTGTATCTGCTGAGGTTCCGGTGTGGGGGCTGCACTGCTGGTTTGTGTAAGTATCTGCTGAGGTTCAGGTGTGGGGGGCTGCGCCGCTGGTTTGTGTATCCGCTGAGGTTTAGGTGTGGGGGCTGCACCACTGGTTCATGTAAGTATCTGCTGAGGTTCAGGTGTGGGGGCTGCACCGCTGGTTTGTGTAAGTATCTGCTGAGGTTCAGG
>NW_003852556.1:554375-560116 GCF_000181295.1 Otolemur garnettii | reverse complement strand
GCTGCACCGCTGGTTTGTGTAAGTATCTGCTGAGGTTCAGGTGTGGGGGCTGCACCGCTGGTTTGTGTAAGTATCTGCTGAGGTTCAGGTGTGGGAGCTGCACTGCTGGTTTGTGTATCTGCTGAGGTTCAGGTGTGGGGGCTGCACAGCTGGTTCGTGTAAGTACACACTGAGGTTCCACTGCAACAAAGTTGCCTAAGGACAGCATTTCTCAGAATGCATCCCTGTTGTTAAGTGACACATGACTGTAATGACTTCAGAGGGAAAGAGTGAAAAAGGAAGATTGTTTTTGAAATAAAAAAAGAAATGAGGAACTGATAAAAAGGGTATGAGTGACGAACACTGTGGACAGGTGAAGAAGCTCTAACCCTGTGACGTGGATAACAGGAGTCTCTGTAAAAACTAGAACTAAATAAAAGAATCAGAACAAATGCTTTAAGCATAATTAAAGAACAGTTTCCTGAAATAAAAGAATACTGGAAACTACACATTGCAAGCGTATCTGAGAGCATGGACCTTGAATTATGAAGAACACTGAGACCTATTTCAGTAAATTACTGTGGTTTAGAGAAGGAGGGAAAATACCCTTTTGACATCTAGGTAAAAACACTAAGTAACTTATAAGAAAAAGAAAATTACATTATCATTACATTATCATCAGATTATCCAACAACAACGATCTCTGCCAGAAGAAAATAGAACAACATCTGTAAGATAGTCAAAGAAGGAAAAACATGAGGCCAGGATTTTATATTTAACAAAACTGTTACCACTATGCAAGGACTCAAAGAATATTTTCCCCCAAAACACTTTGGGGATTCAGGAAAGAACGAATTCAAACACCAAGAAGCAGAGAGGTGCCAACCTGAGGGTGAGAGGGATGGGCTGGCAGAGGGGTGACAGCAGACCCAGGAGAGCCCCGCCTGTGTGCACAGAGCAGGGACAGCCAGCTTGTGTTCTGAACAGGAGCGGAGGTGTCACCATGTCAGTGGAGAAGGTGTTAGTATCATTATTCTGTGACTGTGGTATGTGCCATGTGGAATCAAGTAACTGATAATTTTGTGATATATTAATTCTGTCATCACCTATGCCCTTGAGAACTAGGGTAGGAGAAAGGACATAGAATTGTAATATAGAAAAGCTTAAGTTAAAAATAAAAACCCAGATGAGAAATCTGTAGTCATGAATTTGAATTGAAAGCATCAGAATTAAATATCTGCTTCCTAAGAACCCTAAAACAAGGACAGGCTCAGTGTTCATAGCACCCCGGGACCAGGGTGACAGCGACAGGCTCGGTGTCCACAGCACTCTGGGACCAGGGTAACAAGATCCAATTCAGTATTAGTCATTCCTAGTAACTTGATTATGGTCTTGAATCCATTTTCCACTAACAGAAGTCAGGGATGTTTGAGAAACAGCTAAGATCTGGGTCTAGGGCAGCAAGTGTATAGATAGTCCCAAAATATCCATACTACATCCAGCCAGCTAGTCCTGACACAGCCAGGATCATGCCCTACACACAGCCAGCAAACCCTCAACACTGCCAGGGTCATGTCTAAAGGACCCAGGGGCCAATCTGAAGAGGCTCCTGCTGGCCACAGATGGGGCAACTTGAGCCTCAAATGGGGGACTAACTGCAGTGGATTGAAAGCCTCCCAAGGTGTTAAATCCATGAGCTCACAATGATGTGAAAACAAACATTGGCTGGTTTTTGAAGGATGCCAGGGAACTGGCTTATTCCACTGAGAGCTGAGATTTAACAGCCAAGAACCCAGAGTTTATCCTGCCTTTCTGCATGGACTGCACATCCAGAGACCAGCAGTCAGGGGTGGATAGCACCTCTTTGTCAGCTCATTCTAAGTAACAGGTAAGAAGGAAGGGGCAAGACCTTGTCATCCTACACCCCTGAAAAGTCTCTGGTCTGGGCACTGTGACTTGTGGTGCTATGAGAATTACCTTCTTACTACCAAGATGCCATTTCCCCAGGGTCTTGGCACCTGTGAAGTCTGCCTTTCCAATGGTGCACAGATATGACCTGAGTCACTGTGAGGCTAACTCAACCAGAGTTCTGTGGCTAATGCCCCAATCTCCATTGGCTTGGGGACTGGTGGTCTCAGTCCCTCTGAAGGACTCAAAAGCTCTTCCCCAGAGCTCTGACAGGAGCAGGTGCCAGGAGGCCAGGGCAGGAGCCACAGCTGTGGGCTCTTCTCTGCCGCATCTCAATTTAGCACAAGCTGGTCTCTGAAAAGTGGAAAGACAAAGGAGGCAGCTGTGGCCAGTGGTGGCCTTCCATTGCTTTCACTTCTGCACCTGGCCAGAGGCCTGGGTCCTGTGGCAACATCACCCCAAAACTGTTTCCACAAGAAGTGTGGGACAATCATCTCTTTCCCAAACATTTTACTCAATCTCAGCTGCTTTGACTCAGGATGATGTAGGGACAAGTCAAGCCCCATCTGAGAGTGCTGGAAGCTGCCCCTTCCCATGCTGTGCCTCCCTGTGCCCACCTGTCCTCTCACACGGGAAGACACCCCCCTCCCCAGCCCTCTGGCCCTCCCAGAGGAGCCCACGCACTCCCCCCTTCTGAAGTTTTAGTGGATTTGTGCGAGTGACCCCAGAGCATGAACTTCTCCTGCTCCTGAGGCACAGGGGCTGCTCTGGGAAAAGGACACATAGGACAGGAGTGGTCACTCTGCAGGTGAGCCACAGGACAGGGCGCTAGTCAGACTCGCCACCACTGCTGCCCAGCAGTGAGAATGTAGTGACCCACAGCACCGCAGAGAACACACATACACAGAAAGAGCGCCTTGCCACAAGCCAGGAAGAGGGTTTGAGGGAAAACAGCTGCCTGGGTCCTGGGCCCTAAGATGCAGGAGAGCCTCCCTTAGGCTGTGCTGCTGCTCTGATGGCAGCAGTGTGGGACAAGGACGCCAGGGGGACAGTGGGAGGTACAAGCCCTGCAGACAGTCTTCCACCACAGGGAGTCAGGACCAGAAGCTGAGTGCTTGGGGTGCACTTATCTATGGATTTTTCAAGCCCCTTTCTATCTTCCTTTTTTTGTTTTTTGTTTTGTTTTTTTGAGACATGGTCTTGCCTATTACCCAGCTGGAGTGCCGTGGCATCAGCCTAGCTCACTGCAGCCTCCAACTCCTGGGCTCAAGCAATCCTCCTGCTTCAGCCTCCTGAGTAGCTAGGACTAAAAGTGTGAGCCACTGAAGCTAGATAACTTTTCTATTTTTTGTAGAGTCAGGTTCTTACTTTTGCTCAGGCTGTTCTCAAACTCCTGAGCTCAAGTGATTCTTCAGTGTCAGCCTCCCAGAGTACTAGGATTATAGGCATTAGCCACCATGCCCGGCCTCTGTTTTCCTTTATAATTTTTAGACCTCTTAAAATGTACAGGAGTTATTCAAAATGTAGTTTCTAATATACCTCTTTAGTCCCTATTTAAAATGCCAGAAAACTCCCTCTAAACTTGTAAGATTTCACTGAACTAAATAAGGTCTGTTACATTAGGTAACAAAGCATAGGTCAGTATGAATTGATTTTTTTTGGAGACAGTCTTATTATGTCACCCTTGGTAGAGTGCTGTGGCATCACAACTCACAACAATCTCAAACTCTTGGGCTTAAGCAATTCTCTTGCCTCAGCCTCCCAAGTAGCTGGGACAACAGGCACCCACCACAACACTTCACTATTTTCTGTTGCAGTTGTCATTGTTGTTTAGCTGGCCCAGGCCAGGTTTGAACCTGCCAGCCTCAGTGCATGTGGCTGGCGCTGCAATCCTTGTGCTATGGGTGCTGAGCCTATAAATTGATTTTTAGACAGAGATAAGCCAAAATAAACTACATACTATTTAGGTACAAAACAAAATAAAACCCTTAAATAAACCCAAAACTCAAACTGAAAATTTAAGCTAAAAATTTCCAGACAGGCTGGATGCAGTGGCTCATGCCTGTAATCCCAGCACTCTGGGAGGCCAAGGTGTGTCGGGGCCTGTGTTGCCATGTCTCTGGCCCCAACCCAGGGCCTCGTTGAGGCTGGAATGCTAGGTCTACGGCCCCAGCCCACTCAACTGTCTGGATGTGAGCCCCTGAGCCAGCTTACTCAGGGTAGGTCTCGTCCAGGTCTCAGGTGTCGAAGCACCTTAGACGTCACAGTCAGTATTAGAAGGAGTGAGCATCTCAGCAGCAGTCTTAGTAGGGGAGGCTGATCAGGTGCCCTCTGAGCAAGAGGCGGAGCCAAAGGAGGAGCCCAGGCTAACTTCGCCTGAAGCTCCTTAGAGAAGTAATCCCGCGGCTGCCTATGCCACAGGTGTGGAGACTGCTAACCAATGATGTACATACTTTTGTGCTCTCACTAACAAGAGCAATGATGTTAAATCCCTTCCCCAATCCCTTATTGCCAAAGTATTTATCACAGGTCCCTCCTACAAAGGTGGGAAGATCCCTTTAGCTCAGGAGTTCGAGACAAGCCTGAGCAAGGGTGAAACCCTGGCTCTACTAAAAACAGAAAAACTAGCCGGGCGTCGTGCTGTGCACTTGTAGTCCCAGCTATTGGGGAGGCTGAAGCAAGAGGATCCCTTGAGCCCTGGAGTTTAAGGTTGCTGTGAGCTATGACACCACAGTATTCTAGTCTGGGTGACAGAGTGAGACTCTCAAACAAACAAACAAACAAAACAAAAAACCCCCAATTTCCAGCTGTACAATTTGTAGTAAAATACAAATTATAATACTGCAAAGCCATATAACTCTCAAAGAAGTACTAAAATGTAATTCAATACACAGGAGAACTGGTTTCAAGTAAGCTAACTTTAATGTGCAGGGCAGTCAAAGTTAAAGTCACCTGGCCAATGTTAACAACACAGTTTAGAGATGGCCGGCCTGGCTGGCACAGCACCAAGCAGTGAGTGCATTCCACACCCAGACTGCTGATCCTCATTGCTGGCTCCCCCGGCGCATTTAGTCAGCAGGCCATCAGTGTGAGGCCATCACAGAGCATTTTAAAATGTAAATACCGCAGTCGCCAAGTTACAGGCATCCAACTAATGTTCAACTTGCACTTATGAATGGAGGCTATTACAGGTAGTAGGTTTTTGTTCCAACGTACATGTGAATTCAACTTAATAACAAACCTACAGAACCCACCTTGTTTGCAACCTGGGACTGCCTGTATGTAAACCCAGAGGTGAAGAGTCACTGTTGGCTGGGCTCTTCAGGTGTAAGGTATTACAGACTAGCCCACCTACATGGAGAGCAAATGGCAGAGCAGAAGAGAGACAGCACCCAGCCAGCTGTGCTGAAGCCTCTGTCCATGGCTGCTCCGTCTGGTGGGGGATCTGCTCTGTGCATGTTTGGAGTCCATACTCACCTAAACCTTTCTGCCCAGGGTTCTTAGCAAAGGTAAAGGTAAACTGATAAAAGTCTTTAAACTTCGCTGTGTCCTTAAGCTCTTGTTCCAGTCTTGGCAGAAGAGCCTTTAGCTTCTCTGCACTGTCGCACCTGTGATAACAGAGACAGTGGCCTGTTACCTGCGGCAGACATGCTTCCTGGTTGATCTTCCCTCTTCCCTCACAGGAACAGTGACCTGCACATGGCTCCAGTTGGAGACCATGTTTCCCACCTTCCCTGGCAGTGCGGAGCAGCCCAAGCCCAGTTCTAAGTGATGGACTGTGAGTGAGTTACAGTGGGCAGCCTCCATCCGCTCTGAGACGGACCGTGAGTGAGTTACAGTGGGCAGCCTCCATC
>NW_003852556.1:550896-554355 GCF_000181295.1 Otolemur garnettii | reverse complement strand
GGACCGTGAGTGAGTTACAGTGGGCAGCCTCCATCTGCTCTGAGATGGACTGTGAACACAGCTGCATGGATCTGAGTAAGCTGCAGCCCTGGGTTGTAGACTGTGAATGGGGGACCTTGTGAATTATTTCTCAATACAACTGTCACTAAAAACTCCAAAACCAAGATGGTTTGCCCTCCCTTTGTGAGTTGGAAATGACAGTGTGGCCAAACTCTGCACTGTGGCCATGCGGTGGCCTCCACAATACTCAAGGAGGACACAGTGACAGGATGGAAGGACTTGTGGACCGGAGCTGCCTGCTAGCTTGGACCATGGCCACCTCTGCACAGTGACTCGAGAGGAAAACGAGCCCATATTAGTCAAGCTGCTGTATTAGGGGCCTCATTACAGCAGGTTAGATTTTAAATATCCAACTATTATAAAACACGGTTCTATATTATTTTATTTATTTATTTATTTTGAGACAGAGTCTCAAGCTGTCACCCTAGGTAGAGTGCGTGGTGTCACTGCTCATAGCAACCTCAAACTCTTGGGCTTAAGTGGTCCTCTGGCCTCAGCCTCCCAAGGAGCTGGGACTACAGGTGCCCGGCTATTTTTTGGTTGTAGTTGTCATTGTTTGGTGGGCCTGGGCTGGATTCAAACCCGCCAGCTCCAGTGTATGTGGCTGGCGCCTTAGCTGCTTGAGCTATCGGTGCTGAACCTCTATATTATTTTAAAATGGGATTTTCTTCTAAAAAGTCAATAACCTTTAAAAACATAAATGGTTTTTAAGACAGAAATCTAAAATAGTGAAACAAAATCTTTAATTCTGAACTCACAGCAAGGAATAGAATACAAACAACCTAAGGAAAGAAAGCTGAGGAAAGCCCTGGAGTGGACAGAAAAGCCCATGAACTACCCAGAGAAGCACAAATGCAGACCCATAGTCAGCCACGCGCCGTGCATGACATGTAGGTCACAGTGGAGCACATGTGTTGACAGTGGCTCCAGACACATCCCCATTGCCTGGTGGCAGCTCTGCCATGGTAGCCATTGCAGCATGGTGGCACAGGGCACTGCCTTTCTAGATGCTTGCATACATAGGTGCTCACCACTGTGTCACAGCTGCGCAAGCTGCAGCCTGGGGCGTGAGCCCTGCCCTGCAGCCTCAGTGACTCCTGCACCACGATGCAGAGCTCAGACAGCATCCCGGTCACTAAGTGCACAGGACGGGAATGGATGAGTGTGAGCCCACACGCTATCCACAGCCTGCCCTGAAGCCCCCCAGGGAGCAGAGCAGCCGCACTCCCCTGCAGGGGCTCCCTTCACATGCTTTTGAGCTTGATACGAATGGGACCTCAGTGAGTCTCATTTCCTGTCTGTCTTTATTTTTTGCCTTTATCGTGAATGTGTGGTTCATTCCTATGGTTTGCATAGCTCCAGCCGGTTCATCTTATCTCCCAGACACAACTGTAATATCCCTATTTTATAATTTGGGGATCCTACTGTTGGAGAACACTCTGGTTGTTGCTAGTTTTCTGGTTACCGGTAATGCTGTCAATGTTTCTGTATGCACACCAGCATCCTTGTGAAAGCTCAAGGCCCCCCTGAGAAGACTGGTTGACAACTCATGTTATGACAGTGCCCGAGAGCACTGACTGCCCACATCTGCACTAACATTTCTGTTGTGTGTTATTTTAGCCATTCCTGAGGATAGGTTCTGTTGTGAGGTTCTATTTCCCTGTGGTTCTGATAGAATACCTTCTTAGATTTTCCCTAGCATCTGGTTATCCTCTTTTGTGAGGTGCTTGTTCAACTCTCTTGTGCATTTTTCAATTAAGCTTTCTTTTATTGTCTTATAGGAATTCTTTTTAGACTAGAGAGACACAATTCTGTTAGGTGTTTTTTTGAGACAGAGCCTCAAGCTGTCCCCCTGGGTAGAGTGCTGTTGCATCACAGCTCACAGCAACCTCCAACTCCTGGGCTCAAGCGAGTCTCCTGCCTCCGCCTCCCAAGTAGTTGGGACCACAGGCACCCGCCACAACACCCGGCTATTTTTTGGTTGCAGCCATCATTGTTGTTTGGTGGGCCCGGGCTGGATTCGAACCCGCCACCTTAGGTGTATGTGGCTGGCGCCTTAGCCACTTGAGCTATAGGCGCCGAGCCTCTGTTAGCTATTTTTAAAGAACTCTCATCCAGAATGTGGATTGCTTTTCTACTTCCTTTACGGTGTTTCTTAATGACTAGAGGTTCTGATTTTTACTATAATTCATTCTACCAGTCTTTTCCTTTAGAGAGAGAGTGTGTATGTTTTGTGGTGTTTTGAAACCTACCCTACTGCATGGTCATAAAAAGATTTTCTTCCCATAGTATTTTCTACATGATTTTAGCTTTTGCCTTTGGTATTAAAATATACAATTCACTTGAAACTAATTTTATGTATGGTGTGAAATGCAGATCAGTATTACTTTGTTCTGTATGACTAATTTTCCTAGGACTCCTGTTTGCTGTTGTCACAAATCAAATGCTTCCATTTACATTGCTTTTGAGCTCTCCATTTTGTTCTACTGGTCCATTTATCTACTCTGGCACTCAGTACCACCTTCTTCTTTAAGTGGCTATTTTTGTTTTTGTTTTGTTTTCAGAGAGAGTCTCACTTTATCGCCCTTGGTAGAGTGCTGTGGCATCACACAGCTCACAGCAACCTCCAAGTCCTCGGCTTAGGCGATTCTTTTGCCTCAGCCTCCCAAGTAGCTGAGACTACAGGCACCTGGGTATTTTTTTGTTGTTTTTGCGGTTTGGCTGGGGCTGGGTTCGAACCCACTACCCTTGGTATATGGGGCTGGTGCCCTACCCACTGAGCCACAGGCGCCACCCAATGGCTATTTTTGGCTGCACATTTTCATATAAATTTCAAATTGGCTTGTCCAATTTTGCACACATAAACTCATTGTCTATCAGGATTTTTAATTAAGATCACATTAAATTTATAAACTTAGAGATAAAATATTGTGACTGAGGTACGTTTCTCACTTGTTCAGGCCTTCTTTCTCAGCTCCCACCAACATTTTTTTTTGCCGTTTTTGGCTGGGGCCAGTTTTGAACCTACCACCTCCAGTATATGGGGTTGGTACCCTACTCCTTTGAGCCACAGGGGCCACCCTGTATCTTTGATGATACTGAATATGACATATATCTTTAAAGTATTTTGTGGTATTGTTGTATTTGGTGTCGTGAAATTTAATTTTTGTTTACTGGCTTTGGATCCCATGATCTGGCTAACCTCACTTCTAACATTTTATCTGTAGATTGGACCTGCTATGATCTATTCAATGTTGGAAAAATAGGCATTTGGGTTTTGATTCCCTCACGTCAAAGAGAACATGCCTTACAATTCCAGTAAGTATAATGTTTGTTGTAAAGATTTTCTTTTGTCAGGTTAAGGATTGTCCTTTCTATTCTTTTTTTTTTTTTTTTTTT
>NW_003852556.1:548140-549881 GCF_000181295.1 Otolemur garnettii | reverse complement strand
AAAAAAAAAAAAAAATAAATAAATAAATAAATAGGTTTGATAGGATTTGTCAGTGAGAAGATATTAAATTATAGGCTCAAATTCTTAGAGTTACAGAACTATTAAGATTCTTTAGGCCACGTGGTGGCTCACACTTATAATCCCAACACTCTGGGAGGCCAAGGTGGAAGGATCACTTGAGCTCAGGAGTTGGAGACCAGTTTGAATAAGAGTAAGAGCCTGTCTCTACAAAAAAATTGTAAATTAGCCAGGTGTGGTGGCGGGTGTCTGTAGGCCCAGCAACTTGGGAGGCTGAGGAGGGAGGATAGCCTGAGCCCAGGAGTTTGAGGCTACAGTGAGCTTAGAGGTGGCCATTGCACTCTACCCCAGGAGACAAGCATGACCCTGTCCTCAGTAAAAAGAAAAAAAAGGAAAAAGAAAAAAAAGATTTTCTTTATCTGTCAGTTTTAGTAAGTTATATTTTAAAAAGAATTTATTTCACATAGGCCAGCGTTTCTCAAGCTGTGGGTCACGACCCACAGGAACTGTATTAAAGGTTCGTGGCATTAGGAAGATTGAGAAACACTGACATGGGCTGTCCAACTCACTGGCATGAAGCTGTTCGTGTCCAACTCCCATTGTCATGTCGTCGGCCTATCACTGTGCACCTCTGTTCATCTAGACTGGCTACTTGCCAGCTGCTACTTTCACATGTCTTAACAAATAATAAGCTTTTGGCTTTATTAACCCTTTCTTTACTTAGACAGAGACTCACTATGTTGCCCTTGGTAGAGTGCTGTGGCGTCACAGCTCACAGCAACCTCCTACTCTTGGGCTTAAGTGATTCTCTTGCTTCAGCCTCCCAAGTATCTGGGACTATAGGTGCCCACCACAATGCCTGGCTATTATTTTTGTTGTTGCAGTTGCAATTGTTGTTTAGCTGGCCTGGGCTGGGTTCAAACCCACCAGCTCCAGTGTATGTGGCCGGTGCTGTAACCACTGTGTCATAGGTGGGTGCTGAGACTATTGATCCTTTCTACTGGCAACTTCTTTTCTATCTAATTATTGTTTCTGTCGAGTTACAGCTTGTTTAGAAAATTATTTTCTGGCTTGGCACCGTAGCTCAGTGAGGAGGGTGCCAGTCACATACACCAAAGTTGGCAGGTTTGAGACTGGCCTGGGGCTGTTAAACAATGACAACTGCAACCAAAAAATAGCCAAGTGTTATGGTGGGTGCCTGTAGTCCCAGCTACTTGGGAAGCTGAGGCAAGAGAATCATTTGAGCCCAAGAGTTTGAAGTTGCTGTTGCCACGGCATTCTGCCCAGGGTGACAAAGTCAGACTCTGTTTTAAAAAAAAAAGTCCAATCTTGTAAGTTTTCATATGTAGCATTTTCATAATTCATTTAAAAATATTGTCTAGTTCCCATTCTAACTTTTTTCAACCCAAGGGTTATTCAGAGGTATACAATCTCCATACCTATTTTAACCTATTTAGTTATCTTTTTATTATATTCCCACTTTAATTGTATTGTGGTCAGAAAACATACTCTGAATATTTTAATCTTTTGAAATCTGTTGCAACTCACTTTATGGCCTATTGTTACTCATGTTCTGCATCTCTTTGAAAAGAATATATATCAGCTCGGCGTCTGTGGCTCAAGTGGCTAAGGCTCCAGCCACATACACCTAAGGTGGCAGGTTCGAATCCAGCCCAGGCCCGCCAAACAATAATGATGGCTGCAACCAAAAAAAATAGCAGGG
>NW_003852556.1:542392-547183 GCF_000181295.1 Otolemur garnettii | reverse complement strand
GAGTTGGAGGTTGCTGTGAGCTGTGACGCCATGCCTCTCTACCGAGGGCAATAAAGTGAGATTGTCTCTAAAAAAGAAAAAAAATTATATATTCTTATATTTTGATAGAAAATAATTTCTCCCATTGCATTTTGCCTTTTTCATTTTCTGAACAGTAACTTTTGACAAACAAGTTTTTAATTTTGGTAAAGTCTAATCTGGCAACTTTTCCCTTTATAATTTGTGCTTTTTACATTTTCTCTAAAGAAGTGTTGATTAACCCAAGGTCAAAAAGATATTCTAGGCTCAGCACCTGTGGCTCAAGCAGCTAAGGTGCCAACCACATAAACCAGAGCTGGTGGGTTCAAATCCAGCCTGGGCTCGCCAAACAACAATGATGGCTACAACCAAAAGAGTGGGGCACTATGGCTGGTGCCTGTAGTCCCAGCTACTTGGGAGGCAGAGGCAGAAGAATTGCTTAAGCCCAGGAGTTGGAGGTTGCTGTGAGCTGTGATGTCATAGTACTCTACCCAGGGCGACAGCTTGAGGCTCTGTCTCAAAAAAAAAGATATTCTATATTTTATCTAAAAGCTTTATGATTTTAAATTTGTCTAACTCTCCAATCTAGCTTAAGTTGACTTTTATGTGCAATACAGAGATTGAGGTTAAATTTTTTAATGTTTATCCAGTTATTTCTGTATCATTTATTGAAAAGACTTTTTTCCCCTTCTTCCACTGAAATGCCTTGACATCTTTGTAAAAACAAAAAACCTACCACATACATGTGGATCTATTTCTGGATTCCCTGTTGTATTCCACCCCTGGATTTGTCTCTCCCCAAGCCAACTGTCCTGATTATTGCAGCCTTACAGAAAGTTTTAAAATCAGGCAGCACAAGTCTTCCTGCTCTGTTACTCTGTTTCATAGTTCTCTGGCAACTTTTCGGTCACTTATCTGAACAAAGTGACCAAGTTATTTTAGTCTATCCCAACATTCTACTCCCTGGAACTCTTGTGGCTCATTTCCATCAGTTGTGTTTTCTGCTGGCCCTTTTCATGTGATTCTGTCTCCTCATAGGCCTGCTTATTTCTGACTTTGTGTCAAACACCGCATTAGAAAATAAGCACTTGTAAGTAGCTTCTCCCAAGCAGCATTCCATTACTCTGCCAGGCCCTGTGGGCACCAAAAATGTGGGACTGCCTATTTCAGGGACTGATGTCTTCCAGGCCACCCAGATGACCTAGCTAGGGGCATTTCTCGTGAGCACTTCCAGTTCACCCTTACTCCCAAAGTACAGGCTGTCCCATTCCAAACTGAAGTGTCCCCCACCCTGGAGACCTGGCAGTCCTCTGCCTATAAAAGGCTGTCAAAAGAATTGGCAAATGCCTCCCAGGTTCACCTCTTTTGGGTCTTTTAAAAAAATGTATCCAGTTTTTCTAGTTTTCCTATAGTACAATCGATCCAAATTACCTGCTTTACCACTTTTAAACACCATGCTCAGAAATTTTACCATATTTAAAATCCTCAAGCCTTCCAATGAAATGATATAGTATTAATTAAAACCACATTTTCTAATCTTAGTCAAGAGAGTTAATGGCCAGAAGAGTGTGAGGAAAATAAAAACAGACACAAAAGCAAAAGTATTTTTTAAGTAGCACTTAGCAGTTAGTTTAAATATTACTAAGCACTGGTGTTAGCTCCACATGATAGTCAAGTAAAGCGTTAATGATACTTTAATACTTTAGCAGCATCCGTAATAAACACTTTAATATGGAACTTGAATATTTACAAAATGCTTTCACAGTTAGCTGCCCTGTGAGATGTGAACAGTAGTATTATTATCTATGGTAAACTTGTCACCTTAGGTCACATTCTGCATACTCTAGATAAGAGGACACAAAATTATCTAATATATTTTGGGAAGATTCAAATTAAAAATCCTTAAAATACATTATGACACAATAGGATAATAGGCAGGAATTTAAAAATGTCCCTTGAGCTTTTAGATAATGACTAAGAAATACTAGTGTTTTCATAAGAAACACTCATTTCCACAATTTCCCATTTGGGGGAGATTTTAGCAGAAGGGATAATGTATTCATCTAGGCTTTCCTAAGTAAAAAGAACACAATGAACTATGCTGTTATCATTGTCATAATGATACATTACTGGTTTGGTTCTACAAAGCCACCAGGAATATGGGAAGATATTACAGGCAGCCCCCAATTTATAAAGATCTGACTTCTATTTTTTCAACTTTACAGTGGGCTTATTGGGGTATTAAATGCATTTTCAACTTATGACAGGTTTATCAGGATGTAACATCATATGTTCATTTTGGCAGCACTTAAAATAAAATGCAAAGATGTAAACCTATCACAAGTTGAGAGGCATCTGTATTAGAAATAGTCTTATAAAGTTTATCATTTAAAGAGACAAGGCTGATAAATACAGATTCATTAGTTAACTGTAAAAAATAAGTGCCATTTTTCTTTTCCCTTGGTTGCTACAAGTAACTGGCTTAAGAATATGTAAAGATATTGTAAGGATTTATGTTCTCTTCAGCAGGTAAAAATATGCTATCCTAAGTTTTCAAGACTGAAACATCAGAAATTACAGTAAGTCAGAAATAATAGCAAGTAGAACATGTTGGCTTTTATACCACTGCATGAAATATAGTCATGCATTGCTTAAGGATGGGGATGCATCCTGATAAACACATTGTTCTGCGATTTTGTACTGCGTGAACATTAGCGTGAACTTACACAAACCCAAATGACACAGCGTGCTACACACCTGGGCCCTATGTAGCCTATGGTTCCCAGGCTGTGAATCTGTATAGCATGTAACCACACGGAATACTGTGGGCAACTGTGACACAATCGTAAACACTGTGCATCTAAACATACAAAGGTACAGTAGAAATAGGGTAGAAATGATAGAAAAGGCACTTCTGCATAAGGCACTTATCACACATGGAGCCGGGAGGACTACAAGTTGCCCTGGTGAGTCTGTGAGTGAGTAGTAATGAGTGTGAAGGCTGAGGACGTCACTGTAGACTTCATAAACACTGTACACTTAGGCTACACTAAATCTATTAAAAAACATTTTTCTTTCTTCAATAATAAATTAACCTTAGCTTACTGCAGTTTTTTATTTTTTAAATTCTTAGTTTTTAAAACTCATTTGTAATAACATCTAGCTTAAAACACAAACATATTGGCTGTACAAATATTTTTTCTTTCTCTCTTATTCTATACACTTTTTTATTTTAAAATATTTTTATTTTTTAAACTTGTTCATTAAAAACTATGACACAAACAAACATGCACACAGCCTAGGCCTACACAGGATGAGGATTATCACTATCACTGCTTTCCACCTGCACATCTTGTCCCACCGGAAGGTCTTCAGGGGCAACGACACACACGAAGCTGCCATCTCTTGTGATAACAGGGCCTTCTCCTGGACACCTCCTGGAGGAACTGCCTGGTGCTGTTTTACCATTAACATTTTTTTATAGTAGGAAGTGTACATTCTACAATAAGGTTAAAAGTAGAGTGTAATACAAACATAAACTGGTACCATAGTCATTTATTATCAAGTATTATATAACATGCGTAGCTGTATGTGCTAGACTTGGATGGGACTGGCAGCACAGATCTGTTGACACCAGCATCCGTGAATAATGCGTGGTGCCATGATGTAGTGACAGCTGCGACGTTACTAGGTGACAGGAATGTTTAAGTCCATTATAACCTTATGGGACCACTGTCACACGTGTGTTCTGCTGCTGACTGGCACGTCACTGTGCAGGGCCTGGCGTGGCTCAGTGAGCTTAGTGACTACAGGACAGCTGCAGAAGGTGCTTTCCTTCACTTTTATGACTTATCTGACAAGTGAGAAATATCTTAAGTTATTAATGCAGCTTTTATCCCAACCCTGTAGGTAGAATAGAGAAATGTTACAAGCAAAAACCAAAATGACACTTTTATTAATGCTTAATACAGTAACGTAACAAATCCTACATTTAGCATACAGTATTATGAAATAATTTGAATGGCTGAAAAAAATCTGGTATTTACTGTGAATTCAAAATTGGAAGAAAAAAATTAAAAATAAGAAAATGAGTTACTTAAGAGATTACTATGAATAAAAATTAAAATGTGAAATGAAAAAAAACTTTAAGATGGAATGTGAAAGGAATTCAAAGGCTTAATAGTGCAGATGCCTAAGAGATCTGAAAGACATGCGAAGAAAATAAAGAGATATGAAATTAATATTACTAGGTTGCTGAAAAATAAGTGATGGTGAAAGTATCTTTCTTTGTGATAAATTTAAACTGATAGCAATTTACTTACCCAAGCTCTGTCATGCCATCTACAAATTCCTTTTTGCTAAATTCACATTGAGTTGCTGCCCTGAATTTCCACGCTATGACCAAAACGCTGATACTGGCAGGGTCCAGGCTTAAATCATCACAAAACTGTTGGATCCCATCAATTCCAATTTTGTTTTCATCTTGTGGGTCTGTAATTAAAATTAGAGAAAAAGAAGTTATACTGTTTTGAAAAGTAATCTTAATGTAAGCAGCTAGACTCAAAACACTCTACCACACTGTTCAGAGGAGTGTTTCAAATGTATTGATCAATGATGGCAATTTTCTTTTTTTTTTTTTTTTTTGAGACAGAGCCTCAAGCTGTCCCCCTAGGTAGAGTGTCCCAGGAAGATATAACTGACCCTGGTCTGGCAAGGCTAGTAAAGAAAGGAACTACCAAAGGTGGCAACTTTTTTTTTTTTTTTTTTTTTGAG
>NW_003852556.1:533341-542327 GCF_000181295.1 Otolemur garnettii | reverse complement strand
CCACCTTAGGTGTACATGGCTGGCGCCTTAGCCGGTTGAGCTATAGGAGCCGAGCCTCTTTCTTTTTTTTTTGAGACAGAGCCTCAAGCTATCACCCTGGGTAGAGAGAGCTGTGACATCACAGCTCTTAGCAACCTCCAATGCCTGGGCTTAAGCGGTTCTCTTACCTGGGCCTCCCAAGTAGCTGGGACTACAGGAACCCGCCACAATGCCCGGCTATTTTTTTTTTTGTTTTTGGTTGTAGTTGTCATTGTTGTTTGGCAGGCCTGGCCTGGATTTGAACCCTAGCTCTGGTGTATGTGGCTGGCACCTTAGCTGCTTGAGCTACAGGTCAGCAATTTTCTACTATATATGAAAGGACTAGCAAATAAATAAATAACACTTTATCTGGAAAACAGTCAGTCCTATTTTTAAAATCTAGGTTTCTGGGTTTTAGGGTAGAAAAATCATTGAAATTTCTTTGAGAAGACTTGATTACTAAGAATTTAACTTCCTTAAAATAAAGATTCAAGCTTATAGAAAGGCAAACTGCTATAAAAGAGACTGTATTGATAAGTTTTTTTTTTTTTTGAGACAGAGTCTCACTTTGTTGGTCTCAGTAGAGTGCTGTGACATCATAACCCATAGTAATCTCAAACTCTTGGGCCCAAGTGATTCTCTTGCCTCAGCCTCCAAAGTAGCTGGGACTACAGGTGCCCACCACAACATCACACTATTTTTAGAGATAGGGGCCTCGCTTTTGTTCAGGAGGGTCTTGAACCTGTGAGCTCAGGCAATCCACCCGCCTCAGCCTCTCAGAGTGCTAGGATTACAGGCATGAGTCACTGTGCCTGGCCTGCTAAGTTTTTTATAGTGCTTTGAGTTTTATACAACTCTGCCAAAATAAAGGAATGGATTTTTCTTTTTAAATAATTTCATTTGCTAGTTTCAGTGCTACTAGACAGTAATTATTTTGGAAAATCATTTTAAGCATTAGCATTTAACAGCTTAGAAATCCAGGCTCCTTACCTCCTACTTCTAAAATTTATAAATAAAGTTAAAGAACTTAGCATTTATCTATAGAAAATCAAACAGTGAAATCTATCAAAAGCATCCCAGCAAGACTTCCCAAAGCTGAGTCTAGTATTCCAGGTCACGTCCACCATCACACATCATGGTGTGTATGAGTTCTGTTGGTTTAGAGACGGTACAAAGAGAAAACTTGTAGCTTCTTTGCTCAAATAAAGATTGCGTGTGCTGAAAAATTTAACGTTGGTCATTTAAGTACTAATACTACATTATTTATGCATATACTTTTACCCAAGAAAAATTATATAAGTTAAATGAATGAAACTATAGATACCCTTCCAACTATATTCTCTCACATTAAAGAGAAAACCACCTCCGTAGAATTTATGGGACAAAGACCCTAAAAGTTTAACATTTATTCTCTTATTCACTTCTGTCTACTAACATTGGTAAATTTCAAATACAATACTGTTGCATATTTTAATTTGAGGCCTACAGGCTATTCATTTTTATAACATACGAGGCACAAGCATTCATGACCGACAGAGGTGTACAGCAGACAGACTGAGCTGAAAAAGCTCCAGACTAAGTACTGATGGTAATAAAAACAACAACTGTCCCCAGCCTGCAAAATAAAGATTTCTTTGCCAAGAGCTTTTCCCAAAGCTTATCTACTAACTGAAGTTGTTTTGGTGCTAAAACACTAGCACACTGAGTCAAAAAATGCTGATGTTTGCCCCTGCTTTAGAATCGCTTCGATGGTTTGGCATTATTCTTAAACAACCTTCTTGCCACAAGTATTTCAGCCTATTAGAAGTGCTTAGGAAATCACTTCAGGACAGAGGTCACCACCATGAAGCTGTGACTCCCCTGGGACCAGCTGGTCACATGTCAAACTCTGGGCAGAGCAGGGGGTGGGGTGTGCTTCTGATCAACCTGTGGCCGCCTCTTCCCAATCTCCCACCTGTGCTCAGTCAGTCTCATTTACACTGGAGACAGTAGACTCTGCAGCTGGGTCTCAGGAACAGAGGGAGCAGCAGCTTGGATCCCTTTCTTCCGAGGCACCACAAACTAGCGCACCATTTACTCTGGCTGTTAGAGACAGGTGTGTCCGCCTGGCTTCCTGTGCCACCTCTTACCTTTGTATCTGCTGTACAGCTGCTCCAGCTTCTTCTTGTCTACCGTGTTCCGTGTCGATTCCCTGTGGAACGAGTCTGGGTTTTGGAAGAAGCTGTCCGTGGCCTCATCTAGTTTCCACTCATTCTGTGTTAAGCAGTAGATAGCAGTTCTTTCGCCAGCCTGAGTACATGCCATGAACTGGCGGACCTTGTCCTTCTGAGATGATTTGAGCTTATGCTTTGGGGTGCAAAAAAAGTAGGAAAGCCAGTGAAGCCCCTCTGGGGTCTGTCTCCACCTCTAACCCCAATACCTACATCTCAACTGGACTTAGTTTTCTAGGTGGAGATGGAGGTAGGGACTCAGTGTCACTTCAGAATTACAGAAGACAAAGCCTTGTTCTTTATCAATTAAATAGTCTGCCCAGTCTTCTGAAAATTGAAATGATAGTATCTAATAGCAATAGATATGCATTATATACTTCAAAAAATTATGAGACTATTTTATACAAAATATAGTTTGATCTTTACCCAGTTTACTTTGCATGAAGTATGACAGTACTCATTCCTAAATCTCAGCACTCCTTTGTAACACAGATCAGCCCTGTGATGAAACAAAGACAAGCCCCTCATGTCACCACTGGGGGCTTCTCTGTAGGGTCTTCTTCAGCTTCAAGTTCAGGCTCTAGTGACTAGAAGGATGCTGTATGATCTGGAAACATTATTACATTTTTCCTAGTTTTAAATCAGCAGAACCACATTGATGAAAATATAGTCATATAACTAAGAATAGTGTTAAATATACGGAAGTTTCACAAAGCCTGCTATGACTCCACAATAATGATAACACTAACAAGAGTATCTGTGTACAAGAGACAGAAATAAAATGAAAAATAGGCCAGAGGCTGTGCGTAGGTAATAAATAACAAAACTGCCAAGTAACTGTACTATATATAGTATATAATGGAACAAAATAACATCTTAATACTTCCAGATATAGGATAGTTAAGTTTCCACTTAGCTAAGGTAATTCCATGAAAGCAACACTAGAAAAGAAAGTGATTCACTAATTTCTGTAAATCAAAAGAGACTATAATCTACTAGATGCTAATGTTTTTACACAAAAGTTTTAGACAATAATCTGATAAAGGGAAATTTTTACTTAGGATTTGTAACTCAATCTCATACAAATAAAGATGAGAATTTATAAAAACACAGAATCATAATATATCTCACAGAAATACATAAATAGACAACAAATGCAGGTGAAGAAATTGAGGGGAGGAAAGGAAAAGAAGAAAGTCAAGAGTATGATCAGTGTATAGACATGTGGAGCACACACCAAAGCTGACAGGGAGCTGAAAACCTGGCTCCGAGCTTCCCCGCTGTCACAGAAAAGAAAATATAACTAGCTGGGGAAAGCTACTGGTGGCCCAGAAGCGTTACAGCTCCCATCCTACGCCCACATGGAAATGGCTCTGCTGCTCAAGAAAGGGATCATGTACAATTTCCCCTCTGCACAGACCTATTCCTCTCCAGCATACAGCAGAGCAGCTTCCCGGAGTTTCTTCCTAAGGCTATCCAAAACCACGCTTATGCCAAAATATCAAAATAGAATTCAGCAGAACAAGATAATGCAGTCCAGATATGCAGCACCTCAGTGTACACTGAGGGTCCTGGTCCTAAGACCTTGCAGGGATTCCATGATACGGAAACTGTCCTCATAAGAACTCTGAGCTGGACCTGCCTTTCTCTTGCCCTCACAGCAGAGGCCTCTAAGGCTGTGTGACTGGTGCTGTTACAATAGACTGACACAGAGGATCTGGAAGGCTACCTTTCATGAAGCCAGACAATAAGAATATAGTATTTGGGTGATGCCTGTGGCTCAGTGAGTAGGGCACCGACTCCATATACCGAGGGTGGAGGGTTCAAACCCATTCCTGGCCAAACTGCAACAACAACAAAAATAGCCGGGCATTGTGGTGGGCACCAGCTACTCAGGAGGCTGAGGCAAGAGAATTGCCTAAGCCCAAGAGCTGGAGGTTGCTGTGAGCTGTGACACTACAACACTCTACCGAGGGCGACAAAGTGAGGCTCTGTCTCTAAAAAAAAAAAGTAGTATTTGCAAAAAGGTAAAGTAAATATGTAACAGGTTTACTATTGCTAATTAAAAAATACATAAATATATATTTTAGGCCAGGTGCTATGGCTCACACCTATAATCCCAGCACTTTAGGAGGCTAGGGCAGTGGATCCTGTGGGCCCAGGAGTTCAAGACCAGGCTGGGCAACATAATGAGACCCTGCCCCTGCCAATCAATCAATCAATCTTTTAAAACTTTCCATTTCAATTTATTTTTGGTGGGGGGACAGAGTCTTGCTCTGTGGCTTGGGCTAGAGTGCCATGGCTTCAGCCTCCTGATTCAGCCTCACTACTGAATTACATACTTTAAAAGTTAATTTTTTTGTTTTTAGAGACAGAGTTGTACTTTGTCACCCTCGGTAGAGTACCGTGACGTCACAGCTCACGGCAAACTCCAGCTTTTTGGCTTAGGCGATTCTCTTGCCTCAGCTTCCCGAGTAGCTGGGACTATAGGTGCCTGCTACATGCCTGGCTAATTTTTGTTGCAATTTGGCCAGGGCTGGGTTCGAACTCGCCACCCTTGGTATATGGAGCTGGCACCCTACTGGCTGAGCCACAGGCTGCCCTAAAAGTTAACTTTGTTATATGAATTTTATCTAAAAAAATTTTGGCATAGTACCCTTATGACTTCCAAACTAATCAGCAGGGCAATGTACTTCTCAGGCAACTGAATTATTTAATCTGCATTGTATAAGTGATGGCTCCATATCAAACATGTTACCTAGAAGATGTGATGATGTCTGATCTCGGGCTACTGCTCCTGATGGTCACCTCCTGAGGCACCCCATCACGTGACAACATCGTCACACCAACAGCATACAGGAGTACCTTTCTAAAACTCCAGCAGAGCAGATGCAGGAGCACATGGACTTAGGCCAAAGTGGTTGTGAACCATCACTGTTAGTTGCAGAGTAGGCAAGTGGAAATAGATACACTTAGATACCTCTCCAATCTACTCAAATTGCCTGATCTATTACAAACACTCCTACCAACCTTGAACCGCAAGGTGGTGCCAAGCTGCTGGTTCTGAAGAGCAATGGCAGCTGTGGGGGCCCATTAACAAGACTCAGGGTAGATGAAGATTGTAACTGTCAATGCAGCCTCAATAACTTGATGTTAACCCTGTAGGTTTCTCCATAAAATAAGTGATTCAAATGACAATCAATAGCTGTCTAAAGACTATATGTGTTTCATGTCCAAAAGTGACTGAGACCAAACTGCAATTTATAAAAAAAGGCTCATAAACTAAATAATTACAGGGGAAGGAAAGAAGCTTTGAGCCCATGTAGACAGGACTAAACCATGTAAAATTAATCAAGGTTCATAAAGTACAGTATCAGGGCCCATCCTTGAAGCTCCAACAATGTTCACTGAGACGTAACATGTCATGAAAATTAAATTATCGTGCACCACTTGATAAGGAGGGGGGCATTTGATATGTTCCATTATTTTATTCAGTTAAAATGTACAAAATTCTTGAAATAAAATCTGGATGAGCAGTGGAAATATCAAATAAAATCTCTAAACTATGAAAAGCCACATTTTAACTGTGACCTTGTGAAGAAGTTAACTGATCAAAGTATTCTATAATAGACATACTTCTATCTAACAATGTGAATGTTACTTTTTTTGCATTATTACTATTATTATCGCTTAATATTTTGTTGCAGCAATCATCCGATTTCTTTTCTGAATGTATTTGTCTTCATTCGTTCTTTATGAGGCTTTTCTCAGTCCTTATGTTAAATATTGTTATTGTCATTAAATTTAGCCTTTTTAATTCTGTAAAGGCAAAAGTGGAAACCTAATATACACATGAAATATAAGTAAGAAAATTTCTAATATAAGAAAAATTAATAAAACAAATAAAAATTTAAAAAAACTTATATAATCTGGGTACCAAGGATGCCCATATATAAAATGAAGGAAAATTACACATGAGATGTTCTTCCAGAGACACTTGATACAATAAAATCATCATCTGTCTTCTAGGGTCAACTTACAAGAGCTTTGACAAAGCAATCATTTTGATCAAATAAACTACATACTTGATCACTTGACTGTTTTGGTGTAGGGCAGGCCTGGGTGAGGGGATTAAATTCAAATATCCCCATTCACCTTCTTGAACCTTCAAAGTCTCTGGTGGCTGAAAGTACCCTTGGGTATTACAAAACGTACAGGTTTTCCCAGGTTTCCGTCCACCCTGCCTCTTTCCTCCTAAGAGCTAGAGAGAGTGATGTCTACCTGCCCATGTGTGTGCATCCTAACTCACTTCCATAGTGAAACCGTCCCATGCGGTTACCAGAAGCCCTCTAGGTGCTGAGGCCAGGGGACGTCTTCAGCTGTTCTTATTCAGCACTGACGACTGAGCCCTGCTCCTTAAATACCATCCTCTCCATCTTCTAGTCTCATTTCTCTGAGATGCTAAACTTTCTATCTCTATAGAATGAAAGCTCTCCCCTCCCCCTAGCTGTTCTTCCCGGACTAGTCTCGCTACCTTTGAAACCTTTCAACAGCTCCCCATAACAAAGACAAAATACCGTTGGAGAAGACTGCACAATTTGGGTGTAGTCTCCTCACCAGCTTCTTACTGCGTCGGTCTTGTCAAGAAGGCTTCTCCGCGCTTTAGGCAGGCAGATCATGGTGCCGCCGGAGGGTCTGTGCACGCTCTGTTCTCAGCTTTGTCTCTGGCTCACTCTTGAGCGTTCAGCTCACGCGTGTAACTAGGCTAAACCTTCACGACCTCCGCACCTGACACCCCCATCAAACAGGTTCCTGGAACCTGTGTCTCTGCTTAGCGCTTATCCGAACTGTGACAAGGCAGTTGCGTGTTAGAGTACACCTCGTCCACCCTCGGCGCCCTACCTACCACCTTCCTGGTACCCATCAACGTCTCAGGGCCTGTGACCCGGAGCCCGACGACCCGCCCATTCCCGAGGTGCCCTCCACATGGCAAGGTAACTGACGTGAGCTTCCAGACCTCTGCCTGAGCTCCAGGTCGTACCTCGACTAGTCCTACTCTCACCCCCCGGCCCCCGCGGTGTCGCCTTCCCAGGTCTGCACTTCCTCCTCCACCTGCTCAGGTAAGCGCCACCACCTGCACCGATGCCCTGACCCGGGACGCCGACCCCTCTGGCTCTACTCCGGGTTTAGAGCAGTTCTGTCAAAGCCCACGATCGCTTATTCCTACAGACGGGCTTCGGTTCCAACTCATGGCGGTCCCTGTCCGGTCCCTCTGGCAGCCTCCCAGTCTCGCCGGCGTCCCGGCTGCCCGCGCTGGCCGAGAGCATGTCCCTCGACCTCCGGTCTGCGCACGCCCGTGACCTCTAGGATGGGAACCTGCTCTGCTGAGGTCCCGCCGCCCTCGGCGCGACCCGCCCGTCCACCCCCTCCCTGCCGTGGCCGCAAGTCCTCCAGGTCCCCGACGCCGCCCCGCTGCGGGGTCCGCGACCCCGAACTGGCAGAAGGCGACAAGGTACCACCTACCATTCTCCCTGCGCCTTCCACAGTCGCCGGCCTAAGCCATGTGCGCAGGCGCAGGCGGCTGCGGCCTCCGGTAGACCAGACAGACGCTGGGGGCGCCGGACACAGTAGGGTGCGGGACTCCAGCTCCCAGCATGCCCTGCGCCACCTGGGGCCCCACTTGGCCCTCGCGCACCCTCCCTCTTCAGCTCCCGACGTGCACTGCGCCTCCCACCCCTCCGGGGCCTTGCGTCCCGCCCTCTCTGAGAGGCGGAGCTCGCTACTTCTGAGGCCTACTTTGGCCTGCGGTTCCCGGGCCACACGCTCACCCGGGGCAGGTCTTGGAGCCCAGGCAGGTGCCAGGTCTGGAGCGGAACTCCAATTCCAGGCGTGCACAGCGCCGCCCGGTCTCCACCCTCTTAAAGGGGCTGCAGTCCTGACTCCGCGCTGCGGAGAGGGCGACGGTCGGGCCCTCCCCTCCGGCCCCGGGGCCGCATGGGAAGGGATGCGGGGAAGGCCGGAGCCGCCGCGCCCCTCGGCTCCCGGAGCCGCGGAGTTGGGCCCAGACTGTGCCTCCGCCCCGGGGTTCCGGGTTGGGGGACGGTGATGACCCGTCGGACGCCCTGGGCGCGGCTCCTCGGCCCCGGGGAGCGCTGCGAGGTACGTTCTGGAAAAGCGTGCCGGGAACTCAGAACTCACCGCCCCGTGAGGGCTGTCCTTCCCGGGGGGTTCCTGCCTCTCGGGGCTCCCCTCCTCTTCTCCTGGGCTGCCCTCCTCAGGGCGCACTTTCTCTGCCTTGGCCCTGTTGCCATTCTTGGGGGGCGTCTGGCCCGAGGGTAGCGCGAAAGTTTAGCTCTCAGAAACCCGGACTCCAGGGACCACGATTTCTTGAAGCCGAGCGGCGACTTCCCGCAACCACACACGACTCTGCGCTGATGGTCCCCGGGGCGCGGCGGGCGCTCTCCCTCCTCTGGGGCGGTTCTGCCCGGGCAGAGGAGGCCGCCTCCATCTCCTCTGCTCTGCCAGACCGTTTTCTTGGTCCTTTGAGGATCTTACCTGCTGGAACCTGAATGAACGTAATAGCTATTAAAAACATCCCTTTGGAACACTGTTAAGAGGCCAAGGTTCACATATTATAAATCGTAATTATTTACTGCTCAGCCTTTTAATACAAGTTTTCCATCTTTTCGATTAGAGCTTCTTATCGGTCTTTTAAATTTCTCTATGTTGCCAGTTTCTTTTCTTTTCTTTTTTTCTTT
>NW_003852556.1:518932-533271 GCF_000181295.1 Otolemur garnettii | reverse complement strand
CACAGCAACCTCCAACTCCTGGGTTCAAGCAGTCTCCTGCCTCAGCCTCCCAAGCAGCTGGGACCACAAGCGCCCGCCACAACACCTGGCTATTTTTTTGGTTGCAGCCATCATTGTTGTTTGGCCGGCCCGGGCTGGATTCGAACCCACCACCTTAGGTGTATGTGGCTGGTGCCCTAGCCACTTGAGCCATAGGCCCTGAGCCATGTCACTAGTTTTTTAAAGGAATCTTTTAATGGTTGGATTACTTGGTGAAATATTTGGTTTTTCTAGAGGTTTAGCTTAACACTAAATACTTTGAAGCTTTTTAATGTCCACAAAAGTTATCTTTCTTTCCCTTCTCTCTTAACCTCGTTCTCCAATCTTATACTAATTAGATATAAATGATATATATGATATCCAGTAAGACCTCCATAATTGACCACCTCACTACACTGACCACCTCAAGTTGACCTAATTTTCTTAGACTGGACATGCCCTACATATAGGTATCAGTAGGCCTAGTTCCTTATATTGACAACCTTCCTATGCTAAGTACTCTGTTATAGTCACTTGGGTGGTCAACTTACAGAGGTTGTATTGTACTTAATTTTTTTGCAACCATAAATTATATTTATAGGATTATAAGTGCTCTATCTTTAAGAAATATTCTTTAGAGTTTAAATTAGGTTTTTTAAAGTTAAGTCTATCACAGATTAGATTAAGGCAAATTTTTTCTACAGAGTATTTTTTCTTTTCATTGATCTCTTTTGCCTACTCAAATAACTGTGTTGTGCTGAACTTGTGGTATCATGAAGAATCTCAAATTTTAAGTTATTTATTACAAATAATCCTCATTTTCTTTTTTTCATGGGAAGCTAAATAACTCTGTTCCACATTGGTCTTGTCCTGGTCATACCTGCACCACTTTCCCTGGGAATTTCCCACCCCATAACCCCAGGCTGGCTGTAGTGGTGCTTGGTCACCGTATGCCCAGGCCTCCTGGTTCAGGTGCTTGGGTGTGCACACACTCTCGGGACCCATTCTGCACTGGGTTATCTTGTCCTGCCCTCTGTGACACAGTCTGGCACAGTCAGTAGAAGGACCTTTCCTTTTTCACTGAGGCCTTAGCATCTGCCGGAGGGCAGCTGCTTAATAAATACTTGTGGGATGCAAAATCAGATTCCTTTTCTGCAGTCTAGTCTGGTTAATGCTGCAGCAGTGGGTCTGACAGACCTGAGGAAGTGAGGAGGGAGGGCTCTTTTGCTACTGGGTGGAGTGGAGAATCTCAGACTCAGTCCTAGAAGGGGCCTTTCTAAGGGCTGCCTCAGCCTTCCCTGTAAGCCTGCCTTGGAGTGTCCTGAGGACTCATTGGGCTTCAGCAGATGGGCTATAAGGAAGGAAGGAGTCTTCAACTTTGGTGGCTTTGCTTTGAAAGAGCCTGATCTTAGATATATTGCTCTGCCATTGAGCTTTTTATGCAGTAAATGACAGGTGATATTGCTGAATTACTAAAAATTTTCTATAGAATAAGATCAACGTGATTTTTATGTAAAATGGTATTGAACTAACGGTATCAGAAGTTCTTTGGCTGGGCGTGGTGGCTCATGACAGTAATACTAAGCACTCTGGGAGGCCTAGGTGGATGGATTGCCTGAGCTCAGGTAGGAGACAAGCCTGAGCAAGAGCAAGACCCTGTTTCTAAAAATAGCTGGATGTTGTGGCAGGCGCCTGTAGTCCCAGCTGCTTGGGAGGCTGAGGCAAGAGAGTTGCATAAGCCCAAGAGTTGGAGGTTGCTGTGAGCTGTGTGATGCCACAGCACTCTACTGAGGGTGACATACTGAGACACTGTCTCAAAAAACAAAAGAAAAGAAAAAGATAATTTGTACTTTAAGAATCTATAAATAATTTCAATTTCATGTTCACACTTATGTTTCAGTGGAAATTTTCAGTGTAATGATAAGTAAATCCTCAAAGATTTCTCATGAAAAGTAATGGCTTCCTTGAGAATATTGTAGAGTTTTCTGGACCGTGGATGAGGAAAGAACCAGTAATGGGGGTAGAAAGGTGTGATCCATACCAAAAGTGCCATGCAAGTTGTTCTTCTGAAGTATAAAATATGTTGAAGAATCACCTTTTGGGGAAAATGGGAAGTATAAACAAAGTATCTCAAATTTCTTTCTTGGTTCTGGGAAGTACTAAAAGTGCAGATCCAAAGTAGCCATTGAATTCTTTCTCTGCCTTGGAACAAGAGTTTAGCAATCCAGTGAGTCATTGAAATAACAATGTTGCCAGGTGTGACTGAGTGGTTGGCTAATTGCTTATTTTCCGGGTGAAACTCTTAAGGTTTGTATTGAAACTAAGATAAAATTGAGTACTTGGATCAGTGTATTTTCCTTTATCCCGCCCTGGAAGTGGGCTGTTTCCCAAAAGTGAATTCTCCCTGTGCCTTGGCTTATGTCTTCTGGAACCAAGGTCTCTAAGAATGTATTAAAATGAAACTCTCCTTTATAATGCAAATACAGTCTTTTTGGGGTGACTTTTGCTTGTTATTTCTGGACCTCAGTGACACGCACTAGGATCTTCAGGATCTACTGAAGTGCTTATAATTTAGCCCTCAGTAATCTGACATATAGGCTTTTTGAGTTCTCATGTTTGTTTCTTGTAAAACTTACTATTTTTTTTCTGTTGGCTATTATTTTTTGCATGGTCAGAATACTGTCTCCAGAAATGGCATACTTATTTTTGCTGTATCTAATCTGCTTTGCCTGGGAAACTAGATTAAATTTATTAGAACTGGGGTTAGTGGTGAAATTAAAGTATTGATAATAGTTTAGTAACTACATCCCCAGGTTGGGAAACACTCATATATTTGACAGTTGAGTAGGAATTCTTTTTTTGTTGTTTTTGAGACAGTCTTACTCTGTCTCCTAAGCTAGAATGCCGTGATGTCATCACAACCTCAGCCTCCTGGATTCAAGTGATCCTCCTGCCTCAGCCTCTCAAGTAGCTGGGACTACAGGTGCCCACCACTGCACCTAGCTAGATTTTTCCAATTTTAGTAGAGATGGTGTCTCAGGCTGGTCTTGAACTCCTGAGCTCAGGGGATCCAGCCACCTCAGTGTCCCAGAGTGCTGGGATTACAGGCCTCAGCTTTCCTTAGGGTTATTAGTTCTTCCTCCCTTAGTCTCTGTTTTTCAACCTTTAACTCACACTTTCTTGACAACCTTTGCTGCCAGCGACCAGTAGATTCCCTAGTCCTCAAACAATGATCCTGCAATTGCTCTCAGCCTGTCACCATCTAAGCACTCTGGCTAGGGCCCTGAAACCTCTCTCATTCATCCCAAAATAATCCTCAGAAAGCAGATTCTTGTCTATGCCATACTTGTCAGGACAAGTTAACATATATTGGTTTAGGTATTTCTTTTTTCTTTTCTTTTCTTTTCTTTTTTTTTGAGACAGAATCTCAAGCTGTCACCCTGGGTAGAGTGCATTACAGCTCACAGCAACCTCCAACTTGTGGGCTCAAGTGATTCTCTTGCCTCAGCCTACTAAGTAGCTGGGACTACAGGTGCCTGCCACAACGCCTGGCTATTGTTTTGTTGCAGTTGTCATTGTTGTTTTGGCTGGCCCAGGCTGGGTTTGAACCCACCAGCCTTTGTGTATGTGGCCAGTGCCCTACCCACTGAGCTACAGGCACCAGCCTGGTTAGGTATTTCTAAAGAAAGGAAGAAGAGAATGAATTTGGATTATAAGAGGAAATGCTTGAAATTTAATAATTATCCAGAGATCCAGGTATTTTTTTTTTTTAAATGACAATCTCAAGCAGTTACTCTGGGTAGAGTGCTGTGGTGTCACAGCTCATGGCAACCTCAAACTCTTGGGCTAAAGTGATTCTCTTGCTTCAGCCTCCCAGGTAGCTGGAACTACAGGCATCTGTCACAATGCTTGGGTATTTTTTTTGTTGTTGCTGTTGCAGTTGTCATTGTTTTAGCTGGCCTGGGCCGGGTTCAAACCTGCCAGCCTCAGTGTTTGTGGCTGGTGCCCTACCGACTGAGTTATGAGCACCAACAGTTATGGTTATATTGTCATTTTTTTTTTTAATCTTTGACATCTTAACTAGCATTTATATAACTGAACTGACTTTGGAAGTTTGGCAAAATTCCAAAGTACTTTAGAAAGTAAGCAAAGTGGCAGAGCAAGCTAATAGTACCTTGGAAGATTCCATTCCTAGCATGAGCCTGGTTTTGCCAGGCAGCCCACTGACCTGTGGTGGGAAAGTTGATGGTATTTTCTGGCCTTTGATACATGGAATCTCTTAAAAGATTGATTTAGAGTTGCTATTTATGAGGCTAAGTTTTTCTTTAAGTTACCCTTGAACTTTTAAATTCAGATGTAACTAACCTTTAATCTCTATTCTTTACCAAGCATAATGAAAAGTACATAGATTTTAAGCACATGATTTTAATCTAGGTTCAGATGTTGATGTTAATCTAGGAAAAGTAACATTTTCTTCAGGACAGTGTTCTGGACTTAATTATTTAATACTTTGATCTTAATATTAATTATTGTTATACTGTAACAATAAATCTCTTTCAGCTACAATTGTTTATCTAAAATGCAAGGTCAACTCTGGAACCTTGAGTTGCCCTGGGTTGCAGGACTCTAGATGCCCTGCACTGCTCTCTGCACTTGAGTCATGAGGATTCTCAGAGGCAGCTTCTGCTGGATGCTGCTTCCATTACTTCAGTGGGCAACGCAGGCCGCAGACCATGTGGAGGTGGCGAAGCATGTGATCAAGCTGCACCGGGGTAGGGGCGCAGCCCTGGCACAAAGGAAGCAGTGGGCGCTGGACAGCTGTCGGAGGCTCTCTGGGCTCCTTCGCCAAAAGAACGTGGTTCTGAACAAACTGCAGAGTGCTATCAAAGTGGTGGAGAAGGACACCAGCCTGTCAAACGAAGAGAAGCTATTTCAGGTGCACACCTTTGAGATTTTCCAGAAGGAACTGAATGAAAGTGAGAATTCAGTTTTCCAGGCGATCTATGGGCTGCAGAGAGCCTTGCAAGGAGATTACAAAGATGTCGTGAACATGAAAGAGAGCAGCCGACAGCGTCTGGAGGCTCTGAGAGAGGCAGCCATAAAGGTCAGTCCCCAACCATAACACTTGAGTGGGGCACACTGGGAGGGGGCCGTGTACCCTGAGTGCTCAGCTGAGCGGGGCTTGCAGGGGCAGGGGGACCTGAATACTACTGATCTCTCATCTGGTGTCGTCTGATCATAGGAAATCGCATCTGGAAAGTCTGAGGTGGGGAGACTCTTTTCCTTTTGGATAATAGTGCAGGTGTCTTCTAGAAAGAGCCAGTCTCTAATGCTTTCCTCTCTTGAGGAAATTCTTAGGTAATTCAAAGTTATTCAAGTTGTACCTATAAACTGAAATGGAAGTAAATATATTAGTAACTTCAATTGACATTTTGCCAAGTTTCTGACAAGAATTCCATTTCATGTGAAATTTCTTTAATATGACTATACTGAAAACAAAATTAAAATTAATTAAAAAAAATGCAAAACCAGGCACAGTGGCTCACACCTCCTAGCACTCTGGGAGGCCAAGACCAGCCTGAGCAAGAGCAAAACCCTGTCTCTAAAAACTGCCTAGGGGTTGTGGCAGGTGTAGGTAGGTAGGTAGTTCCAGGTACTCAGAAGACTGAGGCAAAAGGATCTCTTGAGCCTAAGAATTTGAGGTTGCTGTGAGCTATTACACCATGGCATTCTACCGAGGCTGACAAAGTAAGACTCTCTCTCAAAAAAAGAAAAACAAAAAAATGCATACACTTGAATTCTTTGACCAAATATACTTTGATAAAGATGAGAAGGATTTTAAACTGTATCAGATATGATATAATTTATGTCACTTAACTTTACAGTCATCATTTCTTGAGAACCTGTTATATGCTAGGCACCTTGCCAAGCCTGGTAAATATGTAAAATACCATGTCATCTTTATAGAAAAGTCTATGGTGTTATTACACAGCTTTGAAAGCAGAGAAAAATATATACCAATTAATCTTTCTCTGCCTAAATATAGTATTTTTTTGATAGAAATGTGATCGTCAGACAAGTGTTTGATCATGGTTTTCAGTAATCCCAATTCACTTGTCTCACTTGTGCCATATGTGTGTGGACCCCTGTCCTGCACTTGTGCAGTAGAAACGCCTGCACCTGTGTGTCTGGGGCATCATACGTTGAGTGGCTGCTCCAGGATCTGAGTTGGCCATACTGTCTTGGGCAGTGTCCAAGACAAGTGCTGCTCTGTCCCATCCTTGCCCCACCCCTTTGCATATGAATATACCTTTAAGGTGAAGTTATTGGTAAAATAGGATGTGTAAATACATTTACTAAATTTTATTATCACACCACTCATTGATTTCCCAATTAAATAATGCTGTCAGAATCTATATGTCTTTTTGAAGCGGTTGCCCCTTATAATTGGACTTTGTGTGTGTTCTGCTTGGAAATTTGGACGGTAACACAGCGCTCAGGTATCAAATCTCTCTGCAGTATAGCTGCACCTGCCTGCGTGTCAGGCCTGGTGCGGTGATGTAATCAGTGCTGAGAGCATGACTGTCTCATGATGACTCAACCTGCATATGCCACACTCATAGTTGTTGTTCCCATACACAGAGTGTTCCCTGGACAGGTGGGCTAAGCTCAGTTATGTCTGAATTACTAGGACACTTTCCCTCGCTTACCAGTCAGGAATCTTACATACGTGAATGTGGCCTTTGAGAAATGAGATGACTTAATTCTAGTCAGGTCAGGTTCCTGAATGGATGTAAGAAAGTCATATCCTGGTTTGTTTTTATTATACTAACTTCATTTTTACAAATGAATAGGAAGAAACAGAATATGTGGAACTTCTGGCAGCAGAAAAGCATCAAGTTGAAGCCCTTAAACACATACAGCATCAGAACAGAAGTCTGTCCATACTTGATGGGATTCTGGAAGATGTGAGGAGGGCAGCAGATCGTTTAGAGGAGGAGATAGAAGAGCATGCCTTTGATGACAATAAATCGGTGAGTAGCATTCCAGAAGTTTCGTTGTTTTTTTTTTTTTTTTTGAGACAGGAGTCTTACTGTGTCACCCTGGGTAGAGTGCCATAGTGTCACAGCTCACAGCAACCTCAAACTCTTGGGCTTAAGCAGTTCTCTTGCCTCAGCCTCCTAAGTAGCTGGGACTACAGGCACCTGCCACGTTGTCTGCCTATTTTTTTGTTGCAGTTGTTGTTGTGTAGCAGGCCTGGACTGAGTTTGAACCCACCAGCCTTGGTGCACGTGGTCAGTGCCGTAACCACTGTGCTATGGGTGCTGAGCCCCAGAAATTTCTTTCTTACCCACTGAGCTACTTTCTGCCTAGAAGATGTGTTTTTGAAATTGTTCTCATATATGTTTTTAGTGTTGATTGAAAATGAAGACAAGCCAAATCACTTGTTTGTCATAGAGAAAATAATTTGACTGGGTCTTGTAGAACTGAGCTAGACACTGTGTTTCCTCTTTGTATTTTTAACAGCCCACTCAGCTGCCCCTGCTTCCCAGCTCTGCCACGCAGGTGTATTGGGACTCTGGTCTCCAGAGGTCTTGATGTTGGGCTTGAATTCAGGGAAAATGATCCTTGTGTCTGAGGCAGGAATTCATGCTGCTCAGTTGTTATAGTATGTTCAATTCTAAGGAAAACTGGGGCCAGGCGTGGTGGCTCCTGCCAGTAATCCTAGCACTCTGGGAGGCCGAGGAGGGTGGATTGCCTGAGCTCATGAGTTCAAGACTAGCCTGAGCAAGAGCTAGACCTTGTCTCTAAAAATAGCCAGGTGTTGTGGTGGGCATCTATAGTCCTAGCTACTTGGGAGGGTGAGTCAAGAGAATCACTTGAACCCATGAGTTTGAGGTTGCTGGAGCTATGATGCCACGGGACTCTACCGAGGGTGACAAAATAAGATTCTGTCTCAAAAAAAAAAAAAAAGATTCAATGGAAAATTAAATGTGGGTCTTGGTATGGACTCACAAAATGATTAGGTGGTAAAAAGAAATCAGGATAAGATTAGAGAAAAGGAGAGAATAAAATATAGTGAAAGAAATGGAGTATTTTTTAAAAGTTACTAATTAGAATTAGAGGAATATTTAGAAGTATTTTGGCTTGGCGCCTGTGGCTCAAGTGGCTAAGGCGCCAGCCATGTACACCCAAGGTGGCGGGTTTGAATCCAGCCCGGGCCCACCAAACAACAATGACGGCTGCAACCAAAAAATAGCCGGGCGTTGTGGCGGGCGCCTGTGGTTCCAGCTACTTGGGAGACTGAGGCAGGAGACTCGCTTGAGCCCAGGAGTTGGAGGTTCCTGTAAGCTGAGATGCCACGGCACTCTACCCAGGGGGACAGCTTGAGGCTCCTGTCTCAAAAAAAAAAAAAAAATGTAGAAGTATTTTAAGGGCTATGAATCTTTGGAAGACTTTGCTCTATATCAGGTAAAGCAGATGTTTGGAAGCTGCAGACCTTTTCAACCTTTCTACCCTTAAATTACTTCATTAATTGAAAAAAGTCCTCATTTATGCTAATGAACACTGGCCTTTCATCACATTTGAAGAATGCTAAGAGTATTTCTGTCCTTATGTGTAGCACTTACCCTCTGACAGTTGAGTTTGCAGCATTTAGTTAGTTCAAGTTGCTCCTGGTCCTTCCTCCAGGTGAAAGGGGTCAACGTGGAAGCTGTGCTGAGGGTGGAAGAAGAAGAGGCAGGCGCCAAGCACAACATAACAAGGGGAGAGGTGGAGGGTGGCCTGGGCCTCAGCATGCTGATCGACTCCCAGAACAACCAGTACATCCTGACCAAGCCCAGAGATGCCACCATCCCACGTGCAGACCACCACTTCATAAAGGTAGACTGCTACTGTCGCCCAGCACCAGGGAGAACAGGGCTCATCTTCTGAAGGTTATATTGGGTGCATAGCATCCTCCTTGAGAGAATTCACTAGAATTCCCTACATTTTCTGTGGCTTGGGACATCCTCTCTTAAGGATGTTTTTGTTTTTCTTTCTAAAGGAATAAGGCATTTTAATATTTAAAATGAAAACTTGTTTTGAAGAATTTGGAAGACTTCTTGAAATTAGGAGTCTTCTTGATGGGATTACAGCTTTTGTCATTGCAAAACTGGTCTTGCTAAAATAAATAATCCTTAAAAGGCAGAGAAGTTTTGGCTATGGAGCCATATATAGCTGCACTTACCCTTGGGGGCGCAGAGTGTGGAACCTCCAGTGGTGCCTGACACCACACACCATGGAGTGTGATTCAGATTGGACCCTCCCTAGAAACTGGTTTAGTCTGAGGCTGTGGAATTAAATAATGGAAGTTGAGAGCATCAGGGCTCAAGATGAGCGCTCTGGGGTGATGGGCATGGGAGGGTCAGGGTGCAGGCCCGTCTGGGAAGCCTGCAGTGTCTAGCAAGACTCCCTGCTCCTGGTGTGTTTTGCAGGGGCAGAAACTAAGCCAGAGACTCCAGTCTTATATAGTACCAGCATAGGCTGAGAGGAAGAGAACCAGAAATGCTCAGGGCTTCTGCAGCGCTGAGCTTGTGCTGATGGCCTCAAGTCAGCAGGTGTATCGCGGTCCTATTGTGGCTAGATTGGGCTCTGGGGACTTCTGCAGGTTGATGATCTGGGTGCCTGTGCAGAGGTGGGTATTTCTACAGTGAAGTTAGTCTTTCTTCCTTTGAAATGAATAAGTAGTTTCTGGAGAAATGGTTTGAAACTGTTATAAATGTCCTGCTCCTCGTAAGTGGTCATCCAGCAGTTGTCCACTTGCATGATGGCTCCCTCCTCTGTAGTTGAGTGATAGCTCATTGATTTCATGTGATGGGAGAACGGTGGAAAGGGTACACAGAGCTGTGAATGTTTCCCAGGTTTCAGCAATTCCAGATGGAAAATAATTAGGTAAAAAACAATAAAGAATAACAATGGATTGAAAAATACAAAGCTAAAAAATACATAAGTGGGTATAATAACTATTTACATAGTATTACTTTGTATTAGGTACTGTTAGCAGTCTAGAGATGATAAAGTGTGGGGGGTGGGCAGGTTGTATGTAGACGCTAGACATTTGACATTGGGAGGTGGAGTGTTGGAGGGTTTTTTTTTATCTGGGGTGGGGGCTCTGGAAGGGTCCTCTGGAAGGGTCCTGTAATTAATGTCCTGAAGATACCAGTGATACTTGTAATCCTTAGGCCCTCAGGAGTGACCTTTATCTACTCCCCAAATTTGCTCCTAATGTTTTCACCAGGTCTGTGACACAGTAGTGTAAAAACACTCCGACTTAGTGTCCTCATCTGCCCTTTGTTCAAGGAACTGCCATCTTTGCCAGTCCGTCTTCTTGGTCACTGTGTTTTTTGCCTGTTCTTTCTGTGCTAGGACCTTGCTGCTATAGGGATGCTGTCTCTGCCGTGTGGCTGGCTGTGCACGGCAATTGGCTTGCCCACGATGTTTGGCTACATCATCTGTGGTGTACTTCTGGGACCCTCAGGACTAAATAGCATTAAGGTAAGAACAGAATTTAACTATATTAGTATCTGTTTACCAGAATATTAAAGAAACATTCATGAAGACTGAAAATTTTTGACTTTAATTAATGAAAGTAATAGTTTCTTACAAGTCATAAAAAAGAAGACGTCCTTTCTGGTTTAATAAGAAACCTTCTCTGAACCATAAGGAAGTCATTTTATTTGTTGATAGAGTGACTTAACTAGAGAAAATAACCCTTTTCATTTCTTTACATTATATTAGTTTCAAAGCTTCCATTTCTACTAATGTGATGGACTGGATTATTCACACATGGAAATCAACTTTAAATGCTACATTAAATGTATTTTCAAATACCGATCACACATGGAAATCAACTTTAAATGCTACATTAAATGTATTTTCAAATGTTTCCTAGTGTGCATGAAGGCTGGTTACAAGCCCTGTCCACAGAGGCCATTGGCAGCAAGACTGTGTGCTGAGCAGGTTGACCATGTCCTCACTGATGGCACTTCTAATGGGGTGTTGGGGGTGATTCCCAAGCTCATGAGCTTCCAGGGGTGTCATCTAAGTACAGGTCCACAGTGTGAGCAGAAGGGAAAGAGGATGCTAGGAGAGTGGGAATGAGATGAAGACTTCCTGCCCTCATGGACATCCCCATGGTGGGCCCAGCAGAGGGTCACATGCTGCACCCAAAGCCTCATTTCCTGGGCAGGACTGGACTGACCAGAAGAGCCTTCACAGGCTCCCCAGACTACAGACTACCAAATTGATTTTTTTTTTCCTGCTTTTTGTAGAGATGATGTCTTGCTTTTGCTCAGGCTAGTCTTGAACTCCTGAGCTCAAATGATCCTCCTGCCTTGGTCTCCTAGGGTGCTGGGATCACAGGTATAAGCCACCACTTCCAGCCACTTTCTTTTTTTAAAAGCAAGTAGGCTCATAAACAAAGAATTAAGGCTAACTGGGTAATATTTACAACTGGATACTGTATATACTGTAATTCTTAATCAGCTATCCTGTGGAAAAATGATGTAATTATAAGTTAGAAATCTAAGTCCAAGTTAGAAATCTAAGTCCGTACTGGGCAAAAGTGGGAAGTGGTTAATGAAAAAAGTATATAGATGGTTGCCAACTTAATGATGGTTCAGTTTAGGATGTTGACTTTATGACAGGCTCACTAGGATACATTGTAAGTTGAGAAGCATCTGTAATTGTATCGAAAAATTTGTCTTTTTCTAGTGGGGAGTTGATAGATTTTCACTGATTAAGATAAGAAGTAGAGATTTTGATATGTTCTTTTGAAGATATAAGTCACACATTATAATTGTAAAAGGGAAGCAAAGAAAAAAGTGGCAGTAAAGAAGCATAAGAGCCAGAAGACAGAAGAAATAAAAGCAAGTGGCTGTTGTGATAATGTCTGTAAATGGAATAAACTCCCCTGTTAGAAGACAAAGGTTTGCAGATGGTATCAGGAAAATAGTACTATAAACAATGGTTCAGTATGAATAAAGTGACTCAGAAAGGTTGAAAGTGAAAGGAGGAAAGATGAAATAACAGCAGGGTTGGTTCCTACTTACCATGCTGACAAACTCAGAAAGTCGCAGTGGGGCCTGGGCAGTGTGTAGAAACAGGAACACCCAGGCTGCTGAATATTTTATAAAACTAAATAACTCGTAGCTACCACAAAACTCTCAAATGTAAATAGAAAAATATGATAGCTATAAACAACATTCTCTACTATAATAACATCAAAAAATAAATAAGATGAAGAATCAAAACAAATAGAGAACATTACATATTAAAACCTGTGGGATGTGGTCATATGTGGGACTTAGGAGAAAATTTACATCTTTTACTTGCTCAAGCCCAGACAAAAATAAAACAGTATAAATTAATTAAGAACTGAACTCAAGTTTAGCGCCTTCCCATACCCCAGAAAAAGCTAAGGGAGGGACTAGTGAGGATGAACATGGTGACAAATTGAAAATAGGTGGATTTATGAGTTAATGCTTAGAAAGTGAAACGGAAATTAAATAAAATTAGAAAGTCAAAATTATTCAGGTATAGAAGAAACTCAAAGAATTGATTTCTTAAAAAAATACTGTGTTTTTTTTGGTGATATTTCCACTGAGTATATTAGTATGTGATTGTTAAGTATACTTAACATATTAAGCATATAAAATTATATGGTTTTAAATTTCCTTGTTTTTCAGTCTATTGTACAAGTGGAGACATTAGGAGAATTTGGGGTATTTTTTACTCTTTTTCTTGTTGGCTTAGAATTTTCTCCAGAGAAACTGAGAAAGGTAAGGACCCAATCCACCTGCTATTGATTCTGAGCAACTTACTATCATATGGTTTCAGCTTATGCGTTTTTAACATTTGTTGGTTACTTGGCAATCAATCAAATATTTTTATAATAGAATATGATGTTTGGCTCGGCGCCTATAGCTCAACCGGCTAAGGCGCCAGCCATGTACACCTAAGGTGGCGGGTTCGAATCCCCAGCCTGGACCCGCCAAAACAACAATGACGACTGCAACCAAAAAATAGCCGGGCGTTGTGGCGGGCGCCTGTGGTCCCAGCTACTTGGGAGGCGGAGGCAGGAGACTCGCTTGAGCCCAGGAGTTGGAGGTTGCTGTGAGCTATGATGCCATGGCACTCTACCCAGGGGGACAGCTTGAGGCTCTGTCTCAAAAAAAAAAAAAAAAAAAAAAGAATATGATGTTTTACTTTGATATTATTTTTGGAACATAAATTCAAAAAGATAAAAAAGGTTTGGTTTGATAAAGTTGAATTTCAGTGAATAATTGGAATTAGCTTACATGTGGCTAATATCAGAAAAGGTTTGAGAATGTTTGAACTTTAATATATGGGTCCTTCCAAGAATGTGCAAAACTGTTATAGGGTGAAATATAACAACTGAATAGTCAAGTCTTTACCCTAGAAAAACTTACTAAATTAGAAGTGAGTTAATTGGCAGTGCCCATAGCTCAGTGGGTAGGGCATCAGCCACATACAGCCAGGCTGGGGGTCTGAACCTGGCCTGGGCCAGTAAACAACAATGACAATTGCAACAACAACAACAACAAAAAAGACAAACAGGCATTGTGGCGGGTGCCTGTAGTCCCAATTACTTGGGAGGCTGAGGCAAGAAAATCACTTGAGCCCAATAGTTTGAGGTTGCTGTGAGCTGTGACACCACAGCACTCTACTAAGGGCGACATAGTGAGACTCTTGTCTCAAAAATAAAAAAAAGAAGTGAGTTAATTAAAAAAGGTACTTTGCTTTTTAATAGATATCTTACAAAAGATGAAAATGACTGATTAAAAGCAGGGACTGGGGGGGACACAGCGCACATGACTGGTTAACAAAAGCCCTGTGAGTTAGAATCAGGTACCATTTTGCCTTCAGTACTAACTGGAATACCAGTATCAGGTTAGCAGAAGTTCCTAGATGACCATGAAGATGATAAGAGTCCTGGACCAGGTTGGTGCCAGGCACAGCCAAGTACCCTTTCTGGACAGCTGTCCAGTGGTTTGATTTGACCCTCTGGGGAGCACTCAGAAATTAACCATGCCAGCACAACATTCAGACGCCTCCTAATTTCCAAATTACAAGATGAATTTGAAAACCGAACCAGAAATGTTGATGTCTATGATAAGCGTGAAAATCCCCTCCTTCCCGAGGAGGAGGAACAGAGAGCCATTGCTAAGATCAAGATGTTGGGGAACATCAAATTCATTGGAGAACTTGGCAAGCTTGATCTTATTCATGAATCTATCCTTCATAAGTGCATCAAAACA
>NW_003852556.1:499052-517552 GCF_000181295.1 Otolemur garnettii | reverse complement strand
CAGAAATTGATCAGAATAAGGACCGCATGTTGGAGATTTTGGAAGGAAAGGGACTGAGTTTCTTATTCCCACTCCTCAAATTGGAGAAGGAACTGTTGAAGCAAATAAAGTTGGATCCATCCCCTCAAACCATATATAAATGGATTAAAGATAACATCTCTCCCAAACTTCATGTAGATAAAGGATTTGTGAACATCTTAATGACTAGCTTCTTACAGTATATTTCTAGTGAAGTAAACCCACCCAGTGATGAAACAGATTCTTCCTCTGCTCCTTCCAAAGAACAGTTAGAGCGGGAAAAACAACTGCTTCTTTCTTTCAAGCCAGTAATGCAGAAATTTCTTCACGATCATGTTGATCTGCAAGTCAGTGCCCTGTATGCTCTTCAGGTGCACTGCTACAACAGCAACTTCCCAAAAGGCATGTTACTCCGCTTTTTTGTGCACTTCTATGACATGGAAATTATTGAAGAAGAAGCTTTCTTGGCTTGGAAAGAAGATATAACCCAAGAGTTTCCAGGGAAAGGCAAGGCTTTGTTCCAGGTGAATCAGTGGCTAACCTGGCTAGAAACTGCTGAAGAAGAAGAATCAGAGGAAGAAGCTGACTAAAGAACCAGCCAAAGCCTTAAATTGTGCAAAACATACTGTTGCTATGATGTAACTGCATTTGACCTAACCACTGCGAAAATTCATTCCGCTGTAATGTTTTCACGATATTTAAAGCAGAAGCACGTCAGTTAGGATCTCCTTCTGCATAAGGTTTTTTTGTAGTGTAATGTCTTAATCATAGTCTACCATCAAATATTTTAGGAGTATCTTTAATGTTTAGATAGTATATTAGCAGCATGCAATAATTACATCATAAGTTCTCAAGCAGAGGCAGTCTATTGCAAGGACCTTCTTTGCTGCCAGTTATCATAGGCTGTTTTAAGTTAGAAAACTGAATAGCAACACTGAATACTGTAGAAATGCACTTTGCTCAGTAATACTTGAGTTGTTGCAATATTTGATTATCCATTTGGTTGTTACAGAAAAAATTCTTAACTGTAATTGATGGTTGTTGCCGTAATAGTATATTGCCTGTATTTCTACCTCTAGTAATGGGCTTTATGTGCTAGATTTTAATATTCTTGAGCCTGGGCAAGTGCACAAGTCTTTTTAAAAAGAAACATGGTTTACTTGCACAAAACTGATCAGTTTTGAGAGATCGTTAATGCCCTTGAAGTGGTTTTTGTGGGTGTGAAACAAATGGTGAGAATTTGAATTGGTCCCTCTTATTATAGTATTGAAATTAAGTCTACTTAATTTATCAAGTCATGTTCATGCCCTGATTTTATATACTTGTATCTATCAATAAACATTGTGATACTTGAAAAAAAAAAAAAAAAAAGAAATTAACCATGCCTACAGGGTCTTGTAGGACATCTTGTTTGAATACCTATAGGCTTTGTTCACATTTATAAGGTTAGAGCCTTCTATGTCTCTATCCAAGAAAGAATCAAATATAAATATAAAAAAACTATCTACAAATACTTCAGCTCCTCATTTTCAAGATGTATTGGAAGCAATCTTGAGTAGCCAGTGGTCAGCTGACCTGTGACATAACTACTTGATGAGATATTAAATAGCTATTAAAATATTACATGAATATGTAATAATAAAAACATTTGTTATAATTCTAAATTTGAAAAAAGATGAGCATAGTATAATTTGACCATAGCAGTCTAAAAGAAACATAAATATGTGGGGAAGACACAGGAAATAAATATATTGTGGATGAATTCTTCATATTTTCTTATTTTTCTGTAGTAATCAGTACTTTGTTATAAGGAGAAATTTTTGTTTGTTTGAGACAGAGTCTGAGTTTGTCAGTCTTGGTAGAGCACTGTGGCATCATAGCTCACAGCAACCTCAAACTCTTGAGCTCAAGTGATTCTTTTGTCTCAGCCTCCTGAGTAGCTGGGACTTCAGGAGCCCACCACAATGCCTGGCTATTTTTAGAGACGGGGTCTCCCTGGCTCAGGATGGGAGACCATCCTGTTCTCCCATCTTGTTCTCCCAGGGTGTTAGGATTACAGGGTGAACCACTGTACACAGCCTAAAAAATAAACTTTTAAAGTCTTGACTTAAAAGTTTGCCTTTAAGACTAACTGCTCTGATTTCACCAAGATCAGTTTTTACATTCTTGGCTCATCTGTTATTTGGGACTTGCTTTCTTTGACCATCTCTTTTTTCCATTGAAGCCCTCGTTTGTCCTTCTACTGTTCACTCTTCCTTGGAACACCTCTCACTTAGGTATCTTCATAAGGCATTCTAAATTACTTTCATGTTTTTCCCATATACTTGCATATCTTTTCTTTTTGTTTCTGGTGTTAAAAGTGCCTGTGTTTTAATTTCTGAATGTAAAGATTTAAGAACTTTGGCCACTGTCCTGGGAGATGGGGAAAAGAGCCTCATCCTCCCTGTGAATTTGAGGTGTGGGTTGTGGAGGGGGGAACAGGCCTAGGCTGGTGGGTGTGTTGTGGCACAGTGGGCTCCTTGGGCTTCTGCGAGTTAATCTAGGGAAGTTTAAAGCTGGGGCAGAGAGCAGATGGTGGGGGAAGCTGCTTCTGCGGGAGCGGGAGCTGCAGCAAGGTGCTTCACCATCTGGTATCACTCTCCTGCTCTGTACAGTGAGGAATTTGGACAAGCAAAGTTTATTCTGGCCCTAAATTTAAATAATTTGTATTTTTCTCCTCTATAGAATTCATAGTTAAATAGTATAATGTTATATAACATAACATTTCTGTAGTAACCTTAAACAACATAAAGCAGTCCAGCTTTGTCAATGTTGGTTTTATTTATGCAGTGCTTTGGAGGGTATCACATCCAGTTATTTAAGTTTATACTTTTTGGTGTAGACTTAGGGTGGCTTGGAAGGAAGTGTGTGCTCTACCTTAGGCAACAATGTAGTCTGGAAGGTGGAACAGACATTGTCTTGTGAATGAGGTCCTTCCTGTCGCCTGTTCTCGTCTTTGCTCCTGCCACCTAGCTGTAGCCCTTAAAGTGTAGCTTGTGCTTAGATTCACCAAGAGCGCACATTACTGCTTTTTTAGTCCAAGGACTTGGGTTGCAGAAGATTTATATGTACCTAACAAGTGACATGATTAAGTAGTCTATTTATTACTCAGGTGTAAATAACTGGCAGAGCTTTAAAACAGCCTGAAACAGCCAGGGTCATTGTCCTGAACTGATGGGACTCCAACCATGCAGTCAAGTTATTTCACTAGGTTTTTAAAAATATTAGTAATTGCTGGAACCCCCCTCTTGGACTGCATTGGAATCTCCTGAAGGTCTTGATGGCACCTGCTTGGAACATAGGACTCAAATACTGACCTCACATTGCTGGACAGTGAGGAAAGTTGAAGCCCTGTCCAGCTGCTGGTCCCACAGGGGTCTCGATCTCAGCATGAGATCCGGGGTCTCCAGCTCACCATGACTCTTCTTGAATCTCTCTGAAGAGTCTGTTCATTTCTCCCTCTCTCTAAATAGATTATGAAGTCACTAAGGGCACAGTTAAGTTTTCTTATCCTTTGTATCTTACTTGTTCTTCCAACAAATACTTGTTGAGTTCCTGTCGTCTTCCAGACCCTACAGCTATATAATGTAAAGTGTGACACAGGCATGCCCCTACCTAATGGATGACATTTTGGGATTTCAAAAGAATGTGTCTTAGGAAAGGAAGAAGAAAACAACCTGAGAAACACTATTTAAGGCCAGGGTCCCAGTGCAGAGGACATAAGGCCATAGCCGGGGGTGCACTGTGCCTGTTTCCTGCATGCGATGTGTGCAGGGTGACCTGGGTGTCTTACTCTATAGACACAGACCCTGGCCTGGGTGGTCCTGTACTGCCTTCACAGAGTCTACAAGTCTTACACTGAGCAGCAACTCTTGCCAGTGGTCTTTTCCTGAGTTATTTTCCACCATGGGCCTCTCTGGCATTTTGACACCTAGATTCTCAGGCTAATTGGGCTCCTTGGCCCCTCTGACCAAGGTGTGGGAAGATAGACACCTCGTAATATGGTCAGAGAAGGTCCACTCTGGTGATGACCTCAGAAACAGTGTGGTCTCTTCTCTTTACAGACGTGGAAACTAAAGCTAGCGAGATTATCACCTACCAAAGGTGTCATCTAGTTAGAACAGACTCAAGCCTCAAGGCCAGCTGTCCCTCAAGGTTAGAAAGACCCTGAACCAGAGCTAGTTAACATTTCTCACAGGAGTGACCACCTGAGACCTGTGAGCTTCAAAGTCCAGTGTGTCCCCTCAGGGACGCAGCCGGCCTAGGGCCTGCCCAGGTGTTGAGGTTGGCCTTTGGTTGTGCTCTGTGGAAGAGGAGGGATGTGAGATCAGCTTTGTGATTACCATTAGGATTGCCAAATACAGGAAGTGGAAGAGTGAAACCTGAACTGAAAAGCTGTTCTTTCTCCTTGTGGAACGACAGAGCATGGCCAGGGTTAGTCAGAGGTCCGTGGAGGAGGGAACGAGGCGGGGAATGTTGCTGTGCTAGAGCTTTTAGCCTTTGCTGGTTTCCTGTCACTCAGCTTCTGACTTACAGGTGGAGTGAGCCTGGGGTTGCAGAGGGATCCCCGGGCGGGAGAGGTGTCCGCAACTCTCTACCTGAGTTTCAAATGCCCACGGTGGATGGGTGACTAGCAGGTAGCTGGTCAAACTGCAGGGAGGGCTGGGGGAGTCTGTTCATTTGGCTGCAGTAGGAAGTCCTCTCTCATTCCCAAAACATGTAATTTGGCAAGAAGTACTGTTTTTTACCAAGAACTTAAGAAGGGCAAGGGGAAAGCTTGTATGCCCCAAGGTTGAGGTGGAGGAAGGGAGGTGGGCAGCCTAGCAGGCAGGACCTGTGTTTGCTATGTGTGACCCCTGTGCCACTCAGCTGTGCACGGCAGTTCCTGCTCCCTTCCATAGAGGGCCTGGAAGTAGGGAGGTATTGCTTTGATTGGGAGTGTGCAGTGAAGAGAGGAAACAAGCAAGTGCTCAGACAGAAGAGGATGAATTCTGGATAAAATACGTGATCATGTACAAATCAGGTGCCTTTTATTACCTTGTCTCTTTGGATACAGTGAAACTCCTCAAGGGTCAGGATGGAAAGCCGGGCTCTCCCACACCTCTGTCCCTCCTGCTCAGTACTTGGTTCCTTCTAGGGCACCTGGCACATGCTTATTTGAGTATCAGCCACATTCCCAAGGTTTACTTCCAGGCCATCTATATATGGGGGAGAACCCACAATGTAATGATGGGTGTGTATGTGGTGTGTGTGCACATGGGTACAGCCCCTGTAGCAATGCCTGGCATGTTAGTCTGCTTAGAATGTGATGTTGGATGTATAATCCTGGGTTTGCTCCCTAAAGGTCAGGCATGTACCGTTTATTGGACCTGTAAATGCATGAAGTCTGTATGGTGCTAATCAAGAGATTGTTGTATTAATGTGTATATAAATAAATGTGTTCTCTTCAAGGTATGGAAGATTTCCTTGCAAGGACCCTGTTACATGACACTACTGATGATTGCATTTGGCTTGTTGTGGGGACACCTGTTACAGATCAGACCCACTCAGAGTGTCTTTATTTCTACTTGTTTGTCCTTATCAAGTACACCCTTAGTGTCCAGGTTCCTTGTGGGCAGCGCTCGGGCTGAGAAAGAAGGTAGGTGAAGGTGTGTTCTGGGAGTGTGTGTGAGTAGTGCTTATATGTGATTGACTGAATTCACAATTGTAGGCCTATGAGGAAGAATTGCAGGTGTTTCTTCCTTCTTAGGACCTTGCTAATGGTCATAGACCCTTATGCCTTCTCCCAGGAGGAGCGAGTGTCCTTGAAAGTCAGCTTCTCCAGATGCCACTTCTCCACTTGATTGACAAAAAATGCCTGCAAGGTGCATACACAGTTAGGGTGTGAGGGCCTGAGAGAAAGTGAGCTGGTCTGCACTGAACAGCTAGTGTCCTATGGAGTTTCTTGGCGGGTTTGAGAGATTCATGTCCACTGTTTCACTCCTTTAATGCTGGCAAGTGTTACTGACACACTTTGATACTTTCTTACTATATAATTGAGGTGTTTGGTGATTAAAGGCATTTCCACTCTTACTCTTTGGCTGTAGTTTCACCTGTGTTCACAAGACATTGGCATCTCTAAGTCACTGCTCTGTGTGGTGGAGTCAGACTTGCTCGGGGTGGTCACGGGTACCTGGGCCATCGGGGTGGAGCTTCGGCAGCATCACAGTTTATTCGTTAGATAAATTGTTCCCATTACACTCTCACTTTGTTAAAGTCAGTAAAATACAGGGTTGAGATTTCAGTACCTTCACACTGATACTCGCCCTATACTGAACACAGGAGGAGGAGAGAAGCGGCATCGTGGTAGCCCCACTGGGGTTAGGAGACCTGGGGTTAGGAGACTTCCCACTGGAGAAGGGAGGCTAAGAAACCCTTTTAAACAGTGGCTGCCTCCTCCTGGACCCGAAGGAGCAGTGGGACGTGGATACAGGCCCCCTGGGTGTTTCTGGACCAGCTGCCACTGCCCTTGGGGCCCCATCTGTGATAGTCCAAGCATTCCTGTGGCCTGATAAACCAAACCCCATCATGAGACCTGGACAAGGCCCGAGGATCACCTGGGCCCATGACCTGGAAGGGACCAAGTATGAAAACAGCTCACACCAAGGAATACCTGCACTTGTGAAGAGATCTCTTGCTGGAAAAGACAGCTACCAGTCTCAGCACTCAAGATATAAATACCCCTTGTTATGAGAAAGCGTCATAAAAACTTCAAGATAAGCATGCTGGAAGCACTATGGATACACATGCAGGAGTCATGTCTGTTTAATGAGGTTAGACACAACATGGTTCAGACAGAGAAGAAATAGGAAGGAACAGGTAAGATACCTGGGTACTTGATTGCGAGCCTTGACAGGAGGGCAGAAGAGGAGCCCTGGGAGAGACCAGAGAAAACACCTGGCAAGTTTTCAGATAGTTTTTCTGTCCAAAAGTAGAAAAATGAAAATAAGGTCACCCTAGATATGTCATAATACAGCAGAACTTCAAGTACAAGGGTAAAGTTTTGTCACTAGTCAGAAAAGACAGATGGTCTAAAAAGATCGCCCACGTCCAAGCAGTACTGGGTGGTAGGGACAGTGAGGAGAGATTCCCACATGCTAGGGTAAAATAATCTGTCCGTGCCCAGCAAAAATACTCCTGAGGAGGGGAGGAGACGAAGGTGTTTCTGACTTACAAGGAAATGGGGGCACTGACCGCCCTGTAGCCGCCACAGAGCCAGGGCAGGTGGTGGCAGCAGGGAGAAATTGGAAGCAGAGGGAAACTGTGGCCCGTGAAAACAGGAGCATGGAAATAGGTGCTGGAAGTGGATAGATTTAATTAACAAGAGACTGAAAAGGAGAGTTTTGCTTATTTTTTTAAAAGACCATGCTGAACCTCTCAATGGTAGTGAGAGGCAGTGTTGTCAGTGGGTGCATGGTAGGGGTGGTAGGCATAGGAGGGACATAGACTTCAATAGCAAACTTTTCATTAAATGTGTTAAGATGTAATATATTTAAAGCACAGATAGAAAGTGTAATATGGGGAAAAAAGCTTATTTATAATAACAACAAAAAACACTAAGAAGAATAAATCTCTCAAAAGACAGGTGTGGCCATTGTGGATAAAATCACAAAGTGGAGTTCATATTCACAGATAAAAACTATACATAAAGATGTTATTTCTTCCCAAGTTTATAAAGTCACAGCTATTTCAGTAAAAAATTTGGGACAGTTTTTCATGGAGCCAACTGTTTCTTTTTTCTTTCCTTTTTTTTTTTTTGAGTCTCAAGCTGTTGCCCTGGGTAGAGTGCTGTGGCATCACTGCTCATAGCAACTTCCAACTCTTGGGCTTAAGCGATTCTCTTGCCTCAGCCTCCAAAGTAGCTGGGACTACAGGCGCCCACCACAACACCCGGCTATTTTTTGATTGTAGTTGTCATTGTTTGGTGGGCCTGGGCCTGATTCCAATCTGCCAGCTCTGGTGTATGTGGCTGGTGCCCTAGGCCCTTGAGCTACAGGCACTGAGCCAGGCAAACTTGTTTCTAAAATTGATTTAATAGGCACTCTGGGAGACCGAGGTGGGTAGATTGCCTGAGCTCATGAGTTTGAGACTAGCCTGAGCCAGAGCAAGACCCCCGACTACTCTAAAGTAGTCGGGCATTGTGGTGGGAACCTGTAGTACCCAGCTACTTGGGAGGCTGAGGCAGGAGAATCACTTAAGCCCAAGAGTTGGGGGTTGCTATGACGCCAGGGCACTCTACCCAGGGTGACATAGTGAGACTGTCTCAAAAAAAAAAAAATTGATTTAAAAACAAAAAGTCAGGAACAGCCAATATTAATTTGAGGTAAGGAGTAGCACTGCCAGATGTCAAGACTAGTAGTGACAGTGCAGTCAGGCAGCTAGAATTGCCATAGATGAGGCGGGTCAATGGAGGAGAGTGGATAGGCCTGGCACTGTAAATAGGTGGTAGAAATGTGCTAATCAGGGAAGGAGAGTGAGAACTAAGGAAGGAAATGGGGCAAAATAGTCTTACAACCTTAGGGTAGAGAGAATTTCTTAAGATTCAAAATACAGAATCCAAAAGAAAAAGTAGTGGTATGACAGATAAAACTCTTAACTTTTACTAAAAACTGTTTTTTAGAAGCCACAGGCTAGGCGGAGATGTACACTGAGGTTTATGGTAGTAGGATGTCTGGGATAGAAGATGGATAGATGTATGTGGAGAAAGGATTCATGTTCAGAATGTATAAAGAACTAAGGCTCGGTGCCTGTGGCTCAAGCGGCTAAGGCGCCAGCCACATACACCTAAGGTGGCGGGTTCGAATCCCCAGCCCGGGCCGCCAAACAACGATGGCTGCAACCAAAAAATGGCCAGGCGTTGTGGCGGGCACCTGTGGTCCCAGCTACTTAGGAGGCTGAGGCAGGAGCCTCGCTTGAGCCCAGGAGTTGAAGGTTTCTGTGAGTGTGATGCCATGGCACTCTACCCAGGGGGATAGCTTGAGGCTCTGTCTCAAAAAAAAAAACTAATATGAATCCAAACAAAAAAGTAACCCAGTTAGAAAATAGGCAAAATGTCTGAGCAGATGACTTAGGGAAAAAGAAACAGAATAACTAATAAGACATGAACCGCTGTTGACCCTGCTGGTGTCAGGACAGTGCAGGCTGAGAGCCCTGTGGGGCCAGCTCACCTTACTCAGCCATCAGAGTCTGCACTGCACCCCTTGCACTGGCAGAACGTGGAGCCCAAGGCCCTTGAGTATTTTCAGCAGAACGTAAATTGGGTCAGCCACTCTGGAAAACAACTTTGTAAACAGAAAATTCCATTTCTAGATACATATCCTAGAAAACTCTTGGAAATGTATAAGAATATTGATAGTAGCATTATTTTTAATAGCAAAAAAGATTGACAGATAATCTGAGTATTCAGTAATATGCTGAATAATTAAACTGTAGTGTAGGCATGTTGGAATACTATAGAAGCAAGCATGAATTAATCTTACAGTACTGAGGAAAAAGTACAAGATGATGGGGTGTGTAAAGTTGGAAAGCCCACAAATTCTTACCCACTAAAAGCATGAAGAAGAATGGGAGTGGGAAGCCCCAGTGGAGGGGGCAGGTGTGCTGGCTGGGAAGGGGCATGCGGCTCAGCTGAATGTTTCTCCATCAGAAGCCGTGGAATGGCGAGAGCTGCCCGTTACATCATGCTTTGTACCTTTTTCAGCGAAGATGTTTTGTGACTTTTCTTAAAAAATGAGAGAACCACTAAGAAGTGTAATTGTAGTTTGTTTTTAAACCTGACTGTTTTATTACTGTAGTTTTGTAGAAAGTCTTGAAGTCAGAAGTGTGAGCCTCTAACTTTATTCTCCTTCAATATTATTTTGGCTGTTTGGGGGTCTCTTGAGATTCCATGTGAATTTTAGGCTGTGTTTTCTATTTCTTCAGAAAATGTTGGGATTTTGATGGGAATTGCATTGAATTTTTGGTAGTAATTTGGCTAATGTTGTCATTAAACAGTGTTAAGTCATCTAACCTTTGAACATAGGATATCTTTCCATTAATTTGTGTCTTCTTTCATTTCTTTTAGCAATATCTCTAAGTTCTTTTGCCTCCTTGTTTAGCTTTATTCCTATTTTATTTCTTTTGCTCTATCGTAAATGGTATTGTTTTCTTAATCTTTCAGGTTGCTCCTTGTTAGTATACAGAAATGGAACTAATAATTTTTGTGTGTTGATTTTGTACCATGCAACTATGTGAATTGGTTTGTTAACTTTAACAGGTTTTTTTGTGTGTGAAATCTTAAATTTTCTGCAGGTGAAGTGATCTATAATAGATAACAAACATCATTTAACTCTTCCTTAATGGTTTAGATATCAGCCTCATTTCCTAGAGATGCACACTGAGGTTTATGGTAGTAGAATGTGTGGGAGTTCCCTCAAGAGGACAGGATGGAGGAGTGAGATTAGTCCTGATACTGAACCTGGATTATCTATCTCTGGAGATGATGCATTGTATTATTCTTTCTATTTTCCCATAGTTTGAAATTCTTACTAAAAATTTCTACATAGCCCACCTTTGATATTCCCTCACCAAAGCCTAGAGGTGTCTACCCTGGACACATTGGAAGCCACAGTCACTGTTTATGTGGGTTTTGGTCCAAATTCTATTTCTTTTCTACTTTGTAGGATTTCTAGCCAGTATGTCAGATATTGGGCCCCAAATCCCAAAGGAGTCTGATAAATAACTTGACTCCACCCAGCCTGTACTAAAAACGCACAGAAAGAGAAACAGAGGATGCCAGCAGCGGGGGGTGAAAATAGGTTGACTGTAGTATAGAAGCTGTGGCTTGTACACAGCAGGGCTGGGCTCTGCGTATCTCCTCCTTCACCACAGAGAGAGACTTACCCACTCAGCTGAATGCAGTTTTGACATGCAGGGGCCTCCTGGGCAGGGCCTGCCCGGAGAGACATGGATCTGCTAGTGAATGCCCTGACCAGTGGTTTTGAGGTGGTTGGCCAGGGGAAGCGGCACTGCTGACCATTCCCAGACAGAGTGACCTTGTCTGCTGAGCAGCATGTGTAAACCAGGAGTGCTAGGAAAATCCCTTGTGGAAATACAAGCAAGGGAAAGGGAGGTTTTACCAGTCAATATACTAGAATTTTCATTGTGTCATTGTTTGTAATAGTGGAAAAATTGAAATCCTGAATGTCCATCAAAAGTTGATAAATTGGGGTAATTCTGCAGCAGTCTTAAAAATCAGTCAGCTTTTGGTATAACGTGGATGATTTTCAGATACCATGGTGAGTAAAAAGCAAGTTGCAGAAATGTTGACTGTATGAACTTTAAAATTATGAAATAATGAACTCTGTGTTGTTTTCAAATACACGGATGTCATGATAAGGGACAAATGTGCTCAAGGGGATAGTAAACGCTGGAGGTTAAGAGATGGCTGGGAGGGTGGAGGAACAGAGCTCCTTGGTGGTACCTGGAGTGGTTTATTTTTCTTTAAAAATCTGGAGTGGCCATGTCAAAAGTTTAAAGTTCAGCAAAATTCAATTTTGGATATGTGAGCATTGGTTATATTCTTTATTTTTGTCATTTAAACTGTTTGATTAAAGGAATGGAAAATTTTGTTTGATTCTGTCTGGTTCTTTTTATATAAGCTTATATAAAGCTATAAGACTGGTCTTTAAAAATCTATTAATACCAATAGCTTGTTTTGTTTTGTTTTTAATACCAATAAATAAAACGATCTCTTTTCCAGGGGGAGTGGAATGCCAGTTTAATTTTTGGAAGCACATTTAAAAAGTCCAAAGCCAGGCTCAGCACCCGTAGCTCAGTGGTTAGGTCACTGGCTACCTACACTAGGGCTGGTGGGTTCGAACCTGGCTGGGGCCAGCTAAACAACAATGAAAACTACAACAAAAAAATAGCTGGGTGTTGTGGCGGGTGCCTGTAGTTCCAGGCTGAGGTAAGAGGATCGCTTACTATGAGCTGTGACCCCATGGTACTCTACTGAGGGCACATAGTGAGATTCTGTCTCAACAATGACAAAATAAAGTCCAAAGCCAGAGTTGTGTGTTAAACATGGAGACAGTGGGGAATGTATGCAAAGTGTCAAATTCATGAAAAACCTATCACTTCTTTTTCTTTCTACCAGAAGAGTTGTTTGGCCCCTGCAGCCAGGCATGGTGGCAGCCGTTTGTCTGTCTACTGAAACTGTGTGTGTCTCATGGGGAGGGACTGAACGTGTGAAATACAAACCCTGGTCCTAGGCAGTCTGAGTCAGGCCTCCCCAGAGTAGCTCAGGTCAGAAGTGAAGCTGCTTTGTATGTTTCTGGGACACAGATGAGATGGTCATGTGTCCAAGCCTATTATCTCCTTACTCGTCATGTTATCCTTTCATAATGGCGTTTTTCTGTAATTATATAAATAACAAGTACTGGAAATAAAAATATTCTGGTGATTTGCTTTACAAAAAGTTTTTAGTCTTTAAAGTGCTTCATTGTTCTCAGATTTTAAAGTCTGAGGTACCAAATTATTTGAATTATTACGGGAACATGCAGGGTGATTTTTTTTGGGGGGGGGGGCCAGGGCTGGGTTTGAACCCACCACATCTGGCATATGAGACCAGCGCCCTACTACTCTGAGCCACAGGTGCCGCCCCAGAGTGATGTATTTTGATGTAGGGTATGTTAAGTTGTGGCAAACCTGGGTCTTCAGTAACCTCTTTTTTTGAGCAGGTGACATTGACTACAGCACCGTGCTGCTGGGGGTGTTGGTGATGCAGGACGTGCAAATGGGACTGTTCATGGCTGTCATGCCGACACTCATCCAGGCAGGAGCAGGTACAGCTTCCAGGTAAATGTTTGGTATACATGGTTTTCCTAGTTTAAAATGCTTTGTCTATAAAACGTGATTCAGTGCCTTTTTCCAGAGACATGTTCAGAGCTCACAGGCTTGTGAGCATGGGCCCCACAGAGACCTGCTTGGTGCAAATCCTGGCAACTTGAGCAAGTCACCTCTTCTCTCTGACTTTCAGTTTGTCCTTCTGGGGGCGGCAGTAGTGCTAGGGCATTTGCGAGGATTAAATGAGTTAAGATGTAAACATGCTGGAACAATGCCTGGAACAATGTAGCAATGTGTGTACTTGTGCCTGTGAGGTGTAAGTCTGTACATGTGCCGTGTTTGTGGTAGGTCTGTGTGTATGGAGGGGGCATATTTATGTGTGTGATATTGTCGGGAGCCAAATGACGCCAGATGGCCGCCCATCCTGCGGGACATGATATGTGTGGCATGTGTGCTTACGTGATGTTCATGAATAAGGGCATGTATCTGCATGCCTATGTGGGGGGGGTGTGTGTGCGCAAGCTGTCATTTTGGTGGTTGTCATTATTGCCTTTGCCATCACTGCTGTTTGCTTTGATCCTTCTTTTCATTTTCTGAATAAAACAATCCTAGACCTAAACTGCACTTGCCGGGGTTCACGTGGAGAGCGGAGCCAAGTGGGAGAAATTAGGTGTGGGTTATGCTGCATGTAAAAATAGATTCTCAGCATACCACCCAGAAAATGAATACAATTGGGAAGGGAAATCTCTAGGGAGCCCTATAAAATGTGAGGGTAAATTGCATGTGGGGTAGGACTGTAAGCTTGGATTTGTTTTAAGCAAATATGCTGTAATTGATGTGTATCAATAGGTGCTTTAGATATCTCCAGAGACTACATTTATTACATCTCTTGTAGCAATGATACAACTTGTCAAAGTTAGTAGATTTTTTGGGAATTTCTTTTGGAGCCAGTTTGAACGCTAAGACCTGTCTCGTGTACTTCATTTCTTCCATTCTAATCCAAATGCTTTGGGCTTTTTCTTGCCTTACTGCACTGGCTAGAATTTCCAGCACATCACTGGATAAGACCATGTGTATGGGCCTTGTTCTTGACCTCAGGGGAGTGTTCACTCTCTCACCATTGAGTATGACGTTAGCTGTAGGGTTTTATAAATATTCTTAGTCAAGTTGAGGTAGTTCTCCTCTGTTACTAGTTCAGTGAAAGTTTTTATCATGAACGAGTATTGGATTTTTGTCAAATACCTTTTTTTTTTTTTTTTTTTGGTCAAATACTTTTTATATACCAATTGATATGATTGTGTTCTTTTTCTTCTTTGGCTAGTTGACATGGTGGATAACATTGAGTTTTGAAAGTTGAACCGGCCTTGCATACCTGGAATGCATCCCATTTGGGCTAGGTATATAATTCTTTTTATACATTGCTACATTCAGTTGCTAATTTGTTGAAGATTTGGGGTCTAAGTTCATGAGAAATACTGTTATTTAGTTTTATTTTTATATATTTTTTTTATCTGGTTTGGGTATTAATAGTCATACTAGGTTGATAAAATGATTTGGGAAATATGACTTCCTCTTTATTTTATGGAAAACATACAAAATTGATGTTAATTCTTCCTTAATGTTTGGTAGAATTCTTCAGTAAAAAAACCATCTGAGTCATGAGATTTCTTTTTAGGAAATGTTCTTAAATTGCAAATTGTATTTGTTTAATAGTTAAAAGAGCCATTAAAAGTATCTTTTTCGGGCTGTACACCTGTGGCTCAAGTGGCTAAGGCACCAGCCATGTACACCTAAGGTGGTGGATTCGAATCCAGCCCAGGCCGCCAAACAACAATGACGGCTGCAACCAAAAAATAGCCGGGCGCTGTGGGGGGCGCCTGTGGTCCCAGCTACTTGGAAGGCTGAGACAGGAGACTTGCTTAAGTCCAGGAGTTGGAGGTTGCTGTGAGCTGTGATGCCACAGCACTCTAACCAGGGGGACAGCTTGAGGCTCTGTCTCAAAAAAAAAAAAAAAAGTATCTTTTTCATATTGTAGAGTTGTGGTTTAGCTTTTTGAGGAATTGTTCTATTCTGTCTTGGTTGTTGATTTCATATATGTAGAGTTGTTTGTAGTGTTCCTCTATCACCTTTTGATATCTGCAGGGTCTGTAGTGATATCCCTTGTTTCTTTGTATCTCTTCTTTCTTTTTTCTTTGTTAGGGTTAGCAATTTTATTAATCTTTTCAGAGAACCAGTTCTTTGTTTTATTGATTTTTTTTCCTCTATCGTTTTTCTGTTTTTAATTTTATTGGTTTCTACCCTTATCTTTATCATTTCTTTCTTTCTACTTGCTTCAGATTTATTTTGCTTTTTCTAGGTTCTCATGGTATGAACTTAGATTATTGATTTGATATGTTTGTTCTACTGTAAGCATTTAATGCTATAAATTTCCCTCTCAGCAGTTTTAGCTGCATCTCATATATTTTGATATGTCATATTTTTACTTTTATTCTGAATTTCCTTTGATGTCTCCCCTTTGACCCATGGATTGCTTATAAGTGCTGCATATTTTTCAGTCATTTGGAGATTTTCCTCTTGTCTTTCTGTTACTGCTTTCTATATTGATTCCACTCACTGTGGTCAGATAACATTTTGTGTGATTTTAGTTCTTTAAATTTGTTGATGTCTGTTTTATGGCCTGATGTGGTGTATGATAAATGTTCCAAAGTCACTTGGAGAAGAAAAACTATGTCAGTTAGATCCTGTTGGCTCATTGCATTGTTCACTTTTCTGTATTCCTTTTTTTTTTTTTTTTTGAGCCAGAGTCTTACTTTGTTGCCCTTGGTAGAGTGTGGTGGCATCGTAGCTCACAGCAACCTCAAACTCTCTTGGCTCAAATGATTCTCTTGCCTCAGCCTCCCAAGTAGCTGAGACTACAGGTGCTCACCACAACGCCAGCTATTTTTGGAGACATGGTCTCACTCTCACTTAGGCCAGTCTCAAACTTGTGAGTTCAAGCCATCTGCTGCCTTAATTCTGGAGCTAGCCGTGAGCTACTGTCCACAGCCTAGACACACTTTTCTATATTCTTGCAATGATTGTATTAATTGTTGAGGGAGATGATATTGAAGTCTCCACTTATAATTTGATATGCATCTATTTCTCTTTTGAGCTGTTAGCTTTTGCTTTGTGTATTTGGGGCTTTTTTGCTGGTACATACACATTTAGGGTCATTTTGTCTTCCTGCTGGATTGATCTTGTTATTATATAATATCCTTTTTGCTTTTTGTAATTTTTCTTCTTTTGTAATTTACTTATCTGTTATTAATATGGTCATTCCTGGTATTTTCATTAATGTCTGCAATGGTGTATCTTTTCCATATACATTAGAACCTCTGGAAGTTGGCCACCTAAGGGACTGAAACAAACTGGTCAACATGAGGAGCTAGGTCTGCTGTACTGATATGGACATGTGATGCATGTCCAGTTAATGAAAATTGGGTCAACTTGAGGAGGTGGTCAGTGTAGGGAGGGAGTCAGCTAAGGAGGTTCTACGGTATTTACTTTCAGCTTACTTCACCATTGTATTTGAGGTGAATTTTTTATAGACAGCATATTGTTGGATGACTTTTTAAAATCTAGTCAGCTGATTTTTGTGATGTGTTTAGACTATTTACATTTCAGGTAAATATTGATGTTAGGACCTAAACCTGCATTCTATTATTTTTTTTTCTTTTTCTTCTTATTCTTTTTCTTTTTTTCTTATGTCTCTAAGGGTTACTTGCATGGATTTTAGGATCTCATTTAGATTTATGTATAATGTTTTGAGTATACTTGTATGTATCATTTTCTTAGTGGTTGCTCTGAGTATTACAGTAGACACAAATAAGTTAGCAGAGTTTGTTGGAATCAGTGTTTTACCACTTTGTGTGGATTGAAGAAACCTTATTTCCATGTAGCTTGCGTTCCCCTCCCCACTGTTTGCACATGGTTGTGCTTTGCATGCCCTTTCAGTCAATGGCAGGCCACGTACAGGATGGTGGTTCCATAAGATTATGATGGAGCTGATGACGTCACGGCTGTCGTGGTGCTGTGGCACAGTGTGCCTTTCATATTTTTGGTGACTCTGGTATAAACAACCTCCCTGCTCTGCCAGCGAGACTTCTACGTGAATGTTCAAGCATCATTGTTCATAATAGTTAAAAAGTATTAAGAGCTCAAATGTCTGTTAGCTAATAAATGGAAACAGAGTATGATATATATGCATACAATGAAATATTATTCAGCCCTAAAAAGGAATGAATTACTGATGCATACTACAGTGTGGATGAATGAACTTCAACATCATGCTCAGTGATAAAAGCCAGTCACAAAGCCCATATATCATATTATCATTTATATGAAATATCCGTAACAGGCAAATCTGTAGAAACAGAAAATGGATTTATTGGTTGCCAGGGCTGGGAGATGGGGGCAGTGGGAAATGGGTGCTTACAGTAGCAGGGTTTCTCTTATGGGTGGTAAAGCATTCTAAAATTGATTATGGGATGGTTGTGTAACTTTGTGAATATACTAGAAACCATTGAATTGTATATTTTAAATGAATGAGTTGTTTGTGAATCCATTCTCCAAGCTGTTGAAAGTTAGATGTGATATTATTTTAACCACATGCAAAAGAAAATGAGTAGAGAGATTAGAAATATACATGTAACAAGGGGTCAGTGATTTTCTACTGGGAGACTGGTAGGTTATGGTAATTTTTTCCCTACTAATATATAATTTTTCAGTATTTTAGGAGAACCTGTCTTCCAATTTTAATACCTAGGGAATATTTATGTTTAAAAAATCACATAAACAAAATTAGTAGCCTCCTTATTAAACTTTAGTTAGAACTAATTTTTTTTTCTTTTTGAGACAGTCTTACTTTGTTGCCCATGGTAGAGTGCTATGTCATAGCTCACAACAACCTCAAACTCTTTGGCTGGAGTCATTCATTTGCCCCAGACTCCCAAGTAGCTGGACTATAGGTGCTGGCCACAAAACATACCTAGTTTTTTCTAATTTTAGTAGAGATGGGAGAGTCTCATGTTAGGCTGGTCTCAGACTCCTGATCTCAAGCAATCTGGCCCAGAACTAATCTTGATCTTTCCTAAGGAAAGAATCAATTGCTTCACTCAAAATATTTCACTGATAAAGAATAGAACATAGAAGGCTAAAGAACTGGGGCTGGGCAGGGTGTCTCAGTCCTGTAGTCTCAACGCTTTGGGAGGCAGAGGAGGGAGAATTTCTTAACCCAGGCACAATTTTTGAAGTTGGAGTGAGCTATGATTGCACCACTGCTCTCTAGCCTGGACAACAGAGCAAGACTCTATCTCTAAAAAAATTAAAAGGCTCGGTGCCTGTGGCTCAAGTGGCTAAGGTGCCAGCACATACACCTAAGGTGGCGGGTTTGAATCCAGCCCCGGCCGCCAAACAATGATGGCTGCAACCAAAAAAAATAGCTGGCATTGTGGAGGACGCCTGTGGTCCCAGCTACTTGGGAGGCGGAGGCAGGAGACTTGCTTGAGCCCAGGAGTTGGAGGCTGCTGTGAGCTATGATG
>NW_003852556.1:473915-499023 GCF_000181295.1 Otolemur garnettii | reverse complement strand
AAAAAAAAAAAAAAAAAAAAGAAAGAAATGAAAAAGAAAATTAGGAAAAAAAATGATTATGCACATATTAAACAGTTATGTTTCTTATTTTATAAAGATGTACTCTGCAATTAAAAATATGAATACTGTATTTTATTTTTAATTTGTATTTTGTGTGTGTGTGAATAACACTTTTTTTTTTTAAACAGAGTCTCAAGTATGTCACCCTCAGTAGAGTATGGTGGCATCATAGCTCATAGCTACCTTCAGCTCTTGGGCTTGAGTGATTCTCTTGCCTCAACCTCCTAAGTAGCAGGGACTACAGGCACCCACCACAACACCCAGCTATTTTTTGTTGCAGTTGTCATTGATGTTTAGCTGGCCTGCACTGGTTTTGAACCCGTCAGCCTCAATGTACATGGCTGGCGCCGTAACCGTTGTGCTATGGTCACCGAGCCTGAATAACACATTTTAAAAGCAGCAAAGCAAATGATCAGTTAATATACAAACAAATAAAGTATAAAATGCTCACCTTCACACCACCCTTCTTACCTTTCAGACTGTGAACTATTAAAAGTTGATGCTGCCTAGTGAGAAGAGAAGGGTGCTCTTAGGTCCTGATTGGTAGTGGGAGCAAATTCCTCCTGGCGGCAACTCAGACAGATGTCATCATGATGTAAGATACACTTCCCTCTCAGAGCCCCTCAGACCGTGTCCATCATGACAAAAGACATACCTCACTGCAGTACAGCAAGGACCTACACTAGCCTGTGCCTGGCTAAGTAAATTTTGACACATATCAGGGGACACTTATGTAGTGCTCCAATAAAGGGGGCTAGTGCTAATACAGAACCTTCTTCAAAATATGTTATGTGGAAAAATAACTCATTGGCTATTCCAGCAAGGTTGCTTAGCCTACTCTGTGGCTGGAGGGAATAGGGCCTCCGGTCCCCTCTGCAGGTTCAGGAGCTTCCCATGCTCAACAAGGTGGATGGGAAGATCACTTAACCTGTGGAGGGAGTGGCTAGCAACTTAGCTCACCACACCAAGGTGGCCAGCACAGGGAGGACAGTGAGAGCCCTGAGCCTGGCTACAAGGAGAGGGATAGGCAGGTGCTGGGGAAGGCCTAATAGCTGTTCTGTCTTCCTTCCATATGGGGATCCATAAAACCATTCTCCCTCCCAGGGCGTGGAGGGACCCTGAGGGATTTCTTCCCTTTATTCTCACAGAGGGACCCTGAGGGATTCACTCCCCCTTATTGTCACAGAGGGACCCCGAGGGAATCATTCCCTGTTGTTTCCACATAGGGACCCTGAGGGATTTCCCCACCTTGTTCTCACAGAGGGACCCTGAGTGATCACCACCCCTCAACCCCCACGGCCCTTGTTCTCAGAGGGACCCTGAGTGATCAGCACCCCCACCCCGTCCTTGTTCTCACAGAGGGACCCCGAGGGATTTCCCCTGGGTTTCTGACACACCCATCATTAGTCTTTGGTCCTGCTCTTTCTGCCTCAGGCCTGACTCTATTCTGATTCCCCTGGAATTTGGCAATTTGAGATTTATCTTTCCAGCGGGCTATCTGATGCTTGACTGCAGTGCAGAAGCTATTGACAATGTGATGCTGTTTCCTGCTGAAGAAACCAGTAGGGACTAAATGGTGGATAGCTACAGTAAAAAGATGCCTGTGTGTTTAAAGGTGACAGAGACAGCAGTGCCTTTCTTGTGAAGATCTGTAGGCTGAGGTCCTAGTACATCTTGAGATGGGTATGGCATACTGTAGAAAGAGCTTATTAAAGAATCACTGCCTGTGTTTAAATGCCGAACTTAAACTTTAGACTTTCTAGACTATGATTGTAACATTCTGCTACAAGTCACTGGGGTTCTTAGTGGTGCTTCTAATGTTGAGATTGCTGTGACTGTAACAGTGCAGCTACCTGGGAAGGACATGGAAGGAGTTGATTCCTGTGGAGATTTTATCATCAGGCATCGACTGACACTTGAGGCTGTCACTTAGGGGGTTTCACATCTGAAAAAATATGTTTTCTTTAAATACTGATTGGAAAACAGTCTACCTTCAGCATTTGAGTCAAGTGACTTAATTTCCAAAATTAATATGACCATGGGTTTTATTTTAGTATTTGAAAGGAAGAATATATATGATTTGGGTAATTTATTTTGTAACATGTTAAAGAAAAAAGTAAAAATCATTTTATTGAGTTTTAGCAAAATATATTTTGGAAGTGAATTAACATGTCCCCCTTTTCCTCTCCTAGCATTGCCATGGAAGTGCTGCGCATACTGGTTCTGGTCGGCCAAGTTCTTTTGTCGCTAGCTGCTGTTTTCCTTTTATGTCTTGTTATAAAGACTTACCTCATAGGACCATATTACCGAAAGCTGCATATGGAAAGCAAAGGGAACAAGGAAATTCTTATTTTGGGAATATCTGCCTTCATCTTTTTAATGTTAACGGTAATCTCAAATTATGTGTTATTTATATAATCTCATTTATCATCTTTTTCACTGAAAGCTTGTGATCAAGTTCTTATATTTTCATTTTAATAGTGGTTAAAATATATGAGACATTTACTAGAGTTTTTTATTTTATATGTGATTTATTCTACCCACTGATATATAATACGGTGGTGAGCTCAACCTGTTTTGACTCCTACTCCTCAGTACTTTGCTAAAATGTCATTTATGGTCATGAGAAGCCTTATTAACACCAGTGTCATACCATGTTTCTGTGTCTTAAACTTTAAAGTAGCTTTGTAACTGAAATATGAGGTTAAGTTTTTAAAATAATTTTTAGTTTTATTGATGATAACAAGCTAGTTAACAGTATAACTTTTATTGTTATAATGTGAATAGTTTGAAGAAGGTTTGTTGTAGAAAGTAGTCCAGGCCTCCCCTCATAAAAAGGATGAGTTTTCTGTGAGATCCAGAGATGCTTTGAGACACCCGAGGAAGATCCAGGAATAGCATCACCGGACACTCTGCCTGTACAGCTCAGCAACTGCACTGCTTGATATTTACCCCACACTTATGCTCATGAACACTTATGCTCACACCTTTATTAATATTAGCCAGAAACATTCCAAACACCTTTCAAAGGGTGAATGCTAGACAAACAGTGTGATACCCACATCACGGAACCCTTGCTTGAAGTAACACTTCTGGAGTACACAGCATGGGGGGATGTCAGAGAAGGGTGTTGAATGGAGAAGGCCATCCCCATGGCTGTGTACTACACGATTCCACTTATGAAATGACAGAATTTCAGGAATTGAGGGAACATTGGTAGGCAGGAATTAGAGAGGGGCTGAAATGGGGAGGTCCTTGTGGGGATGGGCATGCTGTGTCTTCACAGTGTCCATGTCAGCATCCTGGCTCTGATGCTGTGCTGACGGGCAAGATGTTATAAAACATTGAGGAAGTAAAGTAAAAGGCATGGGAGAATTCTGTATTATTTCTTAAAATTGCACATGAATATATAATTATCTCAAAATCAGAAGTTTCAATTTTAAAAAAGTAAATTAACAAAATGCATTTTTAATTGCATTTTTAAATGCATATGGTTTATTAATTGGCTGCTGGTATTTTATAATCTTGGGAGAAGACCTTGATTTGCTTCTGCCCAGAGCTGCTGATAATGAGTTTAACTGTTTTAAGAATGTGACTTATTTAAATTTTTACCCTTCTTTACCACTGCAGAGTATTTTTCTCTTTGAAAATAACTGTCAACAAATCTGTCTTACCTGGACCTTCTGTGTTGCTTCCAGTTGGCTCCATGCAGTTCAGACAGTCCTCTCCTTACTAGCTCTCACTTCCCTCGTTTGTCAGTGTTTACTGGACACCCAACCACCAGATATTCTCGTAACTCACACGTCAGATTCCCTTTTTCACTCACTGCTTTGTGGTATTCTGCTGGGCATGTGTCATCATTTATTTTTACTGTGAGATATTAGGGCTTGTGTCCATTTAGGACCATGGTACATTCTCATAGTTGTTTTGAAACCCTCTATCATTTCTGATGAGTACATAGTATGCCTGGTTGTGGCACAGCTGGGTCAGAGTGTGCTGCACACTTTGATGACTACTGGTTGTTTCTCCAGAGTAGTTGTTGCTAATTCATACCACTGACTACTCAGGAGAGTTGAGTCACCTGTACCTGCACCAGCACTTGCTCTTGGGTGTGGTGGTGCCTTGGGTATTTAGCTTTCATCTCCCTGACTTCGTGAGATGTCTGGGTATTCCTGTTGGGTGTGCCTGATAAAGTCTTCAGACTATTTTCCCACAGGGTGGAGATTTTCTTACTCATTTATTAGAATTCTTTAATTTTCTGGCAATTTTTATTAACTAAGGTGAAATTCACATAACATATAATTCATTCTAACCATTTTGAAGTGTGCAATTTAGTGATTTTCAGCATATTCATGGTGCCTTGCCACCATTACCACTGTCAGCTTCTGGAACATTCCAGGAGAAACCCCATATCTCCCCGTACTCCCCTGCCATCTGCATCACCTCTAATCCACGGCCCTGTGGATTTGCTCCTTGTGGGCATTCTTTGTCTGGCACTTTCACTCAGTAGGACATCAGTGGCATCTGCCCTCGTTGCCGTGGTGTCGCACCTCATTCCTTCTTGTGGCTGGGTGATGTTCCATATGAGATGCATCCTTGCCAGTGTCCTCTAGTGTGTGGCTTCTTCACTCTCTCAGTGGCATTTTATGACAAACAGAAGTTCTTAACTTTAATGTAATACAGTTCTTATTCTCTTTTTGGTTAGCACTTTTTGTGTTCTGCGGAAAAGATCTTAGTCCCCCCCACTCCAGCCATGAAGAAGTTCTGTGTCATTGTCTCAAAGTTTTGTTCCATTCTCTTCTCTAGAGCTGTAATCCACCTGGAGGTGGGTGTGGTGTTCGCATGATGTAGTGGACAGGAATTCTTTTTTCACATACATTTCCATATGTTGAAAACCAGGTGTCCATGTGTGCCCATGCATGTTACATATGTATGTGTATGCTTTTGTGTGTGGTGTGTGCTTCATAGTGTGTACATACATGTGTGCACAGCCCATGTTCCTGTATGTTTTGTGAGTGGTGTGTGTGTGGCATCTTCATGTGTGGGTGGTGTATGTGCATTCATGTTTCTGACTCTCCATTCTGCCCCCTCCATCTACTCACCTGCCCTTAAGCTGCACCATAGCTCAGTATCTGGTTACATTCTGGCCCCAACTTTGTTCTGTGTCAGGATTGTTGTGGCTATATTTATACTCTTTCAAAATTCTGCATGAGGTTTTAGACTCAGCTTGTCAGTTTTTACACACAGCGAGTTTTACTGATAACCCAGTGAATCTGTCTCCTGTTGAGGGAGATGGACCCTGTGTGATGTGAAGCCTTCTTCTTGGTGTAATCCAGACTTCTGGGTTTCTCGGCAGAGGCTTGCTGCAGTTCTATAGGGTTGATTTCCCAGGATTCAGTGTTTTGTTTAATTTTTTTGATTCTGTGTTTTTTTTATGTTATTGTAAATGATCTTTTCTTTTAAAGTTCATTTTCTGTTAGTCTGTTATTGCTCTGTTCTGTAGTATTATTTTCTTAAAATAAAAACTATCTTTTGAGTTTTGTGTTAGGCTCATTAAAAAGTGTGCCTGGATGGGGCACAGTGGCTCAGGCCTGTAATCCAAGAACTCTGGGAGACTGAGACAGGGGAGTCACTTGAGCTCATGAGTTCAAGACCAGTCTGAGCAGGAATGAGACCCCCTGTCTCTACTAAAATAGAAAAACTAGCCAGGAGTTGTGGTGGGTGCTTGTAGTCCTAGCTGCTTGGGAGACAAAAGCAGAACAATCACTTGAGCCCAAGAATTTGAGGTTGCTGTGAGCTGTGATGATGCCGTGGCACTCTACTGAGGACGACAGAGTGAGACTCTCAAAAAAAGGAAAAAACACAGAACTGTAGTTCAAAACCTGATGAGTCTGTCCATTCCGCTCTCTGATCTGGCTCACTTATATGAGTTTTTAAGTTAGTCATTTCTGGATTTGTTGGTGCTTTTCTCTGGTTTCTATTGGTTCAGGGACCTCGCTCACTTGCTTCGTCTACTTTCTCTCAGTGGTTTAAGGTTGGTGATGGGAATGTGTTTTTATACTACCTTAGGCTGCTCATTGATTCAAGGTAAAGACTGTGTATTACAAATAAGTTTTGGAAAATACTCTCATTCAAAAGTTTCATAGCAATCTACATGCATTTTTGTTTCAAATATTTGAAAGTAATATTTTTCTACTGGTTATTTTGACAGCTTGGGTCTTCCTCCAGTCCTCTCAGGCCATCCCACTAAGGCCCTTCCTAGGGGCTTTCCTGGGAAACATGGGCTGCACCTATGATGCTTGACTATCTCAGAGGGTGTCTGCACTGTGTCCTCATGTGACGTCTAGGCTCTCCTCTTCCTCAGGTTACAGAGCTGCTGGACGTCTCCATGGAGCTGGGCTGTTTCCTGGCTGGAGCACTCATCTCTTCACAAGGCCACATGGTCACCGAGGAGATCATTTCCTGCATCGAGCCCATCCGCGACTTCCTGGCCATCGTTTTCTTTGCCTCCATAGGTCATCTTTCTTCTTCATGTTAATATCATATTTGTTAAACACATGTAGATTAGGTCTACAGTATGTTTATGTGTGTGCATATTTATATTTTATACAGCAAAAACAGTTACCTTAAAAATTGAAAGTATTCCATATATCTCAATTGGGATTGCTGGTAGGCAGAAACTATTGTTCTAGGGCCTGCGGAGAAATCTTATTTTAAAAGAAGGAAAAAGAGGCCTGAGACCCCAGGGATTAGCTTTGTGCTTCCCGGGGCGATTAGTGCTGAGGTTCACACTACAGGGCACTGAGACAGGCATCCTGGAGCACTCAGAGTAATTAGGAAGTAGGAATTCTGGAACATGTCCAGGTAGCTTCCCTGGAAACCTCCTTGGCAAGTCTCTGGAGCAGCTGTCTAGAGAAGTAACTTTAAAACAACAGAATCAGCTAGGCGTGGTGGCTCACGCCTGTAATCCCAGCACTCTGGGAGACGAGGTGGGTGGATTGTGTGAGCTCAAGAATTTGAGACCAGCCTGAGGAAGAGTAAGGAAGACTCTGTCTCTACTAAAAATAGAAAAACTAGCCAGGCATTGTGGTGGGCACCTGTAGTCCCAGGTATACTTGGAAGGCTGCGGCAGGAGGATGGCTAGAGACCAATAGTTTGAGGTTGCTGTGAGTTATGACACCATAGCACTCTACCGGGGCAAGAAAGTGAGTCTCAAAATAAAATAAAGGAAAGAAAACAACAGAATCATGTGGACGTCCAGCATCATGACATGTCCACCTGCCCTCTGTCCATGGCCCTGCAGACGCAGCATAGTCCTCAAAGACTAAAAACTCGAGAAGTTGAGCCTGAAACGTGCTTGATAGTGTGAGTGGCTGTGAATAGCCAGTGCAGTTCCCTGAGGGTGGCACAGAGTTGGTCTGTGCCTGTGTCAGATGAAGTAAGCCCATTTCACCTGGGTTTTTGGGACTTGGCAGTTCTTGGTGAGTAAGATAGTGGCTGCGCCTGTTGTGACCTCCACTTACATTTGACCTTCCTTTCACTGTCTAGTCCTTGCTGTCTTCTTCCTGTGCCCCTCCTGACCCCCCACGCCCTAGTTTGTATCCTTCCTAACTCCTGCACCCTCACAGCAACAGCCCTGCTGACCCCAGCTCCCCTCCTGCTCCACCCCTGCTAACTCCCCTGTGCCCCAGCCATGCCACTGCTGACTCCCCCAGTGTGCAAAATTAGCTCTCCCAGTTCTGGTTTCCTTTTTTTAATTGAGATAAAATATATATAATTCATTGTTTTTACCATTTATAAGTGTACAGTTCAGTGGTAGTAAATACACTTACTTTTCTTTTTATTTCCCTTCATCCCCTGACTTCCAGCCTCTGGTAATCACCAGTCTACTCTTGAACTCTTCATGAGATCCAATTTTAGTTCCCTCATATAAGTGAGGACATGTGATGTTTGTCTTTCTATTCCTGGCTCTTATCACTTAAGATAATGGCTTCCGGTTCCATCCATGTTCCTGCAAATGTCAGGGTTCCTTTCTTTTTTTTTCATTTCTTAAGAAGTGTTTATTTATTTTATTAAATCATAGCAGTGTACATTAATACTATCGTGGGGTACAGTGTACTGTTTTTATATACAATTTGAAATACTTTCATCCAACCGGTTAACATAGCCTTCATGTCTTTTTCTTCTTAGTTACTGTGTTAAGACATTTGTATTCTACATTTAGAGAGATTCACATGTACCCTTATAGGATGAACCATAGGCATGATGCCACCAATCACTCTCCCTCCACCCCCCTCCCCCCTCCCGCCCCTCTCTCCCCTCTCCCCTCTCTCCCCATATTCCTGGGCTAAAATTGGGTTATAGCTTTCCTATGAAAGCTATACAGGGCTCCTTTCTTATGGCTGCATAATATTCAGTGAGTCTGTGTATCATACTTTCTTTAACCATTCATCAGTGAGTACTTAGGTTGATTTCATATCCTGACTATTGTGGATAGTGCTGTAGGGACCATGGGAATGCAGCTGTCTCCTTGACATACTGATTTCCTTTCTTTTGGACTTGTACCCAGCAATGGGATTACTGAGTCATGTGGTAGTTCTACTTCTAGTTTTTTGAGAAGCCTCCATGCTGATCTCCATAGAGGCTGTATTAATTTACATTCCCACCAACAATCTGCCAGGGTTCCCTTTTTCCACATCCTTGCCACCACTCCTTATTGCCTTTTTGACAAAAAACATCTAACTGGGGTAAGATGACACCTCACTGTGCTTTTGATTTGCATTTCTCTGATGATTAGTGATGTTGAGCATTTTTTCATATACCTTTTGGTCATTTGTATATCTTTTTTTGTTCAGATCTTTTGCCCATTTTGAATCAGATTATTTTGGTTTTTTTGCTATTGAGTTCCTTATAGTATATTCCAGGTATTAATCTTTTGTCAGGGCTTGGCGCCCATAGTCCAATGGTTAGGGCACTGGCCATATGCACTGGGACTGGTGGGTTTGAACCCCTCCCGGGCCTGCTAAACAAGGACAACTGCAACAAAAAAATAGCCAGGTATTGTGGCAGGTGCCTGTACTCCCAGCTACTTGGGAAGCTGAGGCAAGAGGATCACTTAAGCCCAAGAGTTTGAGGTTGCTGTGAGCTGTGATGCTATGGCACTCTACATAGGGCGATATAGTAAGACTCTGTCTCAAAAAAAAAAAATCTCTTGTCAAGTGGATAGTTTGCAAGATTTTTTCCTGTTCTGTGGATTGGTTGTCTCTTCACTTTGTGGATTGTTTCCTTTGCTGTGCAGAAGCTTTTAGCTTGATATAATCCTTTCTGTTTTCATTTTGGTAGCTTGTGCTTTGAGGTCTTACCCCAAAAAATCTTATCCCAGACCAGTGTCCTAGAGCATTTCCTCAATATTTTATTTTTTTTCAATATTTTATTTTAATAGCTTCATAGTTTTAAGTCTAGATTCAAGTCTTTAATCCATTTTGATTTGAAAATTTTTTTTTTTTGGAGACAGAGCCTCAAGCTGTCACCCTGGGTAGAGTGCTGTGGTATCACAGTTCACAGCAACTTCTAATTCCTGGGCTTAAGCAATTCTCTTGCCTCAGCCTCCCAAGTAGCTGGGACTGCAGGCACCTGCCACAACGCCTGGATGTTTTTTGGTTGTCGTTGTTTGGCAGACCGGGGCTGGATTCAAACCCACCAGCTCTGGTGTATGTAGCTGGTGCCTTAGCCGTTTGAGCTACAGGCACCGAGCCTAGTTTCATTCTTCTTAATATAGTTAATCTAGTTTTCTCAGCACCATTTATTGAAGAGACTATACTTTTCCCATTGTATCAATATGTTCTTGGTACCAAGGTTGTAAATGTGTAGATTTATTTCTGGGTTCTCTGTTCTTTTATGTTGGTCAGTCAATCTCTTTTATGCCAGTTCCATGCTGTTTTGGTTGTTACAGCTTTGTAGTATATTTTCAAGTCAAGTTTTATTCTGTCATGGTCCGACTTCTGACTAAATGACTTCTGGTGTTTTTATTTGTCCAGACTTGCTTTGTGGTCTAGGATATAGTTTATTCTGGAGACCATTCCATGTGTTGATAAAAATAAAAGGTATATTCTATAGAAGTTGGGTGTAATGTTCTGTACATGTCAATCAGACCTGTTAGATATAGTGTGTAGTTTCACTCCACTGTTTGTCGACTTTCTGTCTGGATGATCTGTTCATTGCTTAGAATATGGTGTCACAGTCCCTGCAATTATTTTTTATAATAGTCAATCTCTCCCTTTAGCTCTATTAATGTTTGCTTTATGTACTTGGGTGCTGTTGTGTTGGGTGTATGGATATTTATAATTACTATATCTTCTTGATAAGTTGACCTCCCCTTCTCATTATAGTGACTTCCTAGTCTTTTTTTATAGTCTTTGATTTATGGTCTATTTTATCTGATGGAAGTATAGCTATTTCTGCTTATTTTTTGTTTTCTCTTGCATGGAATATCTTTTTCTATCCTTTCACTCTCAATCTGTATGTATCTTTATAGGTAAAGTGGGTTCTTGAAGGCAGCATATGGTTTGGTCTTCTTTCTTTTTTTTTTTGCAGTTTTTGGTCCGGGGTTGGGTTTGAACCCACCACCCTCAGCATATATGAGGCTGGTGCCCTACTCCTTGAGCCACAGGCGCCGCCTTGGTCTTGTTTCTTTATCCATTCAGCCACTCTGTGTCTGTTCATTGGAGAATTGAGTCCATTTATGTTGTGTTATTGGTAAAGAAGGACTTACTACTGCCATTCTGTTGCTTATTTTCTGGTTAATTTGAGACTCTTTTCTTCCTTTCTTGTATCCTCCTTTATGGTTAAATGATTTCCTCTGGTAGTATGATTTAATTTGTTGGTTTTTATTTTTAGTGAATCTATTACAGGTGTGTTTCACTGTGGTTACCCTAAGCATGTTTTTGCTTACAAAAAGCATCTTATAGGTAAAACCAATTATTTTAAAGTGATGGTAACTTATCTTAGATCACAAGTAAAAGAACAGAAACAAAGGCCAAAAGTAAACAAACAAAAAACAAAAACCAACAAATATTCTATACTTTAAGCCCATCTCTTCCACGTTTGACTTTTGATTATCTCAACTTAACATATTTTTATGTTGCTTCTAATGGGTTGCTGTAGCTATTACTTTCAAATTTTTTTGAGACAGAATCTGACTTTGTCACCCTTGGTGTAGTACTGTGGTGTCATAGCTCACAGCAACCTCATACTCCTGAGCTTAAGTGCTTCTCTTGCCTCAGCCTCCCAAGTAGCTGGGACTACAGGGGCCTGCCACAATGCCTGGCTCTTTTCATAGGTGGAGTCTCCACTCCGGCTTAGGCTGGTTTCAAACCTATGAGCTCAGGCAATCCACCTGTCTTGGCATCCCAAGTGTTGGGAGCCACTGCGCCCGGCCCTACTATTTCTTTGATTTGTAGATTTAAGCCCATCTTTGATAGATTTGCTTTTTTGGGCCCTATTGCACATCAGTCCATGGACATCTGGATTTGTCTGTGTACTTGATTTTATAGGGTGTCTTATACCTTAAAGTTTTCTTTTTGTACATTACTTTTTTAAAAAATCAGATTAAAGAACTTTTAGCATTTCTTGTACAGCAGGTCTGGTGGTGGCAACTTCTGTCAGCTGTTTTTTGTCTGGGAAAGACTTTATCTTTCCTTCATGTTTGATGGATACTTTTGCTGGGTGCAGTATTCTTGGATAAGAGTTTGCTTTAAATGGTGTGAAAATGTTGTTCCACTTCCTCTCAGCCTGTGTGATTTCTCTTGAGAAGTCTGTTGCCAAACAAGTTGGATCTCCTTTATATGTTGTTTGCCGCTTTACTCCTACTACTTCTAGAATCTTTTTGTCCTTAACCTTTGAGAGTTTGATTATTAAATGCCCTGGGGTACTCTTTTTTGGGTCAGATCTGTTTGGTGTTCTCAGACTTTTCTGAATGTACATGGAGATATATACACACACACACACACACATATATATCTTTCTCAAGTTGGAAAATTTTTTGTCCTTATTTCTGTGAATAAACTTCTGCCCCTTATTTGTGATTTCCTCTGGTAGTATGTTTTAAACACCTCTTAAATTTTATCTATAATCTTTTTTGAGGTAATGTTCTGTCACTTGGTGGGACAGAGGGCCCTCATGGCCCCATACATATCCATACGTGGTTTCAGAATGAGCGGGTGAGCCTTGAGAGCAAAGAGAAAACTTATTTAGGGAAAATATTTCCTGTTTTTCCAAATGCATGAGCCAAACAAAAAAGTGAAAAGAATGTTGGCAATAAATGTCCTCTGCGTGTGGTACTCTGGGCACTGGCAGGCTGTGTACACAAGCTCTGGGGTTTCTCTGCATTTGGGCTTGAATACTCCATGAAGGAGAATGGCCAGTGCCTCCTAGGTAGTCCCCTGCATCCCTGTATCCCCTGTAGTCCCTGTGTTCTCTCCATTTGAAGGGGGGTATAGCTGGAATTGCACCAATCCCAGTAGCCCCCTCAGGGTGGCTTTTTCCCTGGGTTACTGAGCATTTGCTAGTGCTTTCACAGGACACTTAACGAGAATTTAGGGATTTTTTTGGAGATAAGATTTTGCTCTGTCACCTGGGATAGAGTGCAGTGGTGTCCTCATATCTCACTGCTGCCTTCCAGTTCCTGCCCCAGCCTCCTGAGTAGCAGGGACTACAGGTATCTGCCACTGCACCTGGATAAATTTTCTATTTTTAGTAGAGATGGGGTCTCACCTTGCTCAGGCTGGTGTCAAACTCCGGAGCTCAAACAATCCACCTGCTTCAGCCTCCCAGAGTGCTGGGATTACAAGTGTAAGCCATCATACCAAGCCAAGAATTTAGGATTTTAATTCTTTTATTGAAACAAGCTTCATGCACCCTGGAGTTGTAGATATATGTTTGGGGGTGGATGTGAGCTTGTGGGAGCATGTTCCTATGGCCATGAGTAACTTTTCTCATTTTCCCAGCAGGGCTCCACGTCTTCCCCACATTTGTGGTGTACGAGCTCACAGTGTTGGTGTTCCTCACTCTGTCAGTGGTGGTCATGAAGGTACCGACTTGCCCTTTTAGTCGTTACTGCCTGGTAGGGAGCACTCTTGAGTTTCACGTGCTGCATGGCATAGGCTCCTGCCCAGGGCCTGGCTTCCAGCCAGCATGTACATCCCATGTAGAGAGTCCAGCCCAGCTTCAATCTCAGGAGGGTCTTGCTGAAGGGGACCTTGCCTCTCCCCCTGGCCGCCTGCCCTCGCCTCAGAGGAAGCACTTGCTCAGCGGCTTTGCCTCTGGGGGTTTTGGTTTGTTGATGTGATCTATTGTCTCAGAATTGAGGATGCTGAAAATTGGGAATTCCTAAAAGTTGGGATGGGAGAAGCCCCTGTCTGGGTCCCCAAGATGGTTCCTTATGGTGTGATTCTGATCTTGTGACAGATGCAGATGTGCACCTCTAAGGCCTGAAAACACTGGATGTTTCCCATTCGTCTCTTTCTGATGACTGCTAGTCATCAGGCTACCTGTGTTAGCATTTACTTTAAGGCATGATGACCTCTTTGGGAGCCATCTGGCTTTCTGGATTATAAAACTTGACTTAATTTCCATTTTCAAGAACCTGATCACCATTAGTTGGGCTGCCCTGCCAGCTCCCAGCTGCTTGCCTCAGGGACAGTCATCTCCCTGCCATATTTTGTTTTAATTTTCATCTTGAGCGCTGTATAATGTTTAGTGCTATTAATTTAGTTTAGGGTAAAGGCTCATTTTCTGCTAGTGAACCAAAACACTGATTTTACCTTCTTGTTCTATGTGGGCTTATTTAAGATATTTTTCATTTATCTGGTGCCTTCGGGTGTTGGTAGTGCCCCTGTGTGTGTCTCCTTTCTCAGTATGTTGTCCAAGAATGATCATAGAATCTGATGTCTCTGTCTATGTGCTGCCTCATGTCTGGGCTTCTGTCTACATGCTGGTGTGATGACTGCTCCTGTAGTTTGTTCTGGCAGTGCTGGTCTTGTCCCTCATTCTGCCGAAGAGCAGCCGATACATCAAGTGGGTCGTCTCTGCAGGGCTCGCGCAGGTCAGCGAGTTTTCTTTTGTCCTGGGGAGCCGAGCGCGGAGAGCTGGCATCATCTCTCGGGAGGTGAGTGCCCTTGCACTTTCTGTGTCCAGAGCACAACACAGATACAGTCCTGCAGAGGACAGCATAGGACCACAGTGCCATGTCCCTGGTAAAGTTTCACAACCCTTGCTCTGGGTTGCAGTTAGTTATCTAGGCACAGAAGGTCCAAGAGTCAGGGGTGGCAGCTTTCTCAGGCTCCCAGTCAGCACAGAGCCTGGCCTGAGATTGAGTGTCTATCTCACGGAGGGCACATAGTGTGGCTTTGCTGCTCTCTTCTCACACGGGATGGGGAATTCTGTAGATGAAAGTTACCAGTTAATAGCCTGGGCAACCCAGTGAGATCTTGTCTCTACCAAAAACAGAAAATTGAGCTGGGCATAATGATGCAGTCCCAGCAACCAAGGAGGCTGGGGCAAGAGAATCCTTGAGCCCAGAAGTCCTGGGCTGCAGTGAGCTGTGTGTGATGACACCAGTGCATTCTAGCCTGGGTGACAGAACAAGACCCTGTTTTAAAAAAAGAAGAAGAAGAAAAAGAAAGTTGGCCAGGCACAGTGACTCGTGCCTTGTAATCCTAGTACTCTGGGAGGCTGAGGCTGGTGGATAGCTTGAGCTCACGAGTTTGAGACCAGCCTAAACAAAAGCGAGACCCTATCTCTACTAAACAGAAAAACTGAGGCAAAAGGATCATTTGAGCCCAAGAGCTGGAGGTTGCTATGAGCTGTGATACCACAGCACTCTACCCAAGGTGACAGCTTGAGACTGTCTCAGAAAAAAAGAAAGAAAGTTACCCATTAATACTGCTTCAACTGTTACTATTATCTTTTACAACAATTATATTAAGCCACTCTGATATCAACTCTGGAAAAAAAAAACTAATTTTTTAAAGATAAACTGCTGGCTCAGCACTTGTAGCTCAGTGGTAAGGGTGCCGGCCACACATACACTGGTGCTGGTGGGTTCAAACCCAGCCAGGGCCTGCTAAATCACAATGACAATTACAACAAAAAAATAGCCAGGTGGGCACCTGTAGTCCCAGCTACTTGGAGGCTGAGGTAAGGGAATGGCTTAAGCCTGAGAATTTGAGGTTGCTGTGAGCTGTGCCACGGCACCTGACTGAGGGGACATAGTGAGACTGTCTCAAAAAAAAAGATAAACTGCTAACTTATTTAATATGTTAATAACATCTAAGAAACATGAAACATAAATGTGGGCTGAGTGCTTTATAAAAGTTCCTGTTAACACACTGTGAAGTCCACAAGGCGGTGAGATGGGTGTCTCCCTGTATCTTGTGTGTGAAAAAGACACGAGCCATTTTAGTGGTGAGTGATGCAGATGTGATTGCTAAAGAGAAGGGTGAGGTAAAAGATGCTCCATCTGAGACTGACCATGGCTGTGCCCTTCCTATAATGTGTTCTGTGCAGGTCAGTCTGTTTGTAGTGGGACTCCCTAGTGGCCCTTGGGCAAACACAAGACTCCAGGATGATACCTGTAATACATCAGACTGGCCACACCATGTAATGACTGTCAGATCTCAGTCCATCCCGCATCCAAAGGTCATCTCACCTCTGGCTGAACTTTGATGTGTCCTAAATACAGCACTGAACTTGTGGTTTACAGGGATACCTCCTAGTGTTCACTGTGCAGGTGCAGCTGCTGGTGTTCACTGTGAGCATGCTTAGCCTTGGACCTGTGTGGGTACACCTGCTGATATTTTGTGTGACCTCTCTGCATTTCCCTATTGCAGGTTTACCTCCTTATACTAAGTGTGACCACACTCAGCCTCTTACTTGCCCCAGTGCTGTGGAGAGCTGCAATTATGAAATGTGTGCCAAGACCAGACAGACGGTCCAGTCTTTGATGGCACAGAGGTGACAGTGGACCTTGGGAAGGGCAACTTGGTGAGAAGTGAGCTTTTCCAGTTACACAGTCCGTGGAGCCTTATTCCTTAGGAACAGAAAAACACTCTAGCAAAGACATGGTGTTTCCTGGCTTATCAGAATATTCCTGTCATATTGTAAATTTTTTCAGAGTAATTTATTTCCAGTCAATTCATTATTCATAGTAGAACTGTAACACTGCATTTTACAAATCGCCTTGACTATTTTGCCTGGATGTGCCTTTTTTTCTGAAATTATTATTGACTTTCTGTTGTTAATTCATTGGTTCATGTTTTTTTTTCTGGTGAAGAGAAAAAAATTTTAAATTTATTGTACATCTTTAAAATCTGTTCAATATTCAATAACAATAACAATATTCGACCTGTTGGTTGAATATTTGTTATTAAACATTGCTGTGAGATGGAATTTTAATTATGGCTTTGAGTTTGGAAGCTTATTTAAAGCCTATGTTTTCTAAAATGAGATGAATATAGATGTTTATTTGCCTTTTATTTTGACTATTTTAAATAAAATACATTCCTGTCAATTTCTATTAGGTATATTACTCTTAAATACTTGGCTTTCAATCACAAGAATATGCATTCTTTGGTAAAAGTAATTGATGAAGTTTATCGAAAAGTTGTATTAAGTTTTGTGTTCAGTTAATCTTTGCATTAAATCTCAGCCAGTTTTTTTTTTATTGTTTGGGATTCATTGAGAGTACAAAGAATTAGGTTATACTGATTGCATTTGTTAGATAAAATCTCTCTTATGTCTTACCCCCCCCAATGTATCATTGTTTGATACATTTGTTAGCCATACATCATACATCACCCCATCCTCCTCCCCCACCCCACTCCCTCATTCCCCTATACCACCCCTTGTATTAGTTCATCTACAGCCTTCATACTAGAATTGAGTACATTGGATTCTTGCTTCTCCATTCTTGTGATGCTTGGAAGTGAATGTGTTACACTAACATCTAGGTTAATACAAAAGATGTAAAATCTCCATCATTTTTTAGTGGCTGAAAAGTATTGCATGGTGTACATATACCACAGCTTGTTAATCCGTTCCTGGGTTGGTGGGCATTTAGGTTGTTTTCACATGTTGCTGATTGTAGATTGAGCTGTGATAAACAATCTGGTGCAAATGTCCTTATGGTAAAAGGGTTTTTTTCCTTCTGGGTAGATGTAGATGCCTAGGATTGGGATTGCAGGATCAAATGGAAGGTTGAATTTGAGTACTTTGAAGATTCTCCATACTTCCTTCCAAAAAGGTTATATTAGTTTGCAGTCCCACTAGCAGTATAAAAGTGTTCCCTTCTCCATATCCACACCATCATCTGCACTTTGTGACTTTATGATGTGGGTTATTCTCACTGGGGTTAGGTGATATCTCAGGATAGTTTTGATTTGCATTTCTCTGATGAATAGAGACTAGCATTTTTTGATACATTTGTTAGCCATTCTTCTTTTTTTTTTTTTTCTGTAGAGACAGTCTCACTTTATCATCCTCTGTAGAGTTGGTAGAGTGCCATGGCTAGAGTAGCCATGGTAGAGTCAGTCACACAGCTCACAGCAACCTCTAATTCCCGGGCTTAGATGATTCTCTTGCTTCAGCCTCCCAAGTAGCTCGGACTACAGGCACCCAGCACAATGCCTGGCTATATTTTTAGAGGCGAGGTCTCACTCTGGCTTAGGTTGGTCTCAAACTCATGAGCTCAGGCAATCCATCTGCCTCGACCTCCCAGAGTGCTGGGATTATAGACGTGAGCCACAGCATCCAGTTTTTGCTATTTCTTTTCTTAGAGTTTTGTAATTTTCTTTGTAGAGGTCCTTCACCTCTTTTGTTAGGTACGTCCTTAGGTATTTCATTTTTTTGAAGCTACTATGCAGGAAATTATGTCTTTGCTTAGCTTCTCATCTTGGCTGTTATTGTCATATACAAAAGCTACTAATTTGTGGACATTGATTTTATATCCTAAGACATTAGTATATTATTTGGTCACTTCCAGGAGTCTTGTGGTTGAGTCTTTGGGATTCTCTAAATATAGGATCATATTGTCAGCTAAGAGCAAGAGTTTTACTTCCTCTGCCCCCCTTTGGAAACCTTTATTTCCTTCTCTTGCCTGATTATATAGCCAATTTTTTTTTATTAAGATTATTTCTATGTTACTATACTATTCTCCAGGACACCAGATTAATACATTACCATTTGAAAAGCTTAAGGTCTCTAACTTTTGGCATTTAAAAAGTGAATCTTGGCTATAATGTGCCCCATTTTATATAGAAAACTGCACAGATAAAGATGTGGTCCTAAGGGGATTTTTCTAGGGATGCAGCCTTAGTGCACTGTGTGCTGCTAGAAAAGAACACTTGACACTGAGTGACTCATAAAGAGCCAAAATTTATTCTCACAGTTCTGGAGTCGGTGAAGTCCAACACCAGGGCACAGGCAGGTTAGAGCCCGGTCTCTGCTTGTAAGAGGGTGCCTGAAATGCTGCATCATCAGGGATAGCCTTGGTGGTCCCTGTGTGGTGAGGGCAGACAGTGAACTCCTGCACTGCCCTTCGTGGGGTAGTGGAGAGCCCTTCCTGAGGCTGGACACCCGCCAGGCCACACCTCCCAACACTCACCCTGGGGATTAAGTTCTGACATGAGTCTACAAAGTGACAAAAACAGTCAAACCACAGCAGGTACATTGTTATTGAACTTAAGTTATTTAGCAGGTACTTTAAAGTATGGGCTTTAAGAGCCCAACAATTTGACCAAAATATTGAGCTAGAGGGACAAAAATGCCAGGTATTGCACGTATAAGTTGTGGAGTACATTAACATAAGTTAAAACCCTTTGAAGTAAATTGTTCCTAGTCCCAAGCAGATTAATGGAGAATCAATGTAAATGTGCTTATTTTTAGAAGATAGATAACACCGGGCTTACTCATTTCTAAATGATAACAGATTGCCCAGCACCCGTTTCTCCTCCTCTTTGTTGGGTGTGTCCAGTGTGGCTGGTGCAAGTGAGTGTGGCCTAAGCTCGGCCTGTCTGATGTGATGTGGCCTTCACACCTGGATGCTGCCTGTGGACCATGCACACATCTTCACGCTGTCAAGGCGTCAGGACTCAGTGCAGCTGGGGACCTCCAGGCCCTGGGACCACCAGGAGCTTTTCAGTTCGGTTGAGCTGAATGACACCTCTTTGATGAAAGTGTGATAGCAAGTTCCCCCCAGAACATGAAATTAGTATTGCTTTGTGAGATAAGTAATCAGTAAAGAATAAGGCCTCGTGAGTTCTCTGCCTACTGAGAATTCAAGCAGCTCTCAGGGTGACTCAGTGCTGTCCTTCTCTTCCATGCCTGGGGTGGACGCCCCTCCATCCCCAGGACTTGACTCTGTGAACCTGTCACACCTCATGTCTTTGCTGCCACCTCTGCCACTGTCCTCTTCTCTGTTTTCTTTTCCAGTCACTACCAGACTGAGCCAACAGAACCCTCTTCTGGCCTCATCTCCTGGTTCCTTTCACCAACTTCCAGAGGGATGCAGGCCTCTCCTCCCCTCTATCCATCCCCTGAGCCTGTCCTGTAGGGTCATAGACCCATCAGCCTCCCCTGATGAGCTCCAGTGGCCATACCAGTCCCCAGTGGCCATATCACCTGTTTCTTGAGTGCAGAGTGTGCTGTGTGTCCCCAGAGAGTAACCAGGAAGCCTGGATCTGGAAGAGTCCTAAACAGTGGTCATAATATTTTCATCCTAAATGTTAAAATTGGTGTTTGATAGAGTGAGTTCCAACCAGGTCTACACCTGAGACCACACTGATGGGGCTAAGCTCCTGAAGCTAGACATTTGAAGACAGACCAGGGTGGGGCATGTTGGCGCCAAACAGTAGCACCTGTGCCAAGGCAAGTCCTACAGCTCCAGCTTCAGCGCCAGCAAGACCCCCCCATAATTGCCCCACCCCTGTCCACTGCTGTGCTAACTTTTTACCTTAAAACGGTGATCTTCAATCAGCTGTTCTGTCTGTGCTCATAGGACAGTTTTATTTCTTATTTTTGTGCTTCTGTTCTTATGTCCTTGTGACCTGCTACCAGAAGCCTCTGCATGGCTCCCAGAGCGCAGCCGACAAGCCTCCCATTCACTAGCTCTTGACAGCCCAGCTCTACAATGACAGGATCTGAGAAAGTGGGAGCCAGCCGACAACATTCACACTTCCACATGGCAGGACAGGAGGACAGAGGCACAGGGTAGATAAGGTAGACAAAATAAAATACATTCAAGAGAGAGATGGAAGAGAGTGAAATCTAGGAAGTTGTCAACCTAAGTAAATGAGGGAAAAAAATCTCAATTGATTGAGGTTTATTAAACCAAGAGTTTGAGGATGTGCCTGGGAAAAACTCACATGACCTGCAGACAAGCTGTGGCTATTTTTCTGAAGAGTGCATTGGAACTTTCAGCATTTTAAAGGCAGTAGAGAAGGAAAGAGGCAAAGGTAGGAGGGAGGCTGATGAGTATTGGTCACATTCTTATGAGGCCCAAGATCTCTACATTTTACATAAAATAAGGGGGTGAAAGAAGCATCTGTCATGTGGATGCCTTTGATAGGTGAAAGAATGTGTGATTCTGTCCCCAGTCTTGTTACCTAGAGATGAACTTAGGATTCATCAGTAATGTGGAATGAACTTTAGTGTCAAATGCCAGACACAGGTACGACGTACATGTCCTTGCTTGTAGGAGATCCACATGGAGTCTCCCTACTGAATGACCTGTGGGGCTGAGCTTCTAAGCAGCTCTTCTTTCTTATCAGGACATCAAAGGGGCACAAGTGCACACTCAGGGAGGAAGTGATGGGAAAGAGAAATCAGAATGTGAGCAAACAGGTGCTGAGCAGGTATGTGTGGCCTCACGGGCACATAGTGAGTCTGGCTGTGGAACTGCTGCTAATACTGCAGAGGAACACGGACTCTAGGGCAGCCATGGTTTTTGTCTGAAGAAGGCAGAAATCTGGACTTCTGTTAAAGTCTTGTGGTTTGAAATGTTGGCAATATTCTTTGCTTTTTTCTTTTTAATCCTGTGCAGGGTATACCATCAGTGTGCAACTTTTATACTAAAAGTTGTTGTCTAGATTTTTAAGACTAAGACTTTTTTTTTTATTTTGACACAGTTTCACTTTGTCGTCCTCGGTAGAGTGCTGTGGTGTCATAGCTCACAGCAACCTCCAACTCATGGGCTTAAGTGATTCTCTTGCCTCAGCCTCCCGAGTAGCTGGGATTACAGATAGCCACCCTAACACCTGGCTATTTTTAGAGACAGGGTCTTGCTCTTGCTCAGGCTACTGAGCTTAAGCAATCCATCTCAGCTTCCCAAAGTGCTAGGATTACAGAGGTATGAGCCATTGCTCCTGGCCTCATATTTTTGATATATATTGTTAAATGGCTATTTGTTTGTTTTTGAGACAGAGTCTCTGTTGCTCAGGCTAGAGTGTCATGGGTTGAGAGCTGTGGAGTCTTAGCTCACAGCAACCTCAGCCTCCTGGGTTCAAGCAGTCCTCCTGCCTCAGCCTCCTGACTAGTTGGGATGACAGGCACTCACTACAATACCTGGCTAATTTTTCTTTTCTTTCTTTCTTTTTTTTCTTTGTTGCAGTTTTTGGCCGGCATCGGGTTTGAACCCACCACCTCTGGTATATGGGACCAGCGCCCTATACCTTGAGCCAGAGGCGCTGTCCTATGGCTAATTTTTCTATTTTGAATAGCGACTGAGGCAGGAGGATAACTTGAGGCCAGGAGTTCTATACTAGCCTGACCAAAAGCAAGACCCCCTCAACCACCTCTAATAAAAATAGAAAGATGGGGCAGCACCTGTGGCTCAAAGAAGTAGGGTGCTGGTCCCATATGCTGGAGGTGGCAGGTTCAAACCTAGCCCCGGCCAAAAACTGCAAAAAAAAAAAAAAAGATGAATCAGGCCTAATGGTGAGTACCTATATTCTCTGCTATTTGGAAGGTTCAGCTAGGAAAATTGCTTGAACTCAGGAGTTTGAGGTTTAGTTAGCTGTGATGATGCCACTGCACCCCAGCCTGGGTGATAGAATGAGCTCCTGACTCCAAAATAACAATCATTATTATTATAGATAGGCCAAAGAGAAATTTAAAAATATTTTGACCAAAGTGAAAATACAACTTATCAAAATTTGTGAGATGCAAGAAATTAAAAATGTTTTGACCAAAGTGATAATACAACTTATCAAAACTTGTGAGATATAAGAAAAGCAGTGCTTAAGGGAGAACTTACAGCATTGACTGTATATATTATAAAAAAGAAACATCTGAAAGGAATAATCTAAGCTTCTTTAGGAATCTAGAAAAAGATGATCAAATTAAGTCCAACATAAGCAAAAGAAAAGAAACAAAAATTAGGGCAGAAATCAATGAAATGAAAGCAGGAAACCAATGGAGAAAATCAATGAAATCAAAAGATGGTCTTTGAAAAGATTAATAAATCTATAAATCTCTGTCTAGCCAAGCTGATTAAGAAAGAGAGAAGACACAAATTACTAAAATCAAAAATGAAAGGAGGAGAATCACTACACAACTCATAGACATTAAAAGGGTAATAAATGTATACCATGAGCAACTCTGCACACTAATTTGATAATCTAGATGAAGTGAACCAATTCCTTGGGTGATAGAATCTGCCAAAACTCACTCAAGAAGACAGGCAAAACTCACTCAAGAAGGCATAGGCTCAGACTCCTGTCTGAGCTCAGGAGTTCGAGACCAGCCTGAGCAAGAGTGAGACTCCATTTCTACTAAAATGCCAGGTGTGGTGGGTGCCTGTAGTCCCAGCTACTTGAGAGGCTGAGGCAAAAGAATTGCTCAAGCCCAAGATTTGGAGGTTGCTGTGATCTATGACATCATGGCACTCTACTGAGGATGACAAAGTGACACTGTCTCAAAAAAAAAAGATAATGATTAGACAAACCATATACTGGAAGGAAATATTTGCAAAAGATATATCTGATGAAAGACTTGTTAAAATATACTGAGAACTCTTAAAATTCAACAGTAAGAAAATTAACAACTCAAGAAATGGGCAAAAAACCTGAAAAGATACCTTACCAAAGAATATATACAGATGGCAAGAAGATACACAGATATGTATATGAAAAGGTGCTACATAGTGCCTGGCACCAGGGAAATGCAAATTAAAACAGCAGTGAGATACCACTATAATCTGTTAGAATGGCAAAAATTCAAATCACTGACAACACCAAATAGTGGATGAGAATTGCTGTTGATTAATAGAAATAGGAATTCCCATCCATTGTTGGTGGAAATACAAAATAGTCTAATCACTTTGGAAGACAGTTGGGAGTTTCTGAAAAACTAAACATGTTTCCCTTATGATCTACAGTTGTGCTCCTTCTGTACTGAGATGAGCTAAGAATTTATGTTCACATAAAATTCTATACATGGATGTTGATATCAGCTTTATTCATAATTGTCAAAACTTAGAAGCAACCTACGGTAGAGGAATAGATAAATGAACTGTAGTCTGTTTAGACAATGGCATATTATTCAGTACTAAAAAGAAATGAGTTGTCAAGCCATGAAAAGACATGAGGAACTTCAGATGTATATTACTAAATAAAAGAAGCCAATCTGGAAAGGCTACCTACTGTGTGATTCTGACTATATGACATTCTAGAAAAGGCAAAATTATGGAGACAATTAAAAAAAAACTTTCCAGGGGTTAAAGGAAGGAATGAGTAGGTAGAGCAGAGTATTGTTAGGATAGCACTTTCTGTATTAAATAAATGCAGAATAAATTATTACAGTATATTCTGTATGATACTGTCATGGTAGACACACATCATTATACATTCGTCCAAACCATAGAATGTGCAACACCAGTGTAAACCCTAATGTAAACTGCACTATAGGTGAAAATGGTAATAACTATGCAGGTTTGTTAATAGTAACAAATGGACCACTCTAGTGAGTAGGAAAGCTGGGGAAGGGCAGAGGCTATATGGGAACTTTCTGTACTATCTGCTCAGTTTTGCTATAAATCTAATACTACTAATACTGCTCTAAAAAATAAAGTCTTTTTAAAAAAATTGTCAATTTCTACCAAAAATACTGAGGTTTTGATTTGATTTAATGCATAGGTTAGTTTTGGAGAGAGGCCATCTTAAAACTATTAAGTCTCCCAATCCATGAATATGATGTGTCTCTAATATTTTTGGTCTAACTTAGGTTTTTATTTTTTTTTATTTTTATTTGTGTATTTTTTCCTTTTGAGACACAGTCTCACTATGGCGCGCTCATTAGAGTGCAGTGGCATCACAGCTCACACCAACCTCAAACTTTTGGGCTTAAGCGATTCTCTTGCCTCGGCCTCCCAAGTAGTTGGGACTACAGGCACCTGCCACAATGCCTGGCTATTTTTTATTTTTTGCAGTTGTCATTGTTGTTTAGCTGGCCCCAGCTGGGTTCAAACCCACCAGCCTTGGTGTATGTGGCTGGCGCTGAAACCACTGTGCTACAGGCACTGAGCCTTACTTAGATTTTTAAAGCAATGTTTTTATTTTTTCAGTAACATTTTTGTGCATCTAAATTAATTCCTAATTAGTAGATATTTTTATGCCATTGTAAATATTTTAAATGGCATGAAAAATATTGTGAAAATGTATTTTTTTATAATTTGTTGGCATATAGAAATATAAGTGATTTATTATGCATTAATCTTGTATCCAGAGATCTGGGAACTTCAATGATTAGATATGAGTCCTTGGTGTTCCACATGTGCAATAATCATCTGAGAATAAAAAGAATTTTACTATCTATTTAATATTTATGCCTTCTTATTTCTTTTTCTTGTCATATTACACTGCTCAAGACGTTCTGATTAAATAGAAGTGGAATTCTCTCCCAATTATTTTGTAAATTTCAAAATACAGAGACATTGAACACACAAGACTATTATCACACTTAGCAAAATAATAATTTCTTCTCTTTTTTTTTTTTTTTT
>NW_003852556.1:472354-473656 GCF_000181295.1 Otolemur garnettii | reverse complement strand
GTTGAGCCATAGGCGCCAAGCCAATAATTTCTTCTCTTACCTAATATTTGGAACATGTAAGCTCTTCCCAGTTGTCCCCAAAATGTCCTTTATATTCTTTATAAATTGGTGTATTAAATACAATTCATATACCATTTACCCATTTAAAATATACAGTGGTTTGGGTATATTATTAGTTTTTAAAAGTTATGGAAATTATACACATACATACAAAATTTCCATTTTAACCAGTTTAAGTATAAAATTCACTGATAATAACTACATTCACAATGTTACGCAACCATCACCTCTAACTCTTTATAAAACTTTTTTATCACCCCAGACAGAAACCCCGTGTCATTAAGTACTAAATCCCCACAGCCACTGGTGACTGTGAATCTGCTTTTTGTCTGTATAAATGTACATGTTCTGGATATCTCATTTAAGTGGAATCATACAATTATTTCACTTACCATGCTTTTAAGGTTCATCCATGCTATAGCAAATATCAGAATTTCATCCCTTATACAGCTGAATAGTCCATATACCCTCCACAAATACCAAAATCCACAGATGCTCTAGTAGCTTATATAAAATTAGCATATAACCCACCCACATTCTCCCAAGTACTTATAATGTCTAATACAATGTAAATGCTGTCTAAATAGTTGTTATATTGTTTAGGAAATAATGACAAGGAAAAGAAGTTTGTATATGTTTAGTACAGATGAGACCATGGTAGGCCTTACTACATTTTCAATCTAAGGCTGGTTGAATCCACAGATGTGGAACCCACTGATATGAAGGCCTGACTATATAGTATTCTATTAATATGATATATTGATTATTATATTGAACCACATTTACATTTCCCGAAATCTCAGTTATGGTGTATAATATGATCAAAGATATGAATCTACAAATCCAAGAAGCTCAATGAACTTCAAGTAGAATAAATTCAAAGAAACCTACAAGATACATAATCAAACTTGAAAGACAGAATTTTGAACAGCAAGAAAGAAGTGATTTGTCAGGCTGGGCACGGTGGCTCATGCCTATAATCCCAGCACTTGGGAGGCCAAAGCAGGTGGATTGCCTGAGCTCTTGAGTTTGAGACCAGCCTGAGCAAGAGCCAGACCCTGTCTCTAACAAATAGCTGGGTGTTGTGTCAGGTGCTTGTAGTCTCAGCTACTTGAGAGGCTGAGGCAAGAGAATCACTTAATCCTGAGAGTTGGAGGTTGCTGTGAACTGTGATGCTATATAGCACTCTACTGAGGGCAACAAAAATGAGACTCTTTGTCTAAAAAAAATTAAAAAGTGATT
>NW_003852556.1:454746-472056 GCF_000181295.1 Otolemur garnettii | reverse complement strand
CAGCCAACTTCTCATCAGAAACCATGGAGGTCAGAAGGCAGTGGGGCATGACACATTTAAAGTGCAGGGGGAAAAGCCTTCGCCAGTCAAACTTCTGTACTGTGAAAAACTGCCTTTCAAATATAGAAGAGATATTAAAACACTCCCCAGATAAAAGCTGAGGGATTTTGTTACCTCTAGATCTGTCCTTTAAGAAATGCCAAAAGGAATCCTTCAAGTTGAAATGAAAGGACACTAGAAAGTAATCATATGAAGAAATAAAGGTCTTTGGTAAATAAATGGGCAAATATAAAAGCCAATATTGTATTTTTGCTTTTTAACTCCACTTTTTGTTTTCTAAATTATTTAAAAGGTACATGGAAATAATTACAAATCTATGTTACAAAGATGTAAATGGGTTAAACTCACCTATTAAAAAACAGATTGGAAAAAGGGATAAAGTTTCCATGTGCTGTCTACAAAAAATTCACTTTATGTCTAAGGACTCTCATAGGTTGAAAGTAAAAGGATGGAAAAATATATTCCATACAAATAGTAACTAAAAGAGAACAGGAATGGCTATACTAATATCAAACAAAATACACTTTACACCCAAAAGCTGTCTCAAGAAACAAAGTATATAAAAGGAACAATTTGCAAAAGGGTCAATTCATAAAGAAGATATCACAAGACTGGGTGCAGTGGTTCACACCTGTAGGCTGAGTTGAGTGGATTGTTTGAGGCCTGGAGCTCAAGACCAGCCTAAGCAACAACAAGACCCTGTCTCTACTAAAAATAGAAAAGCTAGCTGGGCGTTGTGGTCTGTGTTTATAGTCCCAGCTACTTAGGAGGCTGAGGCAAGAGGATCATTTGAGCCCAAGAGTTTGAGGTTGCTGTAAGCTATGATGATGCTATGGCACTCCACCTAGAGCACAGAGTGAGACTCTGTCTTAAAAAAAAAAAAAAAGACAATATAACTATGATAAATATATAGGGCTATCCAGAAAATGTCCATCCATGTAATATAAAAATAGATACATACATGGCTGGATACTTTCTGGGCAGGCCCCATATATGTGCCAAAGATCAGCTCTTCCAAACCTACAAAACAGACTTTGACAGAATTAAAGGGAGAAATAGATATCTCTGCAATAATGGTAGAAGACTTCAATAACCCACTTTTGATACGGGATAGAACAAGAAGACAGGAGCTCCACGAGGAAGTAGAGACTTGAATAAGACTCCAGAGCAGTTGGGCCTAACAGGCGCATGCAGAATACTCCATTAAACACCAGCAGAACACATTTTTCTCAAGTGCACACAGAACATTCTTTAGGAAATAGTCCCTGGAGACACTTCCCACACATTGTGAGGTAGCAGTGCACTCAAGAGTAAGTCTTAACTTGGAGTCTATTTACTGCACTGCTTCTTAGTTACTCATCAGACCCAGAAAGCAGGTCAGTTCATTGAAGAATTTTAAGCAGGAAGTAACATGATCTAATTTCCATTTTTAAAATACCATTCTGGCTGTTGAGTAGATAACAGATGAGAGTAAGATAACACTGGAGGGAAGAAGAGACAGGAATTGTTTTTACAGTCCTTGATGAAGAGGATGCTATTCTAGCTGGTGTAGAGGTAGGGGAGACTGGAAAAAGGAATTCAAGACACATCAAGTTGGTAATTTTTGTAGTGAGTGAGGGTAAGTGGAGTATCTTGACTTCTAGGTTTCTGTGTGAACAAGCTGGTGAACATATCAGTCTGTTCAAGCTGCTATAACAAAATACTACAAACTGGCTGCATAGAAGCTTCAGAAATGTGCTTCTCACGGTTCTGTAGGCTAGGAAGTCCAAGGTCACAGTGCAGCAGGTCCAGTGTCTGCTGAGGGTCTTGCCCACTGGTCCTGGGACAGCTGTCTTGGCCGTACCTGCTCATGGTAGTCAGGCAAAGGGGCTTTATGGGGCCTTTTACAAGGGCAGTGCTCCCACTCCTGAGGGCTCTGCTCTCTGGCCTAGTCACCCTCCCATAGACCCTGCCTCCTGGGGCATCACTGCAGAGGTGAGGATTTCAACACGTGAGTGTTGTGAATGTCACATTTGGGCCATTTTGAGGAACACAGTCCCTTCACTGCACCAGCGATGCTGGGGGGAGGAACTGCTTTGAGTGGGAGATAGCTGAACTGTGCAGATGACATTTTGAGGATTGATTACACTGCCTAGTGCCTTACAGGCAGTTTATGCTAATTAGTATTCCCACTAGTGGCATATGAAGGTGTCCACAAAACCAAGATTTTTAAATGGTTTCTTTTTAAGAAATTTAAAACAGAAGTTTGTTGAAATGTTATGTATGGTAATTTTATAGAAATACAGTAATACAGCTTAGGCCCCACCATAGCTGCCCTGCTGGCCCGCCCAGTCACTATGGCTGCCCACCCAGCATGCTCTCTCCACCTTTCATCCTCCTAACTTTGGTGACATATGTGATGCTGCTGTCCTCTCTGCCATTGAAAACTGTCCTTTCTGGCTTCTGTGCACTGATCTACCCCAGTCATCAGCGACCACTTCTTCCCTCAGAGGTGAACTCAGTCCTGCTCCTTGAAGGGAACAGTCAGTCACTCAGAGGCTTTATCCATGGAGAGCTTCATATGGCACTTGGCAGAGACAGAGGGCTGAAAGTTTTCTACAGATGCCTTTATTGGTATTTTACCTCCCAGGCACAGGAGGAGGCAGGCAAGGGGCTCAAGCAGGGCTGGCATTATGGACAGGGAGGGACCACTGCAACACTATAGCCAGGGGAAAGAGGGCAGGGTGACATCTCCAGCTCTCCCTGCTTGTGCCTTCTGCCTTCCTCTGTGTCTCCCATTGACTGAATCTGAGTGGAAAAGAGGTTCCCCAGAGTCACAACAGGGTAGGTGACATGGTAGCTGGACCCAAGGCACTGATCTCTTTCTGGAAGCCTCCTCTTGCCCCTTTGTGGCTCTCCCTCACCTCCCATTCCTGGAGGTCTCATAAGTCCGAGCATCCGGAGCTCACAGCCACTGCAGGTGCAGCTGATATGCTCTCTCCTAGGGCCTACTAGTCTCCCACTGGCATGTTGCTTCTCCCTGGAAGGCACTTGTTACAATCAACCTTTCCTGAGTTCTCTGACCCAGCCACCCAACCTGGTCACACCTGACTTCCCTCTCTGACGCTGCCTACCTGGCCTCCAGAAGACCTCAGGACTCTCAGTGTCTCCCAGCCAAGTGAGCTCAGGACACACACACCCATCCTCCTCTGACCACATTAAGTAGTGGCTGCCTCCCACCACAGAAGCCCAAGATGCCATACTTACTTTCCTGCCATCCTGGGAGGGAAAAGCTGGTGAACTGGTAGGAGCATCGAGGGGCTCTGCACCATCTGATCCCAGTTGGATGCCACGCTTTGGTTTGCTGGGAGGGTTCCTTAGCCTCACTAGTATTGATTCTAATGCTGCTACCACTTTCACTTTGTGCCAACCACGGTGGCTTCAGTCAATGGCACCAGGCCTCCAGGCCCCTCCATGTTCTGTCTGCCCCACCTCCAGGGGCTCCTCTTGCTGAAACACACCAACTTATATTTCATGATACAAATTGTAAGTCAAGTTTTCTACAGATGCCTTTATTGATATTTTACCGAAGAGTCATTTGCCCATACCTAGGGTATTATTTTTAACTCCCCCATAAATTCCATGAGTCCCTGACTCTCCTCAACCCTCGCCACAGGCCTCTTTACATCCCCATGTCATGGTGACCCAAGAAGGTGGAAAACAGATTGTTGGACAAAAGATTGATGTCACTGCAGGGAGAAACCAGTCTAATTGGACATGTAACAGATTTAGAATTAAAAAAAGAAAGGATAGTTCAAAGGACAGTTTACTGAGAACATGCACCATGCTCCATGAATAGATGCACAAAGGTTTTAGGGCAGGGAGAAGACGTTCTTCTCCTAAAACAAAGCACAGATGTGTCCCATGTGCTGTTCGGGACCTGCAGGTGAATCTGGTGCCCACATACAGGAAACAGGGCAGTCTCTAGCCCCTACCCTACAGGGCACGCTGGCAGCTGCTAGGATGTGGGTCATTAAGAGAATCTGCCCCGGAGCATCCCACACCCCGAGGCTCAGACCCTGGTCGGGCTTGTCCAACCAAGCGCCTAGGCAAGGCAGTGGCCAAAAGTGTTTGGATCCTCCATCACACATTTTAGAGAGAATCCATTACTAACTTACGTTCACTTTCTCTGGGATCTGCGACTAAGGGAAGGCAGGAGAAACAACCTCCTGCCCCTTTCCAGGCAGAGCAGAGCCTCAGAGTGCTCACGGCAGAGGCACCTCCTTGGAGGTCAGAGGTGAACTGAACTCCAGTGATTTTTATGAAGAAATTACTTAGAATGGGGCAGCGCATGTGGCTCAAAGGAGTAGAGAGGAGGTGGTGGGTTCAAACTCGGCTCCAGCCAAAAACTGCAAAAAAAAGAAAGAAATTATTCTGAATAATATTAAGTATTGACCTGTATACATGGTGGAACTACCAGAAGCTACAGTTTGTAGGGAAGAGTTTGGTCTCACACTAAGTTTATGCTCTCCTGACCCCAGAGCTCCCAGGTCTCAGGAAGGGGCGAGGATGCACCTGCTGGAAGAACTTGGGAAGGGTTACTGCTGCTATCACTGGTTGGATATTAAAATTTAGTCAAAAATAAGGAATTCCCATGAAACAGAAGGAAGAGAGCTAGAACACAGGCCTACTTGAGCAACCGAATGGTGGGTTATACATGCAAAATTCAAGGGGACCTGCTCACAGGGCATTAATACCACCAGCCCAGGACAAGGTCCTTCTCCTCTGGGAGTCTCCTGTCCATCTGTCACTGCTCAGAGGATCTATTTGTGATAAGACCACACGGAACCGCACATTTCTGCTTGTCCTCAAAGAAGACACCAGCGCTAATTAAGTTGTAACCAGTGCAGGTCGGGGAGCAGCTTTCTGGGGGGTAGAGCTTTACCCAAGGGGCAGGAGTGGCCTTAGCATAAAAGTAAGTGTGGAACCCCCCAAAGTGGTGGCGTCAGGGACAGAGGGAGGCTTTCGTTCCCCTCCTGAGGTTTTCCAAAGTCCTGATTATGCTTCGCTTACTGAACACAGAGCCTGGTGCAACCCTGAGCTCAGGTCTCAGGGCCACAGGCCTGGCTGCCTCTCTTGGTTGGCTCTGGAGCTGCCGGCTCCAGGTGGACTGTTTCTGGGGCTGGGGGTCCAACAGGTCTGAGCTGCAAAGAAAGCCCCCCGACCCCAGTTACTGGGTCTTCCCTCCTGGCTGTGTAGAAGCGGGGGATTGAGGACACCCGGAACTGCTGGGAATCCAGGTGAAGGTGGGCATGTACTCGGAAGCCAACTGCTTAGCAGGGGCTGGGGCAGAGACCTTGTTGACGCAAGCACACACTCTTGACCTCCTTTCCTCTGAATGTCCACATACACATGACACCCACACCCACCAGGCCTCCTGCCCTCCTACGGGTGTGCACACAACTGTCCCGCTCCTTGTGCACATAGGTTCTGCGCACAAGGGTCCTCTCCGTGCGCATACTCAGCATGTACACATCCTGCTCCCACTCCTCCGTGCACATACACACTAGGCAAGGCAGTGACCGAAAATGTTTGGATGCACACTGAGGCCCACCTCACCCTCGTTAGCACACGCACTCCTGTACATACAGAATGCACACAGTTGCCCATCTCGCCTTCGCACACACACGCACGTGCACACACAGGCATACATGCAGCTGCCCACCTCACCTCCGTGCACACACATCCACACAGCCCCACTGCACCTGGCCTCCCGGTGCGCACCCCGCGCGCGCACAACCCTTCTCCCGGCCCTGCCCTCCCCGCCTGGCGCACGCGCACATGGACTCGCACGCACAGCGTCTCCCGCTCCCCGGACGCGGAGCGCTGGCGGGAGGAGGAGAAGCCCGCGGAGCTGGACGAAGAGGAGGAGGAGGAGGGCGCCGAAGGCGCGAAAAGGCGCGCAGGCGCGCTGCGCGGAGCGGGCTCGCCGCCGCCCACGTCACCGCGCCGCGCGCACGTCACGCTGGCCCGACGCTCGGCCAGGGTGAGCCCCGCGTCCCGGCGCCGCTCGGCCCAGGGCAGGGACCCCGCCACGGCCGGGACCGCCCGGCCCGGTCCCCGCCCTGCGTCTCCCCGAGCTCGCGCGTGCCGCCCCGGCCTGGCCTGGTCCCCAGCCCCCAGCCCGCGCGGCCGGCCCGGGCGAGCCAGGTGCGGGCGGACGGGCGGGCGGAGGATGCGGCTGGGCCGGGCCTGGGGTGGGGGACGCGGGCGCGTGCGAGGGGCGCCGCAGCCTCCCCATCCTGTGCCTTTGCCGCGTGCGGGCGCCGCGCGGCCCGGGCCTGCGCCCTCCCGCGCCCGCGTGCTCCTGGGTCCAGGGACCCACGCTCTCGGTGCTGCGGGGCCAGGTGACCCGCGGGGCGGGTGTCCTCAGGCCCGCCAGGCGGATGGCAGTGCCCACGCCCCGCACCTGGGGGCCCGGGTCAGAGGTCGACCGAGCTCGGGCTGGGAGGGAGGCTGGCCTCGCGGGGACACGGTTCCGGCGCGCGGGAGGTGCCTAGCGGGCGGCCCGAGGCCTGGTGACAGGTCGGGGCGGGCGGGGCCAGTGAGCCCACCGTAGCCACCTGTCCCCACCTGTCGGAGGCACTGGCCAGCGTGAGAGCGGGCGCTGGAGGTCTTTGGGGCTCTACGCTGTGACCAGGGCTGCTGAGTTGGGCCCCGTGGGTCTGGGCCTCGCTGGATGGTTTTCCTGAGATATATTTGCATTTGGCGACACGGGTTGAAACCCCAGTGTGGGAGTCGTTGGCCGCCCCTTCGTGGGTTGAGGGCACCTTTGCCAGGTGGCAGGAAGGTCCCTGCTACTTGAAGGCGCGTCCAGTGCTGGTGGGAATTGTTTCCTTTACTATGTGCTGGGTTTTTTCTTAACTTCTTTTTTCATTTTACTTATTTTTTGTTTTTCCTTCCTTTTTACCAGAAAAGTAATTTTTCTTCTCTGGAGGGTGAACGTTTATAGCATTGATTTCCCGGACCTGGTAACATGGCAAAAGATGTAAGTATATTGGCTTTGTGCTGCAGACAGACGTGTGCCTGGTACTGCTGCTCTCATTCAGAGTGACAGCACGTGGCTGTGGGCTTTTTCCCCAGACCTGGGGCAGTGGGGCACGGGTGTCTGTGACCGCCTGTCCTGGCTGCCCATCAGGTGGTGCTTGAATGGTGTTGTTTTGACTTTTCCTTAACTTTCCAGGTTGTACTAAACTTGTAAATCTAGATAGAGTGCAAAGCTCAGCAGTTGCTGCCCTGGGGATGGGAGGGGGACCGGGTGCTGAGGGCTCCAGCACAGACGGGGGCCTTGCTGGGCAGCACCTGTCTGCCCACAGACTTGTGTGCTCAGCTTTCACGGGGCAAGCACTCAGCACTTGTTTGGCCGTTTCTTTCTCAGGAAGATAAAATGTGAAAATGGTGGTTAGCTTGCTTGGTATTTGTCATGAAACTGTAGAACCCTTTGAATAATTTTTTAACTTATGTGGAGAAGTAGGCTTTTGGGTCCAGAAATGTAGACTGAGAGGCCATGCAGTTCCTGACTGTGCTCAGTAGCATCTGCTGAGTTCACATCAACACCAGGCCTGCCCAGTAGGGTTTCCTGGAGTGCATTGTTCTGTAAATCAACCAAAAGAGGACTTGGTACTGACCTACCATACAGAATCGGAAGAACGTACAGACCGATGTGCTGCGTCTGCCTGGGGTACACACAGCTGTACTAGAAGTGTGTCCAGGTGCTGGACTTCACGGAAGTTGAACCCTTTCCATCAGTTTGGAGGTTTTGACCATCTCTGAAGAGCCTTGCCCAGCATGTCCCCATTGATCACACACCATCCCTGTCCTCAAGCACCCAGGCTTTACAGAGTAAGGAAGAGCATGCAGGTGGACCCTATGTGGTTTTGACAATGTCAACTCAAGTGTGGTGTCCGATAGCTCTTGCTCCCTGTAGTCTGGTGCCTGTGCCCTAGCTCTGTGCACATCCAGGGCTACTGGGTGCCAACAGGCACTCCAAGGAGGAGCAAGGCCAGCACCTCTGTCAGGATGCAGTTCTGGTCACACAGGCTGCGACACTTAGTTAATAGTGTGTCTGAACCCTTCTTTCATTCCACACCTATTTAGTTAGCACCGTCTCTGTCCACACCCAGTGTGGACTGGCGGAACATGCAGGCAGGTGGTCAAGTCTGCAGGAGGAGGACCCAAGTGTCCCCTCCCATGTCGTTGGCTGAGATGTGCACCTGCAGGTGCTGGGCTGGCCCAAGGATTGGGGTGCCCTGGAGCTAACAGGACTGTGGTCTGACCCACCTGGGCTGAATTTGGGGAGGCCAGGAAGTCCCATGGGCACTTAGCAAGGTGGTTGTTCCTATTCCCAGGAGGATGCGGTGAGTAGGGGAGCTGCATCCTGCAGGTGGGAACCAGTCAAGAGGTCTATCCTCTCAGGCAAACACATTTTTGTGTGAGTAGAGGTGGGACTTTCAGTTTTAGAAAAATGATGCTTGTGTGCATGCGGTGGCTCTCTCCTGTAATCCCAGCCTTCTGAGAGGCTGAGGCAGGTGGATCGCTTGAGCTCAGGAGTTCAAGAGCAGTTGAGCAAGACCCCATCTCTAAAAAACAGCCAGGTGTTGTGGTGAGCACCTATAATCCCAGCTACGAGGGAGGCTGAGGCAAGGGAATCCCTTGAGCCCAGGAGTTTGAGGTTGCTGTGAGTTATGATGTCATGGCACTCTACTGGGGGTGACAAGGTAAGACTCTGTCTCAAAAAAAATGATGATATTGGCAGTCTTTGCAGGAGGGAACCTCATGAGCAGATAGGTGGGCTCCTGAGACGGCCAGGCATCAGGTAAGCAGGTGGTAGGGTGATTGTCAGCTCTGGGGGCTAAGGCTCGGGCTGAGACCTCAGCTGGTAGGGCTCTGGGCTTCCATGGAGCCCACAGGCCACTGAGTGTGGGGGAGCCTGTGGAGGCTCTGGGACTTGGAGTGGACTAGGGCAGACCCAGAGGCTGTGAGCGCGAGGCTGAGGATGCTGGAGACAGATGAGGGAAAGAGAAGACATGGTGGAGATGCTGGCAACCACCTCATGTTATGGGCCTTGGGGCCAGCACGTGGACAGGGGTTAGTGGATGTCTGCATGGGAGGGAGGCAGGAGGTGCGGGGAACAAATGGGGTTGGCCTGGCAGGATGGGGCAGTGGGTGGGGTCATGGGACAGGCACTGCGCACATGGGAGATGGATACTCTGAGCAGGTGCATGGGCAAGTGCAGGTCAGTGAGGAGTGGGTGGTAGGGCTGGACAGTAGGCAGTGGGGGTTTTACTTCAGGCCTCACCGTACCAGGGTAATGTGGCTTTTGGTCTGTTGGGGGCCGGTTGCACTGTTTTTGGTGGGGGCGGTCCTCACCATGTTGCCTGGTAGATTCATTCTCCTAGGCTTGAAGGGCTCTGGCCCAGTGTCAGCGTGGCTGGGACCATAGGTCCTTCCACTGGGCCCTGCCAAGCTATCTTTTTATAAAAGACCTCCAGAAAAGCAGGGCTGTTTCTCTCCTGCTGAAGCTATGTTTTGGTTCAGGCTCATACCCAAGCCTGGTCAGTGGGTTTCTCACTGTGAAGTCAGTGCAAGTACGTAGAATATTGATAACCTCTTCATCGGTCTGCATGTATTTATTGAACTTTTGCAGTGCCAGGTAGGCTCGATGCTCGTGTGATGTCATGGTGTGACATCGGTGCACCATCGGTGTGGGGCGTCTGGAGGTAGAGTGGTGCACGGAGCTGGTGCAGGGATGGCTAGAGAGGATGTTGGTGGGGGGTTATGTGGGCTCTTGCTTGTACTATAAATCTTATGTGTTTTTTGTTTCTAAAACAAATATTTGCATATTTCAAAAAAAGGTTTCTAGAGGAAACACTGTAATTCTGTGTGTAAGAAAAAACTCCTATGTTTTCTAGTTATATATGAAAATAACCCCCATCCTCTGGTGATCAATAGCTACTAATGCTTCCTTTGCACACACTTCTCTCCCCAGTGTTCCTGGGACCCTGGGACCCAGCACCTTTAAAACACTAGCAGGAGACTGGGAGTGAGTCATGGCAGACTGGGGGTGAGGGGGGTAAACTGAGGCAGCCCTCAGGGGCACAGGGCAGGGCCTGGGGATGCAGTGGTGGTAAGTGCAGCCCCTGTCTCTGGAATCAGAGACTTGTTTTATGCGTTTGAATTTCGTTATTGGTGTTGTGAGGCAGCCAGCGTGGAAGCCCCTTGCGTACGTGTCTCCGCAGCCACCAGCAGCAGCACTTCAGTCATTTGGCATTCGGCTTGAGAGAACTGTTGGCATCTTGGGGAAGAATGTCCTTGCTGGACTGTCCCTCTGGATGCCCTCCTGCTCAAGGAGGCAGGCCTTGCTGACCTTTGCCGATGCCCTAGAGGATCCACGCACCTGGGAGACTTCCCAGCAGCGCCCAGGGAGGACGTCTAGCCATGATCACGGATGGTGTGTCTCTGGGTTGGTGACTCCCATTGGCTTCCCATTCTGGCTGGTGCTCAAGGGGCTGTCTGTGGATGCACACCCTGGAATGTGTTGCAGTGATTCCTCTGAGTTTCAGGTCTAGTGTCAGCCACCACAGTGTCCGAAGTTCTGGAGTTGGGGCTGGCAGGAACCTGGTGAATAAGTGTGGCCCCGCCAGGATTCCTCAGTGTCCAGCAGAGCCTCCTCACCGCCAGGGAAGATGTGGCCTTTGCTGTGGCCAAGCAAAGCCACATCCCTGCTGTTCTGTGCCTCTCAGATGATCCTACCCTCACATGGAGGTCTCCAAGTGGAAGGGGAGGTGTGAGGTGAACTCATAAGACGTAACAGGCGTACCCGCTCTCTGCATCTTCGTGTACAACATGGGGCCTGGAAGGAGTCAGCCTATGGCAGATCCTTGCTGGCAGCCCAGATGCCCACAGAGCCCTGCCTCTGCACAGGCTCCTGGGTTGTCCAACATGGCCTTGTCCTTGTCTTACAGTTCACAGGCTATCTACACGTGCCACAGATGAAGAGTTGTTATGTGCATGTAAGTCTCTGTTCAGCAAAACCCTGTTTTTACATGACCTGGTTTTGAAGGGGATTCTGGTCAGACTGAGTGAGGTCCAGTTAGTCCCCTGTGGCTCCAGGACATTGACATGGGCATGTGCACATGCCTACCACTCAGTGATTCATGGGACCTCGGGTCTGAGCAGCCCTGACAGATGATGGGCAGGGGCAGCCAGAGCCCAGTGCACCCAGAGCCTCCTGTGTGCCCTTCCCTGCTCTGGGGCAGAGCTTGGGCTGTTGGACTCCTGCTGGGCACAGGTGTGCATACTGTCCATAGGGCACATTAAGTGCCAGCTACTTTGGCATGTCAGCTGGTGGAGATAGAACAGCTGCCCTTTCTGCTGCTTGGTTGCACCCTGTGGTGGGGACTCTGGTGGTTTCCAGTTAAGTCTTCTCAGACTTGTGCAAGTCTGCAGTGGTCCTCAGGGTGTGTGATGGGACAGCAGCTGTGTATGCACTTGCGTGGTGTCTTTGAGACCTGTTGTGTGGTCACTTTCCAAGTGATTGCACTGGCTTAGCTTTATTTGCATCTGGTTGTAAATAAAGAGAGCTGCCATTTTAAATGTTCCCTTTTCACCATCGAGTGCAATAACAATTTTAAAACCTGCAAAACTTCCTCAGTTTGATAGGTGAAATTTTGAATTGCATCTTGTTTTACTTTGCTTTTTTTTTGGATTGAGAAATGAATATTTTTCTTCTGAAACATCATGTATTTCTTTGTGAATTGATGAACATATTCAGTGCTCAGTTTTCTTTTCTGTTTATTCTTGTTGATTTGTTTTTTTTTCTTTTTTTCTGAGACAGAGTCTCACTTTGTTGCCCTCAGTAGAGTGCTGTGGTGTCGTAGCTCACGGCAACCTCAAACTCTTGGGCTTAAGGGATCCTCTTGCTTCAGTCTCCCAAGTAGCTGAGACTACAGGCTCCTGCCACAATGCCCAGCTATTTCTTTTAGAGACGGGGTCTTGCTCTTGCTCAGGCTGGTCTCAAACTCCTGAGCTCAAACAGTCCACCCACCTCAGCCTCCCAGAGTGCTGGGATTACAGGCATGAGCCACCACATCCAGCTGTCTTGTTAATTTGTATCTGCTTTTTATAAATTAAATACATTATAATTAAATACCTTTTGTCCATAACTTATAGCAAGGTATTAACATTATGTTTCTTCTGTTATTTGACCAGAGTTGAAAGTAAAAACTTGTGTTAGTGCCAGGAGTGGTGGCTCACGCCTGTAGTCCCAGCACTCTGAGAGGCCGAAGCAAGAGGATCCCTTCAGCTCAGGAATTTGAGACCAGCCTCAACAGACTCCTTCTCTACTGAAAATAGAAAAAAATAGCCCGGCATTGTGGTCACCTACAGTCCCAGCTACTCAGGAGGCTGAGGCAGGAGGATCTCTTGAACCCAGGAGGTTGAGATTGCAGTGAGCTATGACACCCTGACTCTCTAGTCTAGATGACAAAGCAAGATCCTATCTAAAAAATAAGTGATTAAAAATAAAATATAATACAAATAAATTTAGTTGAATAGCACATATTTGTTCATTTATATTTGATATGATCATCAAGATTCTTTGAGGACCAAGCTTAAAGTAGTAGTTTTTGTATTCCCAGAACTTTCCAAGTAAATGATAACAGACAGTGTGAGGAGTGGCCACCAGGTCTCTTCAGCTGCTTGGAAGTGCTAATGACTTGGAGGACCTTGCCTGGTCTTATTTTTAGACTCTACTTTTTTTTGCCTTTTGGACAAATCCAGATTGGCAGTAAAATATATTAGGTCACATCTGTGGATAGAACCTAAATCCTGATTAGTAGGAAGCAGGTGGGAGGGAGGTGTCCATGGTCAGAGCCCTGCCTTGAATTTGTCTTCATGACTGCATTTTGGGATCAGTCACAGAGTTGTGCCTATCGTGCAGTTATTTGTTCTTGACAGTCATTGTACAGCATCTTTTGAAAATCTATCATTTTTAGTTTAGGTTTGAGCAGTGTGCGGCAGCAGGGGTAGACGTTTTCCTTGTTACTGTTCAGATAAGTAGCCTCTGGGTCTGGTGGCTGAGAGTTACCAGGGCCCATCTCAGCCCCATCGGTGCCTGGTGTGCCCCTCCGGAAGGTGAGACGGTTTCCTGAACTTCACACCTCCGGGGAGCTGTGAAACCTCGGCCTGTGGACTTGTCCTCGGAACTCATGTGGCCTCTTCATTTAGCAGAGGGAGAGTGGCTTTTGGGCACTGCAGGGCTTGCCGTACCTGGGGGCGCGGAGGGGAAGGAATCAGGAATTGTCTGCACAAGGACTCATCTCTGCAACACGGCTGGGCCCTCGGCTCCACCTCTACCTTCATTGGCATGTGGTTAGTGGACTGTGCTGCCCGCATCTGGGTGCTGCTGAGGGGAACTTGTAGCAGGTGTGGGCCATGGTCTGCCCTGAGAAGGTCTGCTTAGCCCCAGTGTTTGAGCCTTTCTCTCTCCTCTTGGGCCTGAGAGGCTAATGGGGAGGAGATCGCATGCTCCCCCACTTGTGCTGAGCCCCTGCTTCGTGGACAGAGGAGCCCACCCCTACCTCCACCTTACCCCCATTCCCCATGCTGGCTGCACAGTGCTGCTGCCCCAGTGCCGTGGGCAAGACCAGTGTCCCAAGCCCACTGACACCACCAGCTGGTCAGGACTGTGGCCCAGCACCAATCCCAGACTTCCGGGCTTCAGGAGTCCCCAGGCAGGTTTGGTGGAATGCGGTTGGTCACTCTCTCCCTGGATGACTGGCTTTTTGTGGGGCTGCTCTTCTCTGAGGCCACACTTTGAGGCCATGTGGCTATGTTTTCCTGGGAGTGATTATCATGGTTTTCAGGTAAGGATTGATGGATGGAGGAGGAGGGGCTGCATGGGACAGAGGTCTCCAGTGGCTGTGCTCTCTGGTACTATGACCTCAGGCGGTGGCTTCTCCTGGGCCTTAGTTTGCTGGCCTCTTGGGCATGGGTAGCAGATGCACCTTTCCTACAGGGTTATGAGGATGTGGGGTGGGCATTGGTGCTTGGTCCCCCTGGCTGGGCCTGATGATTCACAGAGTGGATGTGTGGCTTCTGTGGATCCAGGAGCTCCAGGCTGGGCCTAGGTCTACTCAGAGTTCTGGAGGGACTCCCTCTGGACGCCTGTTGTGGGCTCTTGGAGTTCAGGGGGCTGCCCAGTGGGGTGGTGGGGGCACTGCTGAAAGAGGCAAGGCCTTAGCAGGGCACAGATGTGGGGAGTTGATGTCACAGGCACTTGGCAGCCTGCAGTGTTCAGGTCAGCTTCCTGTTAGCTGAAGGGTGACATCCTGGCACCTGCCTCTGCAGGTGTCTCCAGCACTGCCTGGCCGCATCTCCTCTAGCCCCTCGGCCCCTCAGAAGCCCTGAGAATGCAGCTTGTGTGGTGCAAACCTGCCCCAGGACGTGGATGCAGGTAGCCTTCTGAACTCTTCTGGAGCTGCTCCATGTTCTCTGTGGCTTTGCGACTCTTTGTGCAGAGCTCAGGACATTTGATGCTTGTGGCTAGGCCTAGGAGTTGGCCTTCAGGGCGGATCCCGCTGAGGGGAAACCAGCTGAAAAGGTCGTCTCAACAGCCAGTTGAGCAGTCACTTTGCCTCTCTGAAGAGCAGGAGGACTGGAAGCACACCCATCCCCCATCCTGCCCTAGTCCTAGGACATGGGCTTCTTGTTGTCCCCTGGGTGGGGCCTGCTCTTTCTTCCTTTTCTTTTCATGTGAGTCTTGTGGGATTGGTGACATCCTTTGTCCCGGCCTGGGCCTCTGACCCCTTCCTCTCTGCCCACCTGGGCATAGCTGTCTGCCTGTCCCTTCTCTGGGAATGCTGGGCCGGACCTCAGGTTGGAGAGTCTGTACCCTTTGTTTAGGTGACAAAGTAGCGTAACTGCTTTGTCTAGTTACAGGAATGAAGGATTTGTTTAAAATTTCAAGTTGTGGCTCGGCACCAGTTGCTCAGTGGTTAGGGCCTCAGCCACATACACCAGGGCTGGTGGGTTTGAACCTGGCCTGGGGCCTGCTAAACAACAACAACAACAAAAATAGCTGGGCATTGTGCTGGGCACCGGTAGTCCCAGCTACTTGGGAGGCTGAGACAAGAGAATTGCTTAAGCCCGAGAGTTTGAGGTTGCTGTGAGTAGTGACAGCATGGCACTGTACCCAGGGCGACAGCTTGAGACTGTCTGAAAAAAAAAAATTTCAAGTGGTGCAGAAATGTGTCCAAAAGAAAGTCAGTAGTCTCCTGAAATTTCTGCTGCTGATGTTTGGTGATGACCTGCCGTACTTGGTCTGTGAATCAACCCACATCCTGCTACCAGCTGGGCTGCTTCACGCCACAGTGTGTCCTGGGCGCTTTCCCTTTGGTTAATAAGACGTAGATGATTTAAAACACCTTCATGGAACATTTCAGGTGCACACGCTTATCCCTGTGTTGACTCGGGTGACTGTGTGTTCTGGGGGTCATTTCATTAAACAGATAGATACTGATTAGTCTGTGTTTCTCAGAGATAGTGCTTTAAGAATACCCCAGACAGTTAACATAGTTCATTATTATTGTCACATAGGCAGTGTTTAGATATTCCTGAGTTACACCAAAATTTGAGAAGTTTGCTTGATTGACACCTCGGTCACGTTTTAGTTGCTTCTAGTTTTGTTCACTCCATCCTGAGATGGCTGTACTGTACCAAACGTCCTTCATGGCTTGGAACCTCCTGCTTAATGGGGAGGTGATGAGGAGGTTGGAGCCCCAATGGTGGGATTAGTGTCTTTTCGAGGAAGCCACAGAGTGAGCTCACTTGCCACCCTCTGGAGCCGTAGGTGTGATCTGCTCTCTGTAGGGTGCCCAGGCTGGGACTTTCCCTGTAGCCGTCTGCATGGACTGAGACCAGCTCTGCCCGTGTCTTTGGGTTGTTGCCAGTAGTTCACTTTGATTTACACAGCCCAGCTCCCCATGAGGGGAGTCACCGGCCCAGGAATGAGGACTGGGGAGAGGATCATGGCACCACCCTGCAGCTCTTCAGCTGGACTCTGCCAGGCTAGCAAGGGAGGTTTTTCTTTGTGTTTCAGTGCAAATGTGATGGAACATTTGTCTTTGTTTATTAACAGCTTTGTGGGTTTTGTGTATTTTCCTATTAGGTGTTTGTCTTTTAATCCATTACAGTTCTTTTCCAAGAATGAGATTTGACTCACCGTTTGGGTAAAATTTTCTTCATCATTAAAAAATTATCATCTTCTGTAAAGTTCTACAGCTTTGTAAATAAAAGACCTTGCACATAGGTTTAATTTTAGATAATATTATACTTTTGAAAAAATTATTACCCATGACTGTTTCTCCCCCATTGCATTCTCTAGCTGGTGGTTATTACTTATTAAGATAGTTGTCTGTTTAGCATTCTGATGACTGAAAAGACATCAGCAAATGATAATATACATACTATAAAGTTCCAAAAAGCTCTTCATGAGTGATAACATACATACCATGAAGTACACAGATAGGAAGTGCACAGCTAACGAATCTGAAAAGTCGTACCCACCTTAAAAGTCACTCCCACCCAGGCAACAGTACAGTGGCCTCCTCACACAACCTTCCCTCAGGGGTGATTTGCTTCTTGGGGTGAACGTGAGTCCTGCAAAGTCAGCATTGCTGTTAATGGAGACTCTTTGTTCCTGACTACACTTGCTAGTGGCTGTCAGGCTGTATCCCAGTGGGGGCGATCATGACTGCTTGTAGCTTTGAACATCTAGTGTGGTCTCTGGTGTGCACCTGTGTGTTTTCACTGAGAACTGATGCAGGTTTGGCCTTGGAGGTTGTAGAGCAGGTGGCGCACCCATAGGCTCCTCTTCTTGAACCTGGCACCTGTGTACCTGTCAACACCCCACTGGTTTCCAGCTGTTCTGTTGGTTCTGTTGGGCTCTGCAGGGCCTGTGTTGGGCTCTGCAGGGCGGGTGTTGGGCTCAGCAGGGTGGGTGTTGGGCTCTGCAGGGCCTGTGTTGGGCTCAGCAGGGTGGGTGTTGGGCTCAGCAGGGCGGGTGTTGGGCTCTGCAGGGCGAGTGTTGGGTTCTGCAGGGCCTGTGTTGGGCTCAGCAGGGCGTGTGTTGGGCTCTGCAGGGCGTGTGTTGGGCTCAGCAGGGCGTGTGTTGGGCTCAGCAGGGCGTGTGTTGGGCTCTGCAGGGCGTGT
>NW_003852556.1:453412-454140 GCF_000181295.1 Otolemur garnettii | reverse complement strand
GCAGGGCGTGTGTTGGGCTCTGCAGGGCCTGTGTTGGGCTCAGCAGGGCCTGTGTTGGGCTCTGCAGGGCCTGTGTTGGGCTCTGCAGGGCCTGTGTTGGGCTCTGCAGGGCCTGTGTTGGGCTCAGCAGGGCGTGTGTAGGGCTCTGCAGGGCCTGTGTTGGGCTCAGCAGGGCGGGTGTTGGGCTCAGCAGGGCGGGTGTTGGGCTCTGCAGGGCCTGTGTTGGGCTCAGCAGGGCATGTGTTGGGCTCAGCAGGGCGTGTGTTGGGCTCAGCAGGGTGGGTGTTGGGCTCTGCAGGGCGAGTGTTGGGTTTTGGGGGCCCTTGGATGGGTGTGGTTGTGCCATGGCTCCCACTGGCATTTCCTCATGCCTGGGTGTGGTGAATGCCCTTTCTCCTGCTCATCCACATTCAACAGGGCCTGTGAGATGCTGGGTTAAGTCTGTTATCTACTTAAATAATTGGGTTTTGGGGTTTTTATCCTGCTGTGCAGGGCTCCCTCTCCTCTGGACACTGCCCGGGCCAGGTCTGTGTTGCCCTTATGTCCTCCCTGTCTGTGTTGCAGTCTTGATTTTTTAATGTCTCCTTTGATGAGAGAAGTTTTTATTTTTGTCAGTTTTGTGTCATTTTCTTTTCCTCAGGTTCAAATTGCATGTTTGTTAGGGCTTTTTATTGTTTTTGCCACATATGTTTTTATTTTCTATCCTGTGGGTTTTTTTTTTTTTTTTT
>NW_003852556.1:442507-453392 GCF_000181295.1 Otolemur garnettii | reverse complement strand
TAGCTGGGACCACAGGTGCCTGCCACAATGCCTGGCTATTTTGGTTATAGCCATCATTGTTTGACAGGCCCAGTCTGGATTCAAACCTGCCAGCTCAGGTGTATGTGTCTGGTGCCTTAGTTACTTGAGCCACAGGTGCCTAGCCATGTGCTCTGTTTTTAACTGGGTATTTTTTTTTTTCAGCTGTGTTTAGTGAACAGTTACTGTATCTTTATGTTCTGAAACTTCCTTCTGGTTTTTTGTGTAGTTTTTAGCTCTTTGCTGATGTCCTCAGGCCTGGGTCTAGGTCCCTTGGTGTGCTGTCTGTGCCATTGCGGCTGCTCTTGGGTCATTGGCAAGTGTCTTGCCCCACATGCCTGGCACTGCAGCCTTGGTTCTCGAGGTGACTTGCTTGTCTGCTTGTAGCTGGCTGGACGTTTTGTACTGAACACTGCTGAGAACACCTGGGCTCCGTGTGGCCTCCTAGGGGAGGGGGACTGTGGATGGGTCTGCAGAGACCCCCAGTGAGGGTCTCTCCCCTAACAGTGTGGCCCTGGGGGCCAGGGTAGGGGGTGCCATCTATACAGTGGGGCAGTGTGATCTTGTACGTGATTTGCATGTGTGTTTGCTGATTTGTTCTGGGTCGTGTCCAACCCTGAACTCGCTCTGAAGCCCCTGGTCTGCCACTGCCAGGTGTGGCACCACTGCCAGGTGTGGCACCACTGTCAGGTGTGGCTTCACTGCCAGGTGTGGCACCACTGCCAGGTGTGGCTTCACTGCCAGGTGTGGCACCACTGTCAGGTGTGGCACCACTGTCAGGTGTGGCTTCACTGCCAGGTGTGGTACCACTGTCAGGTGTGGCACCACTGCCAGGTGTGGCTTCACTGTCAGGTGTGGCACCACTGCCAGGTGTGGCTTCACTGCCAGGTGTGGCTTCACTACCAGGTGTGGCATCACTGCAAGATGTGGCTTCACTACCAGGTGTGGCACCAATGTCAGGTGTGGCACCACTGCAAGATGTGGCACCACTGCCAGGTGTGGCATCACTGCCAGGTGTGGCACCACTGTCAGTTATGGCATCACTGCCTCATGGCATCATTTCTCTATGCTGGACACATGTGCCCAGCTGAGCACACCCTTGGTCTTCTCTGGTGTCGTCCAATATGTCCTGCCTCTCGGGTAATGTCTTGAGGCCTACCTGAAGCAGGTTGGGCTGGGCAACTGCCCAGCATGTCCTCCCACAGCTTAGGACCTGGGTTCCCAGCCAGGACCTGTCTGGACTACAGCGAGGGCACCCAGCTGGTGGCAGTGTGTGCCCAGGGCACCTCTTCTCAGCTTGTGTGCCTGTTTCCTGGTGGCTATTGGTGCCCTTAATCCCTGCCTGGAGTTGGACCTTTGGGTGAGGGTGCCAGCAAGGTCGGCCTCACCATGGCCATATTTTGGAGGTTATAGGCAAGTACCAGACAGGCTATGGACTCAGAATCAAGGGCCTGGGCCGTGCTGGTTGGCTACCTTGCCTCTGGACAGGGAGCTTGCAGCCAGGGGGCTGACTGTGCCCCCGCCCCCATGTGGGGAGGGGCTCTTCCCCAGGCCTCTTGACACAGCGGTGCTGTCACTCTGTGGTGTGGTTTGTGGTCTCGGCACTTTCTGCCCACACACAGTGTGTCCTGTCACCGCGTGTCTCCTCAGCACTGTCAGCTGGCTTTCTTCTTGGCTCTGAGTCCTTTTCTTTTTTTTGGTAGACACAGAGTCTCACTTTGTCGCCTCACTTTGTAGAGTGTTGTGGCGTCACAGCTCACAGCAACCTCCAGCTTTTGCACTTAGGTGATTCTCTTGCTTCAGCCTCCTGAGTAGCTGGGACTACAGGCGCCTGCCACAACACATGGCTTTTTTTGTTGTTGCAGTTTGGCTGGGGCCAAGTTTGAACCTGCCACCCTCGGTACATGGGGCCAGCACCCTACTCACTGGGCCACAAGTGCTGCCCTCTGAGTCCTTTTTCAACTAAGATTGTTCCTTTGCATTTCTTTGGTTATTGTGAAAAGGACTGATTTTTGTCTCTTTCTTGGGTTGTTGCTGATACAAAGGGAAGCTATTGATAGAGTAAGTTTTCCTATGGTTTTCACAAGGGCAGGTAATTGTGAGCCTGTGTCTTTCTGCTCCTTGTCTAGTGGAGCTGGGCCACAGGCAGCTCCTGAGAGCTCATCTGGCACTGTGGTGCGACCTTTGCGGGTAGCTTTGGTTGAGTCCCTGCAGCAGTGCAGCCTCCCACACATGTGTGGGGCCTTATGTGTTGGTGAGGCTGGTTGGAGTCTTGTTGCGTGGCAGCCTTTTTAGACTTTCGTGTCACTGTTGTAGTTTTAAAACCTCTGCTCTCGCACCCTTTTCTGGGCCCCCAGTTTGGTATTTCCTGTGTCTGCGCTGAGGGCACCTTGTTTCAGTGGCCTGATTTGTAAATGCAGCTTTACTGGGACACAGCATGATCCCGCAGGACAGAGCTGTGCAGCAACCTGGTTTAGCTACAGGCCCCTGCACTCCCACCTCACCCCTCCTCTGCTGGGTTGGGGCCAGGCAGCTCTCTGGGCCCCTACCCATCCTGAGATCCCGCTCCTGAAGCCACTGCCATGGGTCAGGACTAAGGACGAGAGCAGGGAGGATGCAGACAGCCTCCCTGGAGGGAGACCCCAGCACATCGCCAGCTGTTCAGAGGCCAGTGCAGGTGGGCCTCTGTTGAGGCCACCACCCTCCAGAGTCAGCCGCAGGAGGTTAGCATTGCCGTTCTGCAGATTGTGAGCACAAGAAGTGTCAGTGGTGGTTTGTTTTCTAGTTGCCTTGATGGAAAGGAGAGCTTGCCCTTCCTTTGTGATTTTGACACACTTCGTGTTGTGAAATAGTTACTTTCTGTGTTATTAAAACTCACCATGGGGTGAGCCAGTGGCACCCAAAGGCGTTTACAAGCAGTCACAGGAACCTGCTGCATGGTTTCTGTTTGGGTCAATTTCTGGTCATGTAGATCTTGTATTCCTAATTGAAAATCAAGGTTGAAAATATAGACTTAATTATTCCATGATTTAATCATTGAATATACTTATCTGTCAGCTCTGGTCGAAGATGGGCTTTAGAGGCAGTGTGGCAGCAGAAACCACACCTCAAGTTGTGGACCCCTCCAGGGTGATGGCATGAGGTCTAGAGAGGATTTCTGTTGTTTCAGCTGCGGGTATGTGCTCCTTGCGCCTGATGGGAAAGGCTGGCCTCCAACACGCAGACGTCCAGGCCCAGGGTGGCGGGTACTGCTGGGAAAGCTGCCCCCGTGTTGCCCACCTCTGTCCTCAGTCCCAGATGGGTGCTGTGGCCAGGACCAGGTGCCTGTGGGCTCATGGGCACATGATCAGTGGAATTAGCAGCTGAGCTGCTGGTTTTAAAATGCTCCTTTATCCACCTCTCGCTGCTTTTTGGAGTGCAGCAGACACACAGGTAATGAGCCCCAGTGAGAGGAGCCTGGGTGGTCCTGGCAAGGGTGGGGCCTGTGGTGAGCTGTGGCTGGGCCAAACGTGCTCCCGCCACACCTGACCATCAGAGATCAGCATCCTTCTCTCTGGCTGACTAGTGGTCATTGTTTCCTGGTCCGTGGCCTTGAAGGTACCCTTGAGCTTCATGCCAGGCCAGTGGGCTCACAGGATGGCTGCTGTGGGAAGCGCATGGCTGAGATGAGGACACAGTGCCCTTAGAAGAGTCCTGCAGGGGACCAGCAGGCGGCCCCAAGGACAGGCCAGTAGGTGAAATGTCTCCAATGGGACAGCAGGTGCAGGACATAGCCAGGCTGACGCTGAGACACGGCAGAGGCCAGAGACAGCCCAAGCACTTGAACCTACAGGTGGACGGCGTGGGAGTGGGTATGGAGCAGGGATGGTCACAGGTGGATGGCGTGGGAGTGGGCACTGGAGTGGGGAAGGTCACAGGTGGACAGTGGCAGTGGGCACGGGGTGGGGACGGTCACAGGTGGATGGTGTGGGAGTGGGCACTGGAGTGGGGAAGTCACAGGTGGACAGTGTGGGAGTGGGCACTGGGGTGGGGATGGTCACGGATGGTGTGGGAGTGGGCACTGGGGTGGGGATGGTCATAGGTGGACAGTGGGAGTGGGCATGGGGCGTGGACGGTCATAGCTGGACAGTGTGGAGTGGGCACTGGTGTGGGGATGGTCACAGGTGGATGGTGTGGGAGTGGGCACTGGGGTGTGGATGTGTGGGAGTGGGTATCAGGGTGGGGAGGGGCTCTACTCAGCTGGCTCAGTGGGGCTGTTGGGACCCTGACCTGGGGTCTGTACTGTGTGTGCTGTGGGGGAGCTAGCCTCTACTCTCCCTGGCCACCGCACACTTGTTTCACAGGCTTCCTACTCTGGTCTGGTGCTGCTGGAGGGTGGCCAGTGAGGCAGCATGTGCCCCCAGAGGGCCACCCGCCACAGGGTTGCCACAGGGAGCAGCTGGGGGCCTTGACCTGAGCAGCTGGTGAGCAGGCCTGATGCTGAGTAAGGAGGTGGCTGTCCCCGATGGCTACTACTGTCACACCCAAGGGCAAGTTTGTCCCAGTACAGATGCCAGAGTGGTATGGGCCTGAGCCCACAGATGTGCTGAGCTCTGGCCCAAGGTGTCCCCACATGGCTTAGACCTGTGACCAGGGAGCAGCAGTCACAGCCACAGTTGTGGAATCTGGGAGCTACATCTTAGCCTCCACTCTTGCCCACCTGGCTTATGCACCTGGTCTAACCCCTTCCCCCTCTATACCAGGTTACTCAGGTGGCCTGACCTCCTGGTGTTACCATTCTGGCTTCCTCTGCCTGGTATGAGCCACAGAGCGTACTCCCATGGCCTTAGCCTCTGGCCTTTACCACTCAGATTGCCCGCTGGCTTTAATCTGCTGGCCTTGCCCTCCAGGTCTGATCTGCCTGGCCATCACTGCTTCTGTACCTGGCTTCCACTCTAGTGGTGCTACTTGGCCTTAACTGCCTAGCATTTCCCATCTGGTCTTGTTAACTAACCACCTGTCTTTACCTATTTGGCCACCTGGCCCTGCCCAGCAGGTCTCAACCTCCCAGCCTTCACTTCCTGGCCTCCTGCTCCAGGCTGGATCTTGGTGCTGTCCTGCTGGGCAGCAGCTCACTAGGGTCCCCTGCACAGCCCTGCGTGACCTCTGGGCACTGCACACAGCCTTCTTTGTGCCAAGTGCACCTTGATCCTGTGGTACTGGTGCTTTGTCAGATATGGGGGCATTAAGTAGCCCTTCAGGTGCAGCGTGGAGCCCTGCCCCTGGCAGTTGTTCTGGATACTGCACCACAGGCAGACTGTCTTTGCCTGGCCCGGCCCTGCCCCAGGTAGCTCTCAGGAGCACGTGCTCAGTCCCTCCCAGTTGATCTTCCTTCACCTGCCTGACCATGAACCCCCGTGGTCCTTGGGAGCTCAGGGGCATGTGGGCAGCACTCCTCTCCTCCTCTTCTGTAGGAAAGTGGAGTTTTGAAGAAGTTCGGCAAATTGCCCCCATGGCCTTATGGGCTTTGAGTCTTGATTCCTCCCTTCCAGCATGGGGTCACAGTTTGTGACCACAACATCTGTGGAAGACACATTGGGAGTGTTAGGTGTGTTTATTTTTGTGTTCAGTGGAATCAGCTGCCCCCACCCTCTGTTCCAGTTCCACTGCCTGGGATCTGGGCATGTTGGCCTCATGTGTTCAAGTGTGCCACACACGTGCATTCTGGGCTACAGCCTGTTACTTCTGTCCTATGAATATGCCACTCCCAGAGGCTTTCCCTCTGACCCCTCTGTGCTCCTGCTGGGTGGTGGTTTGCCCCAGAGTCCTGGCCAGGGACTAATGCTTTGTGGAGGGCAGGAAGGGAATAAAAGGTTTTCACTGTCTTTTGGGAGAGGTAGAGTAAGGTTGGTGGGGTGGTAAGATGCCTCCTCCTCAGTGTGTTCGCCTATGTGACTGTTCTCTGTCACACGCGTGCTCTCTTTCCACTGTTGCCATGTGGATCCTGTGTCATACCTCCCAGTGGGCTGTAGTCTGGGGTGCAGGCAGTAGCCCCAGCATCCAGCCCCACGGCTCTCATCCAGGCTATAGGGCTGTTTTATGTTGTCTTTTAGAAGACTTTGATTGACTAGTTTGTTAACGACTTTAGCTGTCTACTGTCTTAGATGCTGTATTTATTATTATTGTTATTACTCTCTGCAGGCCGGTTTAATAGAAGCCAACGGAGAACTAAAGGTCTTCATAGACCAGAACCTTAGCCCTGGAAAAGGTAAGGGGGCCCATTCTGGAAATGTGAGTCTGTCCTTGAATGTAGGAATGTAATGTGTCTGTGGCTCTATGGACACTGAAGCCTTTGGCTCACTGTGAGACTCCCATGGGGGAGCCACATTTCTCTGCATACCTTGTGTGTGGACACAGGAACTGGGAACATGACACAGCCTGCATGGACTCCTGCAGCACTGTTCCTTTTGACTTCCAAGTTTACCATGTGCTATTTGCAAAAGTTTAGAAGATAAAAAATAATGTGAAGAAGTAAATAAAGATTGCTTGTCTTCCTTCTACCAGAACACCAAATGCCTGGCTCCCACAGGTATCCCGACTGGCCAGCCATACTGCTGCAAGGACTGTAGTGCACACCTCATGCAGCAGGGGCATCTTCCTGTGTCTGCATCTTGTATGTGTTCTGGTAGCTCCTAGAGCAATTGCTGTTCTGTGTGCTGAGAAATCCATGGGAGGGAGGAGGAGGGAAGGTTAAAGCCACATCCCTTTAGGAATCCTGTGGTTTGCATTTTGTTTTACTCCTCCAGGTGGCAGGGTGGGTGTGTTGAGAGGGCGAGCTCCTGCTCTCCTCGTCACTTCTGCACACAGGTGCCTGGTCAGCGGCCAGGTCCAAGGCATACTTCTTTGAAGTATCAATGTGGGATGCTCCGTCCCTGTGAAGCCGCTTAGGGCAGGCTGTCTATACAAAGATAAACTTTGGCAAAGCTCACTTTTTCCTGAGGAGAATATGCTACAGTGACCAGGCAAGACTATGGGTGTGTCTAGGCCATGATGTCCACCTAGTTTGTATGCCTTCCAGGCCTTGACACCTGAGGTGTTTGGTTTTAGGCTCTATTTAAGCTTTAGTTACCTGTGATGTGTCAAGTTACTCTCAGAAATGGTTGGCTATTTCTGCTCCTGACAGCACAGCTCCAGTAGGGGCCTCCTGCCTTTTGCTGTGATTGGAGGTATGAGTGGTGCCCAGGCTAGGGGTGGGGGCTCTGTAACCACCAAGCCCTGTGGGGCTCACTTGACACCTCCTCCAGACACGCCTGTGCCCTCCTCCAGGTTGTCCGTGCACAGGGCTGAGGGCTTAGCCTCATGGGTGCTGGCCAAGCCCTCCCCACCCCTTGGCATCAGGATCAAACTTGGAGCCCTCTGAGGATTGAATACTTGGAAGCTTTTAGCTTGATAATTTTTAGCCTTCACATATTCTTGAAGGAAATACTATTTCAGTGTAGCTAATTGAACATTTAAAATTTGCAGAAGTTTCTGGCATGACATTTTCTGTTCAAGTGAAGGAACAGGAATAATGAAAAAAATTTACAATTTTTTTTGCTTAGAAACGATGAGGCCTGTCCTCACGGTGCTCAGTTTATGCCTGTGCTATTGGAGACACCCAGGGAGCTCTGCTGTGCTGTGTGCCCTCTGTCCTCTGTTCTGACCAGCAGGCCTGTGCTTGAGTCCACACTGAGGTCAGCGTGAGCCAGAAGGTTGAGTTGGAAGGTTAGGACATAAAACTCCCTAGTGTTGGTGCACTGGGCCTCATGGTCTCTTTCTTCCCCTTTGCCTGTGCTGAGGGTGTCCCCACCACTGCTGTCTGTTATGGCTGCTCTGCTCCAGGCAAGCCCTGGGATTGTCAGCCTCTGAGGGCCTCTCCCTGCAGAACCTGCTGGCTCCCAGGGTCACTTATCTCAGGCTTTTGAATCAATGATGCATTCATGCCTTAAAGTTTGGAAGTTGGAGGAGGCGCACAGGAAAGTCACACTGCCTGAGCAGGTGCACAGAACTGAGGACTCGCCCTAACAAGCAGGACCTCGCATCCACTGCATGTGTGGGCACTGAGGTGACATTCTCAGCTGGGCCTCAGTCCTGCCTCCTCAGAAGTGAGGGCCACGTCCGCGCTACCCACTGCCCTGCCTCTGAGCCCTCTGGGGGGGCAACTACACAGGGAGGAGCGTTCTTAGGGTGTGGCCTGTGGTTGGGGGGCTGCTGAGCCCCAGCTCTACAGGGTGACTGGAAACGCTGTCAGTATCAGCGTGTGCTTAGGGCTGGAGGGCCCTGCCCCAGCACATGCGCCATGCTGCACTGGCCCCCCACTCTGCACTGAGCATGTCATCTTCGCTCACCATAACCAATGTCTGTGAGGTCCTAGGTCCTGGCTAGTGGAGCATCGCGTCCTGTGAGCTCAGAAAGCCCCTTTTCTCCCAGAGGAGCCATAGACCCCCAAGGAGCCCCTGATGTAGAACTTAGACAATAACTTTACTACAGTCATTTGAGTTGTGGCCATTTGAATTGCTATCGATTTTTTGCGAGTGGCAAGGTGTTGGTGTGGACAGCTGTGTGGGGATGTGTGCTGTGGCTTTTGGGCAGATGCGTAGCAGTGGAACCGTTGGTCACTGGACACTGGTGGAGGGTGCAGTTGCTCCACAAGCTCACCAGCGCTTTAACATTGTCAGGGTTTGGCGTTCTGCACCTTAGTTGCCCGCTTCACTCTTGCTCTGGTGCCCAGCAGACTGATGGGGTCTGTCTAGGCAGCTCTGCCTGAGCTACAGCTCTGGACACCACCCCCCCCCAGGCAGTCTTGCCCACTCTTACTGTGGTGGTCATCCTGCCTGTGTCCACAAGGAAGCCTGGCCTGGACACCACAGATGGCTATGTGCTGTGTGTCCCTTCTCAGTGGCTCCTGTGCACCTGGCTGGGTGGGAGTGACATGTTCCCCAGGGAGCAAACTGGGCTGCCTGGGAGCGTGATGAATGTGTGTGACGTCTGGAAGCTGGCATGCCCTTCCCTGATGCTGCTGTTTGTTTGTGACAGTCATCAGGACCCCTCCTGTCATGGTTTTACCAGCTGTACAATGCTGGTGTCACCTGAGTTCCGAGGAGCTCTTGCCCCCTCAGTTGATTATTAAAATAATTAATCTGTTTTCTGCCAGGAAGCTCTGAGGTTCCAGACTGTGGCTGGGGTGGCGCATGTTCTGTTCCCACGGCTTCTGCTCGCTCTGGGGCGCCCCGGTGTGTGGGCAGTTAGTCACGGCATTTTCTCCAAGGCTGGCTGAGGCAGGAGGATCACTGTGTCCCAAGTCGTCCTCTCTGAGGACATGTCTTCCTCTTCCATCATGTCAGTCTCCCGCTACCTCTGTGTCTCGTTGGGAATAGCATAGGGGGTGTCAGTAGTGTGGCTCCCAGGACTCCTGGTGGCCATCACCTCCCAGACATGCCCTGGCCTGGCTGAGCCCATGTGGTCTGCAGCCCATTGTGTCTGCAGCCCCTGGAGAGGAGACCCCAGTTGTTGGGAGACAGGGTGCAACTCTGCTTAACCCCTTCGATGCTGACCACTAGGGAGCTACGGGGAAAGCTGCCAGCGCTCTCCTGCTGTCCCTCCCTCTTTGACTGAAAGGACAAAGCTCAGCGTCTGTTTTCAGCCCAGGTGTCACTCTCCAAGCAGGGCTACTCCTGGAGCTCCAGTGGGCTCACGCGAGGTTGTGGACGTGATTGGCACAGTGCCATGAGCTCAGATCATTGTCTGCAGGTCTCAGGAGTGGGCCGGGCTCTGTGGGGTGGCCTGTGTCAGGGAGACTTGTCAGCACTGTTGGGAGCAAGTGTGCTGCGGCTGTCCCTCTGTGTCTGTGTGACTTGCATGTGCAGCCATGTCTTCTTAGTCTGAGCAGAATGTAGTGAGAGGGACATGGGTGGGTAAAAGGTATGGACAGGGCAGAACCTGAAGGCTCAAGCCTGTGGCCAGCCAGATCCAGCTGTGTTATCAGTAGAGTATTTCTAGCATGGTGATCAGACAGTAATTCTTAAAACGTTTGGCTTCAAAAATGTAAAGATGTTTAGTTCAAATTATTTTTGAGAAAACATTAAAACTTATGCTTTCATAATTTATCTTAAACCTTATGGATATTCATGGAATATGATTAGTAATTATAAAAATGTGACTATATCTAGAACCCTTTCTCTGTAAAAGGTAGTACATGAGAATCTTTTTATGTAGCCTTTGCAGATGGCTTCACAGTGCGCCTCCCAGTTTAAACCACATGATTTTGAGGGAGCAGGCTCGCAGGCCAGCACGACCTGCTGCAGCTGTACCGTTGGCTCCTCTGCCCCCCAAAGTAGCGCTGTGGTCTCATCAGGAAAATGTGCAAAACATTCTTTTTATCTTACTAGATTAAAATGAAAATGGAACACTATTGTGCCCATGAGATTGGCAGGTGACCACTGAGTTAACAGTAGGCAGAGGCCTGGGGCTGCAGTCCTACTGCTGTGGACTGGATTGAGCAGCCACCTGGGATTCCCGGGGCTGGGGGTACCCTGGCCATAGCTGTGTCCTAGGAACCTGCTCACCTGTGCAGTTCCAAGTGTAGCCAGCTCTTCAGACATCTCAGAGACCAAGTAAGTGCAGTGGTAGGCACGCACAGCATGTGCCTATCTGAGGTCTCAAGGTGCTGAGACAGCTCTTTTCCTTGGGCCCTGTGCCTGGAACAGAGCCCTGGACGTGTGAGTGTGAGTGGTGATCACAGGCTAGGTGGTGGGACAGGGCCTCCACAGCCTACAGTGTTAGCTCTGCTCCTGCCTCTTTCTGTAGGGAGTGCAGCCAGGGTGCTGTGGACTGGACAGTTTAGGGAATG
>NW_003852556.1:429920-442371 GCF_000181295.1 Otolemur garnettii | reverse complement strand
TTAGGGAATGCAGCCAGGGTGCCGTGGACTGGACAGTTTAGGGAATGCAGCCAGGGTGCTGTGGACTGGACAGTTTAGGAAGTACAGCCAGGGTGCTGTGGACTGGACAGTTTAGGGAGTGCAACCAGGGTGCTGTGGACTGGACAGTTTTGGGAGCTCAACAAGGATGCTGTGGACTGGGCATTTTGGGAAGTGCAGCCAGGTTGCTGAGGACTGGGCACTTTAAGAAGTACAGCCAGGGTGCTGAGGACTAGACAGTTTAGGAAGTGTAGCCAGGGAGCTGAGGACTGGGCTGTTCAGGGAGTGTGGCCAGGGTGCTGTGGACTGGGCAGATCTGTGTGAACTGCGTGAGGTTTTTTTGTTTTATTATTGTCTCTTTACAGTTTTCCACTCAGGAGAAGCCAGAAGCACAGCTGGCAGTGAGCCCCTGAAGGTACAGCCCTCTGAGCTGTGTGTCCTAGGGAGGGAGTGGCCTTGCCCTGAGCCTGGGCCCCTTCAGGATGCATGGTCTGGGGTGTTTTCCTCCTTGACAGCCTTCCATTTCTAAGGTACATAGCCAACTCCTCCAGCAGGTGCCTGCCCTCTGTCGGGTGCTGTGGGGCAACAGTGGATTAGGGTTAGGGTCCCCCCCAGTTGATTCTTGTCTGTGCTTGGTGGACCCTCGGGTGCTCAGGATCCCCTTGCCTGTGGCTGACATGGGCCTCAGGCTCTGGGTGGCCAGTGGGGTTGTGCCTCTGCCTCGTGTCAGGACAGGGCGTGGGGATTCCTTCTGCCTGTTGCTCTGTCTTTCTCAGCTGTGAAAACTCTTAGAAACCCCCACAGCTTTGTGGTGTTGACCCAGGTCCTAGAGAGAGAGACTAGGTTGCAAAGACAGGGTGTGGGTAGGCAGCTGGCCAGCCTGGGATGGAGTGGATGTGGGACAAGGGGTGAGAGGCCCCAGCCACCCCTGAGGGTCTCGTTGCTCTGCCACCCCAGATCCCCGCTGGGGCAGAGAATGGGAATCCTGGGTGGGGCTGTGTGGCTTCCGTCCCTGTGGCCTGGGCCCTGCTTGGCCATGGGTCTAGCTGTCTGCAGGGACCATGGTGTCCTGTGGGTCAGATGTTTGACTTCTCCGGGTTTGATACTGGGACAGTGGGACAGGGTGGGAGCTGTCTGACCACTGGCACTGACAAGCTTTTGTGAACTTAGAGGTCTGATACCTTCAGATGTCTTGAAATGAGCAGCTCATTTGCATATTGAAAAACAAAATGTTAATCTTTTGTTACAAATCAGTTCAGTACTCTTGGAAACTTAGTGCTTGTTCATCTGTATGTGAACCTGAAGGGTGATATTTAATTGTCCAGCTGCACTTTAATCATTCACTGACTAGCAGAGTACCTTTGATTTTGCTTTTTAAAGCATCTGACACTGGTGATGATTATACAATGTGAATGCACATCAAGCCATCTGCTGTGCATTCAAGTATATACAGCCTTTATTTTTTTATTAAATATTCTAAAATAAAACATCTTTCATATAAATTAAAACAATTAGAAAGTAAATATTTGATTTTCTTAAGATAAATATTTTTATTTTTAGAACAAAATAAAAATCCCAAAGCAGATAATCTTGTTTTAGTTACACAAAAGAATTTAAACATGTGTTGGTGTTGGTTAGTAAAAATACTGTTATTTACCTAGTTGAATTAAAAGGCAATGTCTTTCTGATAACTTCCTAATTGTCTTGGTCAACTTAGATTATTAAGGAATATTATTCAGTGTCCACATGTAGCAGCAAAATTAGTTATTTAACATATTTTAAAGAGTCTATTGTTTCTTTAAAATTCATAAAAAGCAGCATATTTCTTTAATATGTGTGGTTGTAAAAAGCCCCAAATGAGACTTCAGGTCACCAGGTGTCAAGTCTTCCTGGCTGGTTGCAGGTTTTCCCTGCCAACTGCAGGTAGTCTAGGGAGAGGATGGTCTCTCAGGGAAATCCAGGCAGAAGGCTCTTGGCAGGGCAGGGATCCCACCTTTCTTGATGTTGCTGTGACCTGAAAATCAGTCTTGTTCTTCTCAGGACCGCCGGGCATTTCCCAGGTGGTAGGGCGTTGGGGGCACCCTGATTGTGCCTCCACCTCATGTCCCAGGGCACCACCACCCAGTTGGCATTTTTCCTTTCTCTCTGCCCTCTAATGACGGTTTTTGAATTGTATCAGTGCTGGTTTGTTTTATTATTTTTTATGTAAAGACAATATTTCATGATTTTTCATTCATTGTCATGTCTCTGGGACCAAAAGTGATGCTGGTTGCACAGTTGCTGTGCACAGCCTGTGCTGTAGGGCGATGTGTGCCTTCTTCTGTGTGTGTGTGCTACGGGCATCTGTGTTTAAAGTGGTGGCAGCTTCCTGGAGGCAACTTCGTCCCAGAAACAGAGGTGACATCCTTCAGGAAAAGTGGACCATTAGATTTTGAACTGGTTTTGCAACAGTGTAGGGAAATGCGGAGATGAAAGTTAATTCTAATTTTAAAATTCCCTTCTGTGCTCATCATGGAATTGCAAACTTTCTCACCCCTCCTTCATATTCTGCAGGAGATAGCCTCAGAGGGGGCCGAGGAGGAACCAGCCCTTCCAGGAGCTCGAAGCCCTCCCTAATATTTTAAGTTGAGAATTGAGCTTAATGGAAGTATTTGCAACTGGGCCATGTGTTAAAATGGGAATATTGGAAGAATTTCTAATTGGAAACATCACTTTCCTAAAACTGCCACTTTCAGCCTTAATTTAGAAAAGAAATTCCACTCTTGACATCGTGTCCTTGTGTTACAGGTGTGGTATCCTTGGTGGCCGTTCACCCTTCTACGGTAAACCCACTGGGGAAGCAGCTCTTGCCAAAAACCTTTGGACAGTCCAATGTCAACATTGCCCAGCAAGTGGTAAGGCGCCTGGGGTCCTGGGGGTCCTGGTATGGGGCCAGGCGAGGGGCTCACAGTTGTGTGGGTTTCGCCTGGGGTCCCTCGCAGAGGTTAGTCTCGGTCCTCCATGACTTCTATGCTGTGTGTCACTGGTGTCTGTCCAGTTCCAGTTGGTCTGTCCGCTGCAGGTACCTGCAGGTCCACTTTGGGTTGGCAACACTGATTCTCCCCATTTAGGTGCTTTCTCAGTATCTGTTTTTGTTTTCCTCTCTGGTGGGCTCCAGAACCCTGCTGTCTCCTTGGAGCTTGGGGGTGGGAAGTGGCACAGTCCCCAGGACCTTTTTCAGGTGCCTGAGGGCTTCTTCCTGACCTGAGATGATGCTCTGGCCTTTCTGGCCACCGGGGGCTGCCCCCTCTGCTCCTATAGGCCCCCAGCTTTGGTGTGACGAGCCCTGATGCATCTAGCCCTCTGCTTGGCCCTGTTCAGCCTGCTCCAGTGTGCTGCTGCCCTGGCCCTCCTAGTCCTGTGTCCTCTCTGGGGAATCTAACATCCCTGGGGGGAAGAGAGCCTGCAGCCTGTGCACTGTCCTCAGGTGTTGTTGCCTGGCGGGAACTCTGTGCCAGCTGTCTGCTGTGGTCTGGGAGTTCTCCTTTCTGTGGCAGGCAGTCCCCGGATTCCAAACATCTGAGCATCTGAGTGAGCTATAGCTCACACTTAGGAATGGAGTGTCTTGTTTTAAGTCCCTGTTTACAGTTGATTGACGTGCGACTTATATTCATGAACAGGGGCCATCAGAGGTAATAGGTAAATGTACCTTTTCCAGCTTACACACAAATTCAACTTAACAAACCTACAGAACCTGTTTCCTTTGTAACTCAGGGACTGCCCATTATTACCTTACAGAGAACAGGTCCACATACCATAGTATTTTGATTGTTTCTACACTTTAGTCTTTATTTTAAATTCATTCCTACAGTTCCATTTGTTTAAACACACTTGAAGTTCTCTGGATCCCTTTAGCAGAGCTCAGTGTTTGAGTTTTAGGCAGGAGCGTGTTGGGCAGAGCTGACCGGTGGCAGGGGGAGCGAGCAGGGCCTGTCCTGGCTGGATGGCGAGGCCCCTTCCCGCCCCCTACGTGGCTCTGCCCTTCCTGGGCCTCATTGTCTCCTGGTAAAATAAAATGGACTTTTGCTTTGAGGAGTGTTGTGTGTTACTGAAAGCAGCAGTTTGTGGAATTCCCTCTACATGTTGGGCAAATCACACTTCTCAGGTAGTGATGACAGCTAGGGTTGGGTTCCTGTGCAGCTTTGTGATGCGTGAGGTTCACTGTTGCAGGTGCTGTCTGGAAGTCACAGCAATTTATTTTGGCAAATAATCATAGCAACAGCTCCATTTTTATTGCTGGCATAGATAGATGGGAAGAAAATGATGTACTTTAAACTTTATCAATGTAAAAGTCAAATTGCTAATTTAAATGAAACTGTTTTGGGCTGGGTGCAGTGGCTCACACCTGTAATTCCAGCACTCTGAGAGACCGAGGCGGGTGAATTGCCTGAGCTCATGGGTTCGAGACCAGCCTGAGCAAAAAAGCAAGACCCCCCCCCAATCTCTAAAAATAGCCAGGCATTGTGGTGGACGCCTATAGTTCCAGCTACTTGGGAGGCTGAGGCAAGAGAATCGCTTGAGCCCAAGAGTTTGAGGTTGCCATGAGCTATGACTCCACAGTACTCTACCAAGGGCGACAAAGTGAGACTGTCTCAAAAAAAAAAAAAAATTATCTGAGTGGAGCTAGTAATTGCCGTCCCATTGTTGTGAATTAAACTTATGCATTGCAAATGTCAGAGATTTACAAACTGGGACTGGCTGGTTGCCAAGGTGTGAGATGTGGGCAAGTCTTCACCTATAGGCAGGGGGTGTTGTGTGGGCTGTGGACAGCACCGGAGGCTGCCAGTGGGCTCAGCTTCTGGGGCAGTGTCCTCCCCATAAAGTAGACTAAATGTTGTAGTTTACTTTTGTCTGTTAGTTTTTTTTTAATTCTTTGTGTTAGTAGAATCACAGTATACACAGAGGTGAGTTTTAAAATTTTTTTGGCCGGGACTGGGTTTGAACCCGCCACCTCTGGCATATGGGGCCAGTGCCCTACCCTTTTGAGCCACAAGTGCCACCCCTCACAGAGGTGATTTTAATTTCAGTTTTTAGAGTGTGTGAAATTAAGGTTCAGAGAAGAGGGAGCCTGAAGACACCAGGGCTGGCCCTGGAGTCAGTGAGAGAGCTGCGGGGGCTCCCTGGCTGAGAGGTAGGGTCTGGGGGAAGGGGGAGTGCTCCTGGGTTAGGCAGGGTGAGGTGCCCAGAGGAGGGGTCTTCAGTCCCTCTACATGGGGAGCTGGGCTGTTTTCCTGCTGGGCTGGGAGCTCTTAAGAGCCCTGGAGTGGGGACCCAGGCATGAAGCTGTGGTTTTGCCTTCTCTGCGCATGTGGAGAGAGACTTCTGGTGCCAGCTTTCAGGGTGCCTGGCTTCCTCCTGTGCTCCATGGGAGTGGGATCTGAGCTCTTGTCCTCCTGGAAAAGTAATCACTAAATCCAAGGGACGTGTGACTGCAGAGCCCCATGCAGCTCCTGCCACACCTGCTCCCAGGCTCCATGGCCTCTGTGTGTGGGGTGCAAAGATGCTGGGTTGTAGGCCCCCTTATTCCTCTTCTCTGATCCCTGCTCTCCTTCTTCTCAGCCCCTTCTCTGGCTCCCTCAAGCCTCCTTGGCTCCCGTCAAAGAGAGTGCCCACAGCCCTGGTGTCTGAGAGCAGCGTGTGTGAGGAGGGTGAAATGTCCACGATCTGTACAGAGGGACCAGCGCACAGGGCTTGAGGCAGCAATGCAAGGGTGTCCTGGGGGAACTCACGCTGGCCCTTAGGGTAGTGGGTGGCTGGCGCTGTGGGTCAAGGCCCAGGACAGGCGTGTGCAGGGCAGAGCAGCACAGAGAACGTTTCCCTGGTGTGGGGCCGCTGCCTTTCTGCAGGTGTGACGTCCAGGAGCCTGGGATGGTGAAAACAGGAAAGGGAGGGATTTTCCCAGTTGACCCCATCCTTTGCCCATCCCATAAGGTGAGCCTACCTTGGGCCACGCAAGTCCTGCCATCGAGGAAAGGTCATCAAGGACCACCACTGAGCACCTGCTGTTCACCTGCCCCTAGCTTTTGTGTTTTTGGCAGGACACAGTCAGCCCCTGACTGGCAATGATTCTGTTGCACAAGTTGTTGGCTTTACTGTGATGCCGGAGTGTCCAGTAGAAATCACATTTTGGGGAGACAGCTATTCTCCTTTTTACTTTAGGTGCAGCATTCAGTAATGATGTGAGATGTTCCACACTTACTATAAACAGGCTTCACGTTGGGCGGTTTTGTCCACCTGTGGCTAACGTAGTTCTGAGCACGTTTAAAGCAGGCTGGGCTGAGCCACTGGGCTCGGTGGAGGCACTTTTCAGCCTGCAGTGTTTTCAACTCACGAGGGACTTGTTAGGATGTAGCCTGCAGTTGGTCGTCTGCTCCTGACTGAGGTGGCAGAAGGGACCAGTGACAACGTTGTCTGTCTTGGGGCTGTTTAATTCCCAGGGAAAGGGCTGGTGAGGCTCCTCGCACTCAGTCTCACGTGGAGCCTAGGCATGTGTCCCAGCTGTGCTGCAGGGAGGTATTAGGTGATGTTCTTTCTCACGAGGAGAGAAGGACAGCTTGGCCGGGGGTGCAAGCTCGCTCCTAGAATTGTTTAAAAGCAAGAAACTACATACTCTTAGATGGCATGTAGGAAAATGTCTTTATTTTCCACTCCCTTTTATTGGGAGCTAGTCATGTACACCACATTGATCAATAATCCTAACATCCTTAATTCTTAAACTATAGAAAAGAAAGAAAGTCTGGGAAAGTGAAATAGCCATCATAAGATTAGCCTAAAGAAAGAAAGTCCGGGAAAGTAAGACAACCATCTTAAGCTAGCCTCAGGCTGTTCCTCTCTGAAGACCTAAAGGAACTATACATAAACAGGCTCCATGACTCTGTTTAACTGGAGACCCTGCAGTTAAGATGGAGTGTTTTACTCAACATCATTACGATGGAGTTTTTCTTTTCACTCACATCAACCTTTGAGTCATGTCCTCTGCATAGATGCGCCGTTTCAACCCTTATCTGGCAGGCTGACTTGACTACACAGTCGGGGTTCCCTGTAGGAGGTTTTTACGCCTGGCCTGCTGGCCCCCACTGTGTTTTCCCAGGTCGCTTAGGGCCTCGACAAAAGCGCATAATACTTGCAAGTCTTTTCGCTCAGTTTCTGGAATTAAAAGAGCACATTTCATTTAATTTTGGGGGGGGTTTACCCCACAGGGATCTGGGAGTCTGTGCTAGTGGGTGCCCTGGCAGGAGGCCCCAGTGTCCTGCTGTGTTAACCAAGGAACACATGAGAAATGTGCTTTCCCTGGCAACTCTGGGCCCAGACATAAACACACGTGTGCTGAGCAGAGTACACTTGATGAGATGCTCACTGTCTTCATGGCACACTTGTTCTCTTTTTGTTTGATTTTTGTAGTCCCCTAGTTTGATCTCGTGGCTACCTAACGAGGGATGCTCCGTAGAGTGAAAAACATTCTTACGACTCTTTGGTCATTGGAAATGTAAATATGTAGATATGCATTTAATGAAAAGAATAAATTCAGTTGCAGTGTTTTTTTTCCATGGGTGACAGGTGATCTGGGCTTAGCGGTAATTTGAAAGTGCTTGGTCAGCTGTTCCCAGGGCCAAGGCAGGTCACACATTTATCCCTCTAAGACAGGAGCTGGGCACTGTCCAGCTTACAGCAGCCAAGCATGCTAGCCCTGCCCCCTACTCGGGTGTCTAGCTTCAATCCCGGGAGCAGTAACTTGGTGTCCACACTGGTCACTGAGGGGCTTTGATCTGTAGTAAGTGGGATGACCTAGCATTTGCTGAGGAATAGCACTTCCAATCAAGACAGACATGATCTCTGAAAGTCAAAATATTATTTGGCTGTATAAGGCAATGCCTGTGTTCCTAGATGTTAACATTTGAACATTAATTGATGTAACTAAAGTGATAAGACCTTGTTGTCAAAGACAAACCCAGTATTCACATCATTTAATGAAGGAGCAGTTGTTCCTGGACGTGCCGTGTGTGTGAGGCTGGCAGTCAGCAGTGGCGGCCGGTGTAAACTTTAGGGTCCACCTGCAGCCCCGCTGTCCTTGTCCTGTGTGTGTCCACTGCCTGTGACTGTGCTAGATCTTCCCCCTCCTGCCCTGACACCATCTGAGAGCCATGTGCCCCACAAGAGCATCTCTTGGGAGAGATGCCTAGTGATAGGGGTGGTTGTTACCTGGGGTGGTTGTCCTGTTGAGTTGGTGAAACTGCTATCACCCTGTGCTTGCCTTTCTTTTGAGAGCTCTTTTTTGTTTGTTTTCTGGCCTCTTTTTGTACATAGAAGGATAGGATTTTATCTACATCCACATCCTGGAGGGGAAGAGCTGGGTGGGAGGGCGGTGCTGTTGTCTTGGGGGGGGCCTGTGCCGCCCCATCCTTACCGCTGACTTCCCTTTCTGAGTGCAGCGATGGTCACACTCTGGTGGAGGCCGGCCTTACCCTGCTCCCAGCTTGTCCAGAGGTCCTCGTTGCTTTTTTAATTGAAGCAGATGCCTGAGGTTGACAAAGGGAAAGTGAGAGCACACACAGAGCGGACGCTGGCGTCATTTCAAAGTGTCGCTTTGGGTGGTCACTTTATCTTGGTCTTTTTCGCTGTGTGGTGGACAAAACTCCACAGTGGCTGTAGGCAGCCAGTGGTGACGTGGGCGGCGGCTGGTGCGGGTGGCTACTGATTGTTCTGAATTGTCTCTTCCGACTGTAGGTAATTGGTACGCCTCAGAGACCTGCAGCGTCAAACACTCTGGTGGTAGGAAGCCCACACACCCCCAACACTCACTTTGTCTCTCAGAACCAGCCTTCCGACTCCTCACCTTGGTCTGCCGGGTGAGCACTTCCCTCGCTCCCTCAGGGTCGCAGCCCCGCGGGCAGCCGCCACCTCACACACCCTGCCCCATGGCCACATGTTGTGCCAGGGCCTGGGCACCCATATCTGTCGTTTCGGAGTTCCTGTCTAGACGACCCACCCAGATTGGGAGACAGTCTGTGTGCCCAGTGCAGGCATGTGGTCTGAGCACGCTGGCCTCCATGGTGACAGTCAGGCTGTGGGGCCTGCCCCCTGCGTGTTGCCTGGTGTGGCTGCTCTCTCCAGGGTGGAGGAAGCTGGCCTTGTCCACGTGCATTAACTTCAGCCCTTTCCCTTGTCTGTGCTGGGTATGGACCAGGTAGGGGTTCATCCTTAGTCACTGCATTTGACCTTCACGGCCCCTGGGTCCCAGTCCCATGTGGTGGTCCTGGCCCAACTTCTGCTTCTGCTAAAGGAAACTCTGATATGGAAATGATTTTACTCAAAGGTCAGCTGTGTGTCTTTCCTTAAAAATAAACAAAAGGGCTCGGTGCCTGTGGCTCAAGTGGCTAAGGCACCAGCCATATACACCTAAGGTGGTGGGTTCGAATATAGCCCAAACCTGCCAAACAACAATGACGGCTGCAACCAAAAAATAGCCGGGCGTTGTGGCGGGCGCCTGTGCTCCCAGCTACTTGGGAGGCTGAGGCAGGAGACTCGCTTGAGCCCAGGAGTTGGAGGTTGCTGTGAGCTATGATGCCACAACACTCAACCCAGGGGGATAGCTTGAGGTTCTGTCTCAAAATAAATAAATAAAAATAAACACAAAGGCTCAGCTCCTGTGGCTCAAGTGGCTAAGGCGCCAGCCACATACACCTAAGGTGGCGGGTTCGAATCCCCAGCCCGGGCCTGCCAAACAATAATGACGGCTGCAACCAAAAAATGGCCAGGCATTGTGGCGGACGCCTGTGGTCCCAGCTACTTGGGAGGCTAAGGCAGGAGACTCACTTGAGCCCAGGAGTTGGAGGTTGCTGTGAGCTGTGGTGCCACGGCACTCTACACAAGGGGATAGCTTGAGGCTCTGTCTCAAAAATAAATAAATAAATAAACACAAAGCTATAAAACCACATTTGTATTGGTTCTAAAGCAAAAATTGTCAGTACCCCAAGACTCAGTCCGTTAGACACGTGCAGAGGCCTTTCCCTTGATGTGCTGACCAGCAGAAGTCACGACTGAGCTCCCTCCTTTTCTGAAGCACAGTTTGCACCTGTCGTCAAGTGGCCGTCACATTCTAAACATTTGTCTTATGAAATTACAGGCTGCTGCAATTTGCCCTAAACATTCCCAAGTTTACCCTAAAGTGGCTCACAGTTCCTGGTGCTGGATGTATCATTAGAAAAGTGGTGCTTGCCACATTGACATACATCAGACATGTGCTGATTCTTGCCCAGAGCTCCTTGTTGGGCAAGATGGGGATGTCTACCCACTTTTCTTGACACTTGAAAACACAAATGCGTGATCTAGCCTTGGAAAAGCTCATTTTTGACCTTTGAAAGCACCAGGCAGCTGTGAGCTCCTCGGTGCACAGGCTCTGGGGGCGTGTCCTGTGGGGCCTGGGTGCGTCTGGCCTGCTCAGCTTCACCTGCTGCTCCAGTGTGCAGCCCCTTTCGGTAGCTCATTAGAGGTCTTTAGGTGACAGTGTAGCTTGATTTAGGGCAAACTCTCAGGACTGCTAATGGCCCTCTATTTTTTCTTTTGTATTTTTAAAGGAAACGCAACAGGAAAGGAGAGAAGAATGGCAAGGGCTTGCGGCACTTCTCCATGAAAGTCTGCGAGAAGGTGCAGAGGAAGGGGACCACCTCCTACAACGAGGTGGCGGACGAGTTGGTGGCTGAGTTCAGTGCTGCCGATAACCACATTCTACCCAACGAGTCAGTAAGTTTGCCAGGCAGGGTGTGCATGGGGCAGGTGTTGCTGGCTTTACAGCACCACATGGTTCACTGTTTTTAAATATGAAACAGAATATTTAAATATTTGAATTTATGAAACAGAAAAATATGAAACAGAATTTTAAATATGTACAGAAAATTCCAAATATAGGTGAAAGAATTTTTCCTGACCCACTTGTGGTCATGTTGTTGGCAGGGCACTGCATGCGGACATCCCCCTTGGAAAAGCCCTTCTTGCTGGTGGGGCTCCAACACTGAGGGCCCTCAGCCCCCGCCTCACAGCCACAGGCTCTGGGAACCCCCTATCCTGATGACACAGGACAGGGCCGTCCTGTGAGTTCATGTTAGGCATGGCGGCTCCTGGAGCAGAATTAATGATGTCTCAAGTGTAAGGTATTAACCTACAAGCTTTTTGATCATTGGGAAAATTAACTTTGTCTCCCCAGGCTTATGACCAGAAGAACATAAGACGGCGAGTCTATGATGCCTTAAACGTGCTCATGGCCATGAACATCATCTCCAAGGAGAAGAAGGAGATCAAGTGGATCGGTCTGCCCACCAACTCGGCTCAGGAGTGCCAGAATTTGGAGGTGCCTGTGGACCTTCTTTCTCATCACCTGCCATTCAGAGGGTCTTGGCTGCATGTGCCCTGGACAGGGAGCTATGGGGTATCCTCTGCTTCCACAGTCTCACACGGCCACCTGGCGTCAGGTGCATTTGTGCCCATTAGCCTGGCTCTGGCTGCTAGGGAGGGAGGATGGCCAACCCAGGCCCACTGGCGCGTGTCAGACTGGACAGTGGTAGTTCTAAATCTTTGTGGGACTTACTTTATTTTGTTTTATTTTTATGAGACAGAGTCTCAAGCTGTCACCCTCAGTAGAGTGCTGTGGCATCACAGCTCATAGCAACCTCAAACTCTTGGGCTTAAGTGATTCTCTTGCCTCAGCCTCCCAAGTAGCTGGGACTATAGGTGCCTGCCACAACGCCCAACTGGGACTTATTTTTTTAATATCATAGTCAAATCTAAGAAATGTGAGGAGAAGAGAGGTATAGTTCGGTAATTGAAGAAGAACTCACCTATGTGTTGTCGCACATCTGTGTTCTGGATCTGTGTGTGTCCTTTTCACTGAATTTAAGGTAAACGTTAGGTGTGGTGTGACTGCGGGTTTAACATGTGAAGATTGACGATTGTGATGATTTCTTGCATCTATGGTTGGGTTTTCCAAGGTGGAGAGACAGAGAAGACTCGAAAGAATAAAACAGAAGCAGTCTCAACTTCAAGAACTTATTCTACAGGTAAGAAAAGACTCATCTCGGGAGGCAAAGTGGTTGTCATGACCAGTGTTGTTGCCCAGCATTGACCTGTGGCAGGTCCCCCTGTGTCTCTGGTCAATTCCCTGCTTTGGGATTCTGAGTGTGAATTTCCTAAATGTCCAGCAAGCTTGTCTCATGCAAGTGCTGGTGCCCTGGCCTTGTTCCCAGAGAGAGGCTGGGTGTGTCTGTCCCTGTCAGGGGTGTCTTGGTGGCAGGCAGAAGGGATGGCATCATAAGAAAATGAGCATCTGGCTCAGCGCCTGTGGCTCAAGCAGCTAAGGCGCCAGCCACATACACCTAAGGTGGCGGGTTCAAATCCAGCCCAG
>NW_003852556.1:403003-429719 GCF_000181295.1 Otolemur garnettii | reverse complement strand
AAAAAAAAAAAAATGGAAAGAAAATGAGCGTCTGAAATATTCCTCAGGAGATGAAGCCCACGTCGCATGCCTGATGCTAGACTGGTGCCTGTGGCGCTCAGGGACTCAGAGTCAGACCATGCCCAGGCTGTCTGTGGGTGCCAGGCACCAGGGAGGTGGTAGGCACCTCAGGGCCAGGCGTGCTCACTGCTGCCTCCTTCCTAGCAAATTGCCTTCAAGAACCTGGTGCAGAGGAACCGGCATGCGGAGCAGCAGGCCAGCCGGCCACCCCCACCCAACTCGGTCATCCACCTGCCCTTCATCATCGTTAACACCAGCAAGAAGACTGTCATCGATTGCAGCATCTCCAATGACAAGTACGTGGGACAGGACGGGAGCAGACAGGACCGGAGCGGATCGGGACAGGATGGGAGCCTGATCCTTCTACTCTTCTTAGGGGAACTAAGGCCTGTTAGGATTTTTATTAAGATGGGTTTTAAAGTGCTGCACAGTAGCCGATGTTTGCAGATCATCTGGGGCTGGTGAGTGCTGTGTCTGCCTGCCACACGCATGTGCACAGTGGTTTGCAGCGTGAAGTGAGTGCCGCCCCAGCAACAGGCACTGGGAGTCTGGCCCCACACCAGGTGCTATGTCCATTTGGAAGACCCGTCCTCCGTCTTTCTGACGGTGCCTTTCTCCTCCAGATTCGAGTATCTGTTTAACTTTGACAACACGTTCGAGATCCACGACGACATCGAGGTGCTGAAGCGGATGGGCATGGCCTGCGGGCTGGAGTCTGGCAGCTGCTCTGCTGAAGACCTCAAAATGGCCAGAAGTTTGGTACCAAAAGCTCTGGAACCATATGTGACTGGTTAGTTCTGCCCCTGTGACCCCAGCGAAGCTGCACAGCCAACGTGGTGGTTGTCCTGACCCTGGATGACACCCTGTCTTCCTGGCTCCTAGCAAGAGTTTTACTGAGATGGGGCCGAGTGTGCAGGACCAGGAGCAAGGATGGAAGGGCCTGCACAGGGGACAGGGACATGCAGGGCACAGACCACAGGGTGGGGGTTGGGTGGGGCCAACTGGTGCCCAACTGCTAGATACAGAGTTTCGGTACACAAGTGGCTTTTGGGGATTTATTGATGTGGTTTATGTGATGAACCTGTTATGAACAGTCAGGGTTTTATCTTCCAAATAAGGTCCAAAATAGAAGAAATGGAAATTCTTTGAGTAGTATAATTGGGTTAATGTTTCTTTCTTCAAAGCTAGTTGACTAATCTCTGAAACAAAGTAACTGAGAAAAACATTTCAAAGCCACCTGATCTGTGGCTGTGAACCAGCACAGCATTTGTTTTGTGAGTTTTTATTCTGGTTCTGGTGATTCCTCCCATGAGCCAGGAGGGTCCAGGCCACAGTCATGGAGAGTGGCTTTGCGCTGAGACATCATGGGAGGTGCTACCACTGTTGCTGGCTTGTCTTTGGTCCCTGAAAGGGTCAGATTCTCCTGAAGCATCCCAAAACAAGTGAAATCTGGCCTGCCCACGTCATGTGCCCTGTGCCACACTGGCTGGGCAGCTGACCACAAGTCCATACCCTCTGCAGCTCCTGGGGAAGCCTCTCAGATGGGGCATGGAGAAAGCCCCCATAAAGTGTGCACTTTCCAAAGTCTGTGGGGTGGCCACATGACACTGATGTGGCAGCACATTCTGTCTTCACAGTAAACACATGTATCTCAAGGTGTCATGTGCTCTTTTAGAAAGACTAGACCCTGGCTCGGCGCCTGTGGCTCAAGTGGCTAAGGCGCCAGCCACATACACCTAAGGTGGTGGGTTCGAATCCAGCCCGGGCCCGCCAAACAACAATGATGGCTGCAACCAAAAAATGGCTGGGCGTTGTGGCGGGCGCCTGTGGTCCTAGCTACTTGGGAGGCTGAGGCAGGAGACTCGCTTGAGCCCAGGAGTTGGAGGTTGCTGTGAGCTGTGAGGCCACAGCCCTCTACCCAGGGAGACAGCTTGAGGCTCTGTCTCAAAAAAAAAGAAAGACTAGACCCTGTGGCTGCAAACAGATGGCCCCACTATGGTGTCGGGCAGAGTGCACCCCACAGATTTCTGGTGTCTGGGGTTCCCCTAGGTTTGGTTTTGGTACCTGAGTTTGTTTCTTTGCCTGTTCACTTCTTTCTCTTTTCAGAAATGGCTCAGGGATCCATTGGGGGTGTATTCATCACGACAGCAGGCTCCACGTCCAACGGCACAAGGCTCTCTGCCAGGTGATGACCGCGAAGGGGTGGGGACGGCAGCCCCTTGGGTGTGGTCCCTGTCCCCTCCTGGTCAGATTATAGCATCTCTTCAAGCCCTGGGAGCTCTGCTGGGCTTGTCTTCATGTGAAAAGAGTTTTCTTTCCTTGGCTGATTTCTTCCTCCTAAAAATTAAAAGTGATACATGGCTTTATTTTTTTTGAAAAGCAGCACACAGAGTAGGGACAAAAACCACCTAAAGACCACTACCCCAGGCAACAAGTATTTCTAGATTTTTTCCCTCTTATTTTTAAAAAAACATATTTTTAAATGGTTTAAATTTAAAGATCACAATTTATATGTAATTTTGTTATGTGCTTTTTTGCATCTTATATTCTATGTATTTTTTATGTTATTGAAGGAGTTTTATTATTTTGGGTGGGGGGGGACAGAGCCTTAAGCTATCGCCCTGGGTAGGTGCTGTAGTGTCACAGCTCACAGCAACCTCAAACTCCTGGGCTTAAGTGATTCTCTTGCTTCAGCCTCCCAAGTAGCTGGGACAACAGGCGCCCGCCACAACACCCGGCTATTTTTTTGTTGTAGTTGTCGTTGTTTGGCAGGCCTGGGCTGATTTGTACCTGTCAGCTTTGGTGTATGTGGCTGGCGCCTTAGCTGCTTGAGCTACAGGCTCCACCAAAGTAAGTTTATTTAAGTGAAAGTATATTTAATATTTGACTCAGCAATCCCACAGAGCAGAATGAAGTCCCTAAGTATCTATCTTCAGTCTTTAAAGATAAACGTAAGACAACTTTTACAGCAGATATTAGCAAAAGAATGGTTTCATTAACTTCTATATTTTATTAATAATATTTCATATCAGTTTTAAATATTGGTTCAGCACCTGTGGCTCAAGCAGCTAAGGCGCCAGCCACATACACCTAAGGTGGTGGGTTCGAATCCCCAGCCCGGGCCTGCCAAACAACAATGATGGCTGCAACCAAAAAAAATAGCTGGGCGTTGTGGCGGGCGCCTGTAGTCCCAGCTACTTGGGAAGCTGAGGCAGGAGACTCGCTTGAGCCCAGGAGTTGGAGGTTGCCGTGAGTGTGATGCCAGGCACTCTACCCAGGGGGATAGCTTGAGGCTCTGTCTCAAAAAATAAATAAATAAATAAATAAATATTAAGAAAACAGTAAATTTAATTTTATAAAAGCTAAGAAGTTAGTAACGTATAGGTTTAGATATTAGCGTTGATTGAATAAGCCAGACATGTTTGTGGCTGTGCTGAGGCTTTTGGTTGGGCAGGGAGGTGTTTTAGCTGCATGTCCAGGAAGGTGCTGGGCAGGTGCAGATGCCGCGGCCTTGGCCCCTTCGCCTGTAAGGTGCAGGAGTTGGGGTGGGGGGTCAGTGATTGCTGACTCACTGATTGGTAATGGCACAGCCAAGGACGGCGAGCTTTCGGCAGATGCAGCTTTCAGTCTTTTAATTTTTAATTTCCAGCTATGTGTGAATTTGTAGGGGTTGGTCTATAGAATGTTTAACACTGGTTAGTCTGTGAAGTTGAATTTGGATGTTTTTAAGACTTTCATCTTCATACAGTCCTTTTTATTGATGAGACTTTTAAGACTTTTATAGCATTGGAAACAAAGCCAGTGCCATTTGGAGAAAACTAGTTTTCATAGTGCTTCAATACAGTCATTTACAAAAGCTCATTGTGGAAGGACATTCAGGTGGTGCCCACTTATTAAAAAACTTGTATGTAGCCAGGCACAGTAGCTCATGCCTGTGATCCCACCTACTCAGGAGGCTGAGGTAGGAGAGTCCCTTGAGCTCAGGAGTTTGAGACCAGCCTGAGCACGAGTGAGACCTTGTCTCTAAAACTAGCTGGGCATTGTGTTGGGAGCCTATAGTCCCAGCTACTTGGGAGGCTAAGGCAGGAGGATCACTTGAGCCCAGGAGTTTGAGGTTGCTGTGAGATACACCACAGCACTCTACCGAGGGTGACAAAGTGAGACCCTGTCTCCAAAAAAAAAAAAAAAAAAGGAAGAAAAACTAGAACAAGCATCTTTGTGGCTGAGTTTCTCATCAATTCTCACTTGTGTGGCTAAGCTCTATTTCCCAGGTGTGGAATTCATCAAAAAGCACAACATTAGCTAGTTTTATTCATTTGCAGGGCTAATAAATGCCAGTGAAAGGTGCTTATTAAGTATGCATGTGGCATTAGTTTTTAGTGTTAGAGTATGCTATCTGCTCTGGCCCGTAGTGGCTTTTGTGGTACCGCCAATCGGCGCTCTCCATCCCCATGGCCAGAGTGGATGCCCTGCCCTGACTCGTGCTTTTTCCTGACATGTTCCTGGTTGTAAGTGAAAATCCTGGAGAGAAGGGTCACTGGCTTCCCAGTGTGTGCCTTTGGCGTTTTGTCTGTGAAGGTGAGTGAGGGGTGGATTCACCATGGTGGCTCTGCTACTGCCCCCATTTCAGTGATGGATTCAAGAAGGTGGGATAGGAGAAGCCGTCCACAGAAAGACAGTGCTGGGGGCAGAGTGCTGTGTGCTGCTCTGCTGGCATATAAGATTTTTGCTTCTGTCAATGTGACTGAAGACACCCACACCCCTGGAGTCACACCAGCCTATCTGTGACCCAGGCCCCTGGCAAGGTGAAGAGAACAGCTGCAGTGCCACTGACATTTCATTGGGCCCTGTCCTTGCAGTGACCTGACTAACGGTGCAGACGGGATGCTGGCCACAAGCTCCAACGGGTCTCAGTATAGCGGCTCACGGGTGGAGACCCCTGTGTCCTGTGTCGGGGAGGACGAGGACGAGGACGATGACTTCAATGAGAATGAGGAGGAGGCCTGACGCCCCTGCTTTCAGGAAAAGTCATTTAGGGAAGAGAAACTTTTTTTGAATGTGGGGTTTTCTGTTTCTTTTTGGCTATTTCTGAGAAAACATTGGTAAGCTATTGGTTTAGATGCACACCTCCAATAAGCAAAGATTGTTTCCATAGAAGCTAAGGACGTGCCGTGGGTGTGTGTTTGGATACCAGTGTGCTGGCACAGAGCCTTTATTTACTTTTTAGGGTTTTGTATGTTCATTTCCTTTTTTTTTTTTTTTTAATTCAGAGTTCATTTTTGCCTCTTAATAATTCTTGCTGAGTTTGCTGAGGAAATTGTACTTCATCCACATCAATGAAAATAAAACGCTCTCCTGTTGTGGACAGTGAACCCCGAATGCTGTTTATTTGCAGTGTGTTTGGCGCCCGCAGGCGGACAGCAAGACTCTGTGACGAGTTTTCATTGTTAAATCATGCCGTGTCCAAAGAACTGAGCAAATAGCAAAGCTCTATTTTTTAAATAATAAGCGCCATAAATGCGATGACCTTATTTTTCCTTAAATTATATTGACTGTTGTGATTCCATCAAATTTATACACTTTCCCCCCTCGGTTTATATTGCAGCAACTAATTGCAAAATACTTTTTTGTTTTTGTTTGTTTGGTGAGAGCTTACTGCCACGCTGGTGCAGCTATGGGAACTGTCTGGAAGGCTTGGGATGGTTTATTGCTTATGGTAAAATTTGCCTGATTTCTTACAGGCAGCGTTTGGAAACTTTTTATTATATAGTTGTTTACATGCTTATGAGTCTATCATTTAAAGACATGTACTGAAACAAATGTTGTATTTGTTTCATAAGCATCTTCCTGTAATCTATTATAAAGTTGAAATTAAATATAGAGAATGTTTTAACAGTTTTTTAACTCAAAATTTGTGAATCATTTTTAATAGTTCTTTTTTTATAAAAAGAAAAAGGAATTTAAGGACAGGCAGTAGTCTCTTTTAAAATTTATTCACAAAAACCATTAACTGCACAGTTGCTGTTAGCTGCCTGTTCTCAAACAATAGTCTTTTTATTGAAACAAATAAACTTTTCTGTAATATTTTATGGAATATAAAGAGACTTTAATTGTTTGACTTGTTTAACTTGGCACTGTTAGTTTTTATTAATAAAACGCGCATGGGCATTTTAAACAAGCTCTGTGTTTCTCTAATTCAGGATTATTGTCTAGAAGTTTGTATTTTGTTAGTCTCGCTTTATGGTAGAGTGGAAAAGCAGGTTGTTTGACCCAGAGTGGGCTCCTGGGGCAGTTCCTTCCGTCTGGTGTGCTCAGAGGTCCCAGAGATTGCCCTGACAACAGAGGGCAGCCAAAAGAGGAGGCCATGGGGGACACAGGAGCTTCCTTCTTCCTGGGAGTTCTTGGCTTTTTCCATAGTCCCCAAAACTGAGATAGATTTTACAGGTTTGTCTTTCAGAAGCAGGAGTATGAAAGGGTTCTGGGAGATGGCATAGAAGGATGCCCCAGGAATCCACGTCCCCACCTGGACATCTTTCCATGGCAGAGTCTGTTGTAAATGTTTTGTAACTCAGGTATCTGCTGAAGGCTTAACTGTTTCTGGGGAAGGGTGTGGTCAGCACATTGCAGTTAATTTTGGTCAATTTTCAGCTCCATGTCCCTTCACTGCCCCCCTTCATTTTTCTCTTTCCCCTTTTGGGAGTCAAACATTGAAGACTCGGACATTCAGACAACTGTCTCTGTGTGGAATGTTAGAGAGTGACACTGCATACCCAGGGAAAGGCTCAGAATAGACCTAAGAAGATGTTAAGTTTACACCTTAGGCTGATCCTTGGCACAGAGGCAGACACCACTTTTAAAAACAAGTAAAGGAAAGCAACAAACCCCAGCAAGTCCTGGGGAACAGGAGACCTACTTTTCAGAGTCACCACATTAGGAGATTCAAATGCCCCATTTTCAAAGAAAGTCACATACAGAAAGGCATACAAAGAAACAAAGAGCATGGCCCATTTAAAAAGGAAAATAAATCAACAGAAATTGTCTGAAAAAGACCTGATGGGCTGGGCATAGTGGCTCACGCCTGTTGTCCCAGCACTGTGGGAGGCCGAGGTGGGTGGATTGCCTGAGCTCAGCCCAGTTCGAGACCAGCTGAAGACCTGCCTGAGGCAAAGTGAGCAAGAGTAAGACCCCATCTCTACAACAACAATAAAAAGACAGCCAGACTTTGTGATCCCAGCTACATGGTGGGGGGGGGGGTGTAGGTAAGAGAACACTGTAGGAGGAAGTAAAAAAAAAAAAAAAAAAAAGACCTGATAGAAGATATACTAAACAAATACTTTTAAAAAACTGTCTTAAAGGAGCTCAAAGAAGTTAAGATTGATGTGGAGAGAGTCAAGAAAATCATACATGATCACAACGGGAATATCAAGAGAAAACCTAAAAAAGAAATCTAAAAAAATCGGGAGCTGAAAAGAACAGTAACTGAAATGAAAAATATGCTAGAGTGATTCAAAGGCAGAATTAGCTGATTTGAAGAAAGACAATGGAAATGATTGAGTCTGAGGAACAAAAAGAAAAACATTGAAGAAAAGCAAACAGAATCAAAGGGACCTGCGAGATGCCATCGAGCTGCCCAATATACGCCCTGTGGGAGTCTCAGAAAGAAAGGGCAAAGAATACTTAAAGAAACTATAAGTGGTTAAAACTGCACTAAGTTTGATGAAAGATTAATTGATCCATGATACACATAAGATGAACTCAGAGACCCACACAGAGACAGGTGATTAAACTTTCCAAAGATGGAGAACGTTGGAAGTAGCAAAAGAGGAGCAACTCGTCACATGCAAGTGACCCTAATAAAATCACTGGAGACTTTTAATCCGAAAAGTGCAGGCCATAAAGCAGTGGCCAATACATTCAAAGTGCTAAAGGAAAAAGAAATCTGCTCACCCAGAATTCTGTATCCAACAACACTGTCCTTCAGAAGTGAGTGAGGAATTGAGACAGTCTCAGATAAGTAAAAGCTGAGAGAGTTCATTCTCAATAGGCCTGCCCGGTAAGAAACGCTCGAGAGAGGCTCGGCGCCTATAGCTCAACCGGCTAAGGCGCCAGCCACGTACACCTAAGGTGGCGGGTTCGAATCCCCAGCCCGGACCCGCCAAACAACAATGATGGCTGCAACCAAAAAATAGCCGGGCGTTGTGGCGGGCGCCTGTGGTCCCAGCTACTTGGGAGGCGGAGGCAGGAGACTCGCTTGAGCCCAGGAGTTGGAGGTTGCTGTGAGCTGTAATGCCACGGCACTCTGCCCAGGGGGACAGCTTGAGGCTCTGTCTCAAAAAAAAAAAAAGAAACACTCGAGAGGGTCCTACAGAGTGAAAAGAAAGGACACTGGACAGTAGCTCAAAGTCCCGTGAAAAAACCAAGAAGTCAGGAAAGGTGAGTTCAGGACCAATTATAAGAGCTAGTATTTTAAGAATAGCTTGCAACTCCACTTTTGATTAAGAAATTAATGCTTTTTTTAAAACCTCAATTATTAGCCTAAAGTGTAGTATTATTATAATTTTGGTTTGTAACTCCACAGTTTGTTTTCTGTATAATTGAAGAGACTAATTCACTTATAGGAATTATTTGTATGTGAAAATATAGATATATTAATGGGTAATTCTGTGATATCAACAACCTCAAGGGGTGATGACAGTTGTAAAGGGGAATTGTGCTGCTGCTGGAGGTTAGACTGGTGTGAGTTCAAATTAGAGTGCTATCACTTGAGGATGTTAAATGTAACCCCCTGGACGCCACAAAGAAAATCACTATAGGATATATACAAAAGGAAATGAGAAATGAAGTTGAACTACAAAAAACCAACCAAAAACAAAAGAAGATTGATGTAAGAAGTGAGGGGCAAAAGGAGCCAAAAAGCTAAAGGGCATATAGAAAATAACCAAGTCCTGGGAGTCTTTCTTTATGAGCAATTACTTTAAATGTAAATAGATTAAATTTTCCAGAAGACAGGCAGGAAAGTGGATAAAAACACATGATCAACTTACATGTTGTGTATGAGGTACTCGCTTTAGGTCCAAAGACAAACAGATTGAAAGTGGAATATCTTTTTCTGTTCTTTAATCACTAAAAGAGAGCAGAGGTAATGTCAAATGAAATAGACGCTACTATTAGATGAAATAGACTTTAAGTAAAAAATTATAAGAGACAAAGGAGAACATTGCATATTAATAAAAGGTTCAACATAGCAAGAATAATTATAAGTATGTATACATCTAATGACAGACCACCAAGATACACAAAGCAAAAACTAATATAATTGAAGTGAGAACTCATTTTTTAATTATAGTTGGAGATTTCAATACTGTATTCTCAATAATGCATATTAGTTAGGAAGTAGCCTATATGATGAACCACCCAGATCTCACAGACTTATGTGCACAGATCTACCCAACAGCAGCATACACAGTCTCTCCAAGCTCTACGAGATGTTTTCCAGCACACAGATTAGGTCTCAATGGATTTGAAAAGCAGATACCTTACAAACAGTCTTCTGACCACAAGGAGATGGAGCTAGAAGTCAACAAGTAAAACTGGAAATTTCACAAAACTGGAAATTAATATCCTTTTTGATGAGTCAAAAAAGAAATCTCAAGGAAAATTACAAAATACTTAGAGGCAGATGAAAACAAAAACACAGAAGATGTAGCAAAGGCAACTACAAGCACTGATGTTTAAAACAAATCTCAAACCCACAACCTGACTTTATGTTCATGAACTACAAAAAGACCAAACTCAACCACAGCTAACAGAAGGAAGGAAATAATAAAGATTAGAGCAGGTGGCTCAGCACCTATAGCTCAGTGAGTAGGGTGCTGGCCACATACACCGAAGCTACCGGGTTCCAGCTAGGCCCAAGCCTGCTAAACAACAATGACAACTGCAACCAAAAAATAGCCAGGCATTGTAGCAGGGGCCTGTAGTCCCAGCTACTTGGAAGACTGAAGCAAGAGAATTGCTTAAGCCTAAGAGTTGGAAGTTGCTGTGAGCTGTGACGCCACAGCACTCTACCGAGGGTGACAAAGACTCTGTCTCAAAAAAAAAAAAAAAGATTTGAGTAGATGTAAGTGAAACAGAATAGAAAATCTGGGGGAAAAAAAATCTATGAAACCAAAAGGTGGCTGCTGTAGAAAGATCAATGAGACTGATGAACTTCTAGTTGGAGGTACTAAGAAAACAAGACTTAGTAAAATCAAAAATGAAAAGGGGGATGTACTTAAGCTCTATAGAAATAAAGATAATGAGAGGATAATGTGAAAATACATTTAAAAATTTACAAACCTAAATGAAATGGACAAATTCCTAAAAACAACCTTAGTGAAGGACATTCAGTCAGTCTAAAGAGTTTCCTAACAAAAAACCACTCTGGATCTAATGGCTTCACTCTTAAATTCTATCAGACATTTAAAGAGTAACCAAAGCCAGTCCTCAAACTTCCAAAAGATTGGAGAGAGAACACATTCTAACTCACTCTGTGAAGCTACGTTACCTTGATGAGAAAGGCAAAGATGATACAAATAAAAACTCAGACCAGGCTGGCGCCTGTAGCTCAAGTGGCTAAGGTGCGAGCCACATACACCTAAGGTGGCGGGTTCAAATCCAGCCCGGGCCTGCCAAACAACAATGATGGCTGCAACCAAAAAAAATAGCTGGGTTTTGTGGCAGGCGCCTGTGGTCCCAGCTACTTGGGAGGCTGAGAAAGGAGACTCAACTTGAGCCCAGGAGTTGGAGGTTGCTGTGAGCTGTGATGCCATGGCACTCTACCCAGGGGGACAGCTTGAGGCTCTGTCACAAAAAAAAAAAAAAAAAAAAACTCAGACCAATAGGCCTTACAGACAGGTGAAAATTCTCAACAAAATACTAGCAAATGGAATTTATCATGTTTAAAGAATTAGACATTATAACCAAATGGGATTTAGTTCTGGAATGCAGAGATGGTTCAACATACAGGAATCGATATACCATATGAACAGAAGGAAAAAAGTCACATGATCCTCTCAATTGATGTAGAAAAAAAACATTTTACAAAATTTAATATCCCTTTATGAAAAAACTCAACAAACTGGGAATAGAAGGAAACTTTTACAACAATTAAATGCATATATAAAACTGAAAAGTGAACATCATGTTCAATGGTGAAAATCTGGAAGCTTCTTACTTTAGGAGCAAGGCAACACGCCCACTCTTGCCACTGCTGTTCAACATAGCACTGGAAGTTCTAGCTGAGGACATCAGGCAAGAAAAACAAAAGGCGTCCGCATTTGAAAGGAAGAAGTAAAACTATCTCCATTTGTAAACAACGTGATCTTACACAGGAAATCTAAAGGAATCACTAAAAAACTATTAGAATAAAAAAAGTTTTCAGGACATAAAGCAAACAGAATTATGTTGCATTTCTACACACTAAATGAAAATCTGGAAATAGGGTCAAAAGGATAAAATGCTTAGGAATTAGCCAAACAGCTAAGAGATGAGCACGATGAGAACTGGAAACATTGCTGAAAGAAATGGGATAAAAATGGAAGCACTCTGGTGATAGATGGGAAGGCAGCATTGTTATGGCATCAGTACTAGCCTCAAATAGTCTATAGATTGGATACAACCCTTCTCAAAAACTCCAAGGACGCATCTTGTAGAAATAGGAAACCTAATCACCAATTCATACGGCATTTCAAATGACCCCAAGCAGGCAAAGCACTTGAAGATCACAGCTGCAGGCTCACATCCACAGGGATCGAACGGTGTGGTGCCAGTGTGAGGACAGATGGACAGGCTATGGAGCTGAGCAGCGAGGCTAGAGGAGCCCTGGCAGGTGGTTGGGTGGCTCTCGGCAAGGTGCCCAGACTGTTAAGTGGGGACCTGTCTTTTCCACATCTACATGCAAGAGAGAATGAAGGTAAGTTCTTCTCTAATGCCAGTTACAAAACTAGCTAAAAATCTATGTCACAAAAGTAAGACCTAGAACAATGAAACTCTTACACAAAAACAGAGCAAATGCTTCATGGTTTTTGATAGTGATTTTTGGGGGTATGATACCAAAGGTATAGGTAGCAAAAGAAAAAGTAGTGTGGATTTCATTATGATTAAAAATGTTTGTGCATCAAAAGACACTATCAACAAAGCAAAAATTTAGCCCATGGAATGGCAGAAAAATTCATAACCTCTAGATCTCGTAGGGGATTAATATTCAGGATATAGAGAACTCTTAAAATTCAACAACAACTGATTTCAAAATGGGCAATGACTTGAATAGACGTTTTCCCAAATATCTACAAATGGCTGCTAAGAATGTGGAAATGTGCTCAAATGACTAATTATTAAGGAAGCATAAATCAGAACCATAAAACTGAAAATAAAACAAGAGGGTGGATGTGAGAAATTGGGACACTAGTGCATTGTTGGGAGGAATGTGAAATAGTGCAGCCACTACAGAAGACCAAATGGCTGCTTCTCAAAAAGTTAGATTTGGCACCCATAGCTCAGTGGTTAGGGTGCTGACCACATACACCGGGGCTGGCAGGTTCAAACCCAGCCCAGGCCTGCTAAACAACAATGACAACAACAAAACTAGCCAGGCATTGTGGTGGGCATCTGTAGTCCCAGCTACATGGGAGAGTGAGGCAAGAGAATCACTTAAGCCCGAGAGTTTGAGGTTGCTGTGATGCCAGGGCCCTCTACTGAAGTCGACATAGTGAGACTCTGTCTCAAAAAAAAAATTAAAGATAGAATTACTATATGATGCTGCAAGTCCAGTCCTACATATATATCCAAAAGCTCCAAAGCTGGTTCTTGAAGTCATGTTCATACACTGTGTTCATAGCAGCACTGATCACAGCTGCTCAAAAGTGGAAGCAACCCAGATGTCCATCTGGGGATGACTGGATAGGTCAGATGTGGTGTCCACCTGAGGTAGGATACTGCCCCTGGAAGAGGAAGAAGGCTCTGGTATTGGCTGGCTGCAGGGATGAGCTTGAAGACTTTGTACTCAGGGAAATGAGCCAGGCACAGGACGACAAGCTTTGTGTGATTCCACTTATACGAGGTGCCTGGTGGAGTCAGAGTTGTAGATAGTTGAGTGGCTGTCAGGGCCTTGGGACATGGTGTCTAGTGGGGGCAGAGTTTCAGTTTGGGAAGATGAATGTGAGCTGGAAGTGGACGTGAGTGGTGTCTGAATTTTCCTCTGTTGATGGCTCCCTCAATGCGTCCATGTTTTTAATCATGAAATCATCTGAACTGTGCACTTAAAATGTTATGAGGGTAAATTTTATGTTAGGTATATTTTACCACAATAAAAAAATACTGGGGAAAGAGATAGTGGGAGAGAGAGCTAAGTGTTTTATTTAAGTTGGCTAAATAAATCAGCCATTGCATCAAGGAAAGACAGTAGTTTTAGAAAAGAGCCCTTCTCCCCAATCTTGAGTTACTCGAATGTCTTGAGGGTTGAGGAAGGTGAGCATGGGTGGTGCTCCACAGGACACCCCCCCACAGCAAGCCACCTGCCCCTCTGCTTTTAGAGGGAGTGGGGGGGCGGCTGGTGTGGGTCTTGGTAGGGATGCTGAGTTTGAGGCCTCTTGGGACTTCCCACTGTCTGCATGGATTTGCTGTCACTGCTGGGGTAGCCTGACCTCTGACCTTAGGGCACCCCTCAGGGCACATCTCAGCTGAGATACACATCCTCCTGCCCTCCCTCCTTCCCATTCCCTCTTCTTTTTCTATTGCTGGCACCCTGTTTTCCTCTAGAGTCTGCTCTTAGAGTGGGACCCTCCCTCTGCCCTGCTTCCTGCACCAGCCTGCCCTGAGCACAGACACCGCCCTGCCATTCCCTTTCCTGGCTTATTGAAAAGAAAATTCTCTGATGGCTTTTCAAAAGTGAAATAAAAATGGAGTTTTAAGAGTCTTTGGCTCTTAGCATCAAACTCCCTTCTCTTCCTGTAGCCCCCTCCTGCTCTGGATCTCAGGGCAGGTGCTACTTGGCCTCTTGTGCAGGAGCCACTGGGCACACTCTGAGGTTGCCCCTCCTGTGCCCGCACCCGCTTCATGGTCCCCAGGGCTCCAGCAGCACCAGCACCTGCTCTGTGCTCATCCCTGCCGTCTGCAGGTGCCGTGTGTTTGAGGATGTTATATGGGTGTGTAGGCACCTTAAACAGACTTGTTTATGACGCCTCCAGCTCCGATGTGTGCAAGTTGGTGTGCAGGCACTTTAAAAAGACTTACTGATAAAGCACATGGGCAGCTGTATGACACAATCAAACCTCCAAAAGGACATGCAGGCTGAGGAAGCAGCAGGAACCTTTTGATGCCATGTCTCCTGTCACAGCTGCCCAGTAAATAAACTGATTTAGTGAACCTTACAAGGAACTCAGAGGTTTTTATTCTTTCCTCAGAAACTGTTTTTTGTTGAATGTATTGTGAATTGTGTGTCGTGAGTTGGCAGAGTCCCTTGTGCCAGCCACTTGTGTGGGCTTGGCTGGCAGTGACTTGGACCCTGCGGCCGGGGGCTCAGGCCTCATGCTGAATGAGGTGCAGTGGGAAGCCACTGACCATCGCAGAGCGCAGGTTGTTTGCTCACGTGGGACAATGTTCTCATTTCAGTGTTTCTGAGAGGGGTTAGCGTTGCAAACTTGACGTTCTGTATTTGGAGGAGAGATTTGTCCTTGGTGTAAGGAAAATCAGCGTCTGTGACATCCTCCCTGCCGCCCTCCCCCTCCCCAGGAACCAAGTGTCCTCAGATGGACGTTTCTGCAATTCACCTGACTTGCAATTGAAGCTATAAAAGGAGGTTTTTAAAGAAGCAAGTGTTTGGGTTTGGATCTTTCTCCCATGTCAGTAAAGACCTGATTTTATATAGAATAAGGGTAACTTCAGTATGTTTTATTTTTACAACTTTGGAGCTACATATTCAGAAGCAAGAATTCATCATGTGCACTGTCAGCACTGTGCCTGTCACTGCCGTGGACAGCAGTAAGAAAGTGCTGTCTGTGTAGGAGAAGAGGAATCGTTCTGTGGTCTTGTTAATCGGGTAGTTCCTGCCTCAGGGTCCCCACAGCATTTTGTCATAGCTACAAATTCTGTCTGACACAGTGAGGGTTTGACGAGGAGGAGCTGGCGTTGGTGGTGAGCTCGCAGCACCGGGGGCTTCCCGGAGTCGCAGTCTGAGCAGTCTTCTTGATTCAGGACATCTTCGAGATGACTCAGCAAGAACTGGCTGGAGGTGTCTGGGCCTGCAGTCTCACTTCTGAATCTTCAGTTTGAACTCCACTTTCCCTTCATATGGATCATGGGGGTTGTCGAAGGTCACATGCTCTGCGATGATCTTGCAGACGATGGCGACCTCCTTGTTTCGGGGGATGTTGAGAAGTTTCACAGCGACCAGAGGGTTGGTGTAGTGGGGCTGTGGTGGGAATGCAGAAAGAGAAAAATTTCAAAGGAAAGAGGCTTCACAGAGCAGGTGAGCGAAAGTGGGCTGTGTTTTCTGTCTCCGACCAAGGCCCAGAACTCAGAAAACAGGGCCTCTTGGTCAGACCTAGGGGGATCAGTCCAGTGTGGACAAATGACAGGAGTATTAATTTAACCTCAAGCCTCAAGGTGAAGATGAAAATGAGAATAAAACGGAAAAGCATGTGGTGTGAAGGAAAAGTTTCGAGGTGGGTATGCAGTTGTTTAAAAGGCTTTGAGAGGCCTTCAGAGAGTAAAGGAATTAGAGATTCATAGGTTGTATAAGAGAGATGTGTTTTGGCTCGGGGCCTGTGGCTCAAGTGGCTAAGGCGCCAGCCACATACACCCAAGGTGGCGGGTTCAAATCCAGCCCGAGCCCACCAAACAACAATGACGGCTGCAACCCAAAAATCGGGCGTTGTGGCGGGCGCCTGTGGTCCCAGCTACTTGGGAGGCTGAGGCAGGAGACCCGCTTGAGCCCAGGAGTTGGAGGTTGCTGTGAGCTGAGATGCCACGGCACTCTACCCAGGGGGACAGCTTGAGGGTCTGTCTCAAAAAAAAAAAAAAAAAGAGAGAGAGATGTGTTTTTAGGTAATTACAAGAACCTGGGTTTGGTTAACACTGAGATCATTAGCTGGTCAGGACTGGCTGTGTCAGGCCTTTTTTTATAGGTTAAAATGTTCAGTGCCTTCCTTTTACTGAATGGGAGACCCTTGCCAGCAATAGTTGGGAAGAGGAGCTGCACCCACCTGCGCCTTTCTGCCGTAGTAGGGGAAGTAGTGCAGGCTGAAGGTGCCGTTGTGTGGGAAGTACTCCACCTGCAATGGCCGGGCGTCCTGCAAGTGTGTGTCCTGTGGGGGAAGTGAGAGTGGGGTGGGAGCTGGCATGTGCCCGCGCGGCCTGTGCCTCGTGCACCACACAGGTGGCCACATAAACGCCCTATTGCATAAACTAGATATAATCCTGACAGCACTGAGCCCCCACTGGGGTGCGGTTGTCACTGTGTAAAGCACCAGCTGGCTTCTCAGATTCACGCTGCACTTTAACTTTTTGAAGTCTTGGTAGGTAGGATGATGTGGGTGGTGAAGCTGGTCCATCTGCACTTGGAGGTGGGAACAGGTAAATTGAGTTTTTGCCAGAACTGGGTGAAAGGTCTGTGGAATTCTGGGATAAGTGGAAATGTTGTTTTCACAAGATTTATGTCTTTTCCTTGTCAGAATCAAAGAAATCACCCAAAGGGTAGCTTATGTTTATCAAAAAACAGATGAAGGAACTTTGGTGTCTGTTAAAATCTCAAGTCAGCTACATATGCAGCTGAAATAAGTAGAAAAAGGAGATGCAACACAAACACCCTTGGGGAGAAGAAAGGCTTTGGGGGAAGTCATGTTTACAGGGGACCCTATGTGTGGACATGCACTGTCAATGTCCGCTAATGAGCCATGTTAGAAAACCTTGGATTTGGGCATAATTTGGGCAAACCTCACAAAATATTTAGTGAAAACAAATTTAGTTTTTTAAATCCTGTACTTAAAAAATATCACTGGCCGGGCCTGGTGGGCACCTGTGGTCCCAGCCATTTGGGAGGCTGACACAGGAGGATCACTGGAGCCCAGGAGTTGGAGGCTGCAGTGAGCTGTAATGACACCATCATGCTCCAGCCAGGGTGACAGAGACTTTGTCACTAAAGAATTTTTTTTAAAAGTACTTTTGAGGTTTGGCGCCTGTGGCTTAAGCAGCTAAGGCGCCAGCCACATACACCTGAGCTGGTGGGTTTGAATCCAGCCCAGGGCCCGCCAAACAACAGTGATGGCTGCTACCAAAAAATAGCCAGGTGTTGTGGTGGGCGCCTGTAGTCCCAGCAACTTGGGAGGTAGAGGGAGGAGAATCACTTAAGCCCAGGAGTTGGAGGTTGCTGTGAGCTGTGATGCCACAGCACTCTACCCAGGGTGACAACTTGAGACTCTGTCTCAAATAAATAAATAAATAAATGTACTTTTGAAAAAAACCTTTAATAAGCCTATGATTAATGCCAACTCCTAGCAGACTATGTACTAAACAAAAATAATTGCACCTATTGGTGATCTGAAATACTTTTGCAAAGAAGCAAATAAAAAAACAAAAATAAAAAGAACAAAGCAATGTAGTATTGGGTTTTAACCAGTAAAATTTTTTTAGACCATGGTTCATGCATTTACATGTCTGGCTAATAAGTGGAGAGTTGATGTTCTCAGGCAGAGCTGGGGCACGGTTCCACCCCGGCCAGCTGGTACTCACCAGGAAGGCGCAGTCCACTCTGGGGGCCGAGCCATTGCTGGGAAGGAACTTGACAATCTGTAGGGAAAGGCCTTGGTTTGTATGCCCTTCCCACCTGGGTTTTCCTGCCTGGGTTTTTGCACCAGGGTCCAGGCAGGCCTGTGTCTAGAGGGGGGCTCCCATTTGAGCGGGGAGGGTGGGTGCTGAGCTGTGAAGGTTGCCCTGGCCTGAAGTCTTCAGCCAATCTCTCCTAGCCCGGTGTCCACACCCACACCATGCCCTGGTCCCTGGCAGGCCTCACTGTGCTGAGAGGGAGCTGCCATCACACTGCACCCTTGTCAGAGGCCTTCAGCAGGGCTGTGCTGAGCCCCAGGCTGACTGTGGGGGACTGGGATGCTCACTGCACGTGTACAGCTTATCACAGTAGAAAGAGGACAGCACTGCTGCACTGGTGGGTCCTTGGGGTGGGGACCCAGAGCCCCTGACTGGCCAGTTCCTGCCTGGCACCCAGTATAGCCGGACCAGGTCATGTCCCCATGGACTCCCTGCCCCTGCTACCTGCTGCCTGCAGCATGCTGGGCCACTTTGGACACTGCCGAGCCCAGGCATCCCCAGCCTCAGCCTGGGCCCAGGTCAGAAACATCTGTTTTACATGGTCCCCAAAACCCCTTCTAGCCCTGGCTTCACAGGCATCCTGCAGGGTTGGCCTAGCCTCCCTCACCTGTGTCCACAGTTCACATAGTGCCACATGCCTGGGCACATGGCCCTGAATTTGTGTTAAGATCCAAATGTGGCAGGTATGTGCTTAGCCAGGTAGAGTGGTTGGCTGTGGGCCCAGCCATCCACTTGAGCAGGGCCTGGACAGGACACCACCATCCCTCACTGCAGGTAGTTGTATAAGGGAGATGTCAGGATGCATCTCCACAGGAGACCCCCATACTCACCCTGTTCATTTTAATAATAAAGCACGGCTTTCCTTCTTCAAAGCCGAAGTGAGGGTCCACTAGGCCCGAGCAGTTCTGCAGCATGTCTGCTGTGAACTTGCAGGAGAACTTGGTGTGGTTGGGGGCCGCGAAGCCCTCCTGGAAGAAGTAGTGCTGAAACGTGCAGTTGATACTGTCCTCCTGGGCTGCTGGAGAGTAACCTGCCAGGCAGATACACCTGCCAGCTCACCCCAGTGTGGGCCAGGCCACCAGAGAGTGGGGAAGGCCTCTGGCCCCTGAGTGTGCTTTTCTTTTCTTTCTTTTTTTTTGAGGCAGAGTCTCACTATTTCACCCTTGGTAGAGTGTTCACAGCAATCTCAAACTCTAGGGTTTAAGCGATTCTCTTGCCTCAGCCTCCTAAGTAGCTGGGACTACAGGTGCCTGCCACAACACCTGGCCATATTTTGTTGCAGTTGTTTAGCTGGCCCAGGTCAGGTTCAAACCCGCCACCCTCAGTATATGTGGCTGGCACCGTAACCACTGTGCTATGGGCACCAAGCCTGAGTGTGCTTTTCTTAGAAAGCCAAAATCATAATGGTGGAGCCATTTAAACCTTACCTGCCAGGAAGGTGTGGAGAGTGTGTGTGAGGTCTGCCCATGTCCTGTTATCAGAGACGTTGTAGGAAATCTCCAGACCTTTCTCCCCATAAACATCTGGCCTCAAGGTTACCCCTAGAGAGAGAATGTCACACTTTTTATGTGTTTTCCCCAAATATCTTTACTCTTATCCAAACCATTTGCTTGGAAGTCGAGTCACACACACAACATCCAGCCCATCCTGCGTGCGAGAGATAGGGTCCAGGTTTTCACAGCAGCTAGGCCTGGGGGAGAAAGCCCAGGTCCCATCTGGGAGTTGCTTAGACTCAGTGTGGGGTGTCTCAGGCGCAGTCCATGGGCTCCAGGCCGCTATCCACTGCACACCTCACAGCTCTCCTGCTGTGAAGGGTGACCACCCAGCCAGAGCCTAAAACTGCATTTCTAAGTGAAAAATGAACACACATTAAAAATCACTTGCTTTAAGCCCAAAAGCAATCCAACAACACCTCAGTTGCAAAACGGAAAATCAGAACGTGTGAACAAAGGGTTAAATGAGAACCAGCAGCTTGGCCAGGCCATAAGCCCTCTACACATGCCCAGGGCAGAGTGCCTGTGAGCCTGTGCCTATGCTCCCTACAACACCTTGCCCCTTGCAGGGGCAGCTCCCCTCAGCCAGCCCTATCCCCATAACATGAGCTCGGGCTCTGTTATTTCACACTGTTAGGAAATTAGAACAAGCCTCACAGAGTGCCTAAGAGAAGGAAGCTCTGCACCTGCTGTTGGTGATGCCCCAGGCCCGCAGCAGGACCCACCCCAGGCTTGGGGGTGCATGGTCCTGGATGCTCTGCTTTACTCTGACTGTTGGGCTTGGTGCATCCTTCCAAAAGTGCCCTGTTTGCTCAGGTAGGAGCAAGTGAACACGAAGACTTCCAGTCTCTAAAACTAAAACCAAAGCCAAGGTTGACATTATTTATTTATTTATTTATTTTTTTTTGAGACAGAGCCTCAAGCTGTCCCCCTGGGCAGAGTGCCGTGGCATTACAGCTCACAGCAACCTCCAACTCCTGGGCTCAAGCGAGTCTCTTGCCTCCGCCTCCCAAGTAGCTGGGACCACAGGTGCCCGCCACAACGCCTGGCTATTTTTTGGTTGCAGCCGTCATTGTTGTTTGGCGGGTCCAGGCTGGGGATTTGAACCCGCCACCTTAGGTGTACGTGGCTGGCGCCTTAGCCAGTTGAGCTATAGGCGCCGAGCCAAGGTTGACATTATTAAGGCATTGTTCTTGCAGAAAGAAGCTGAGCTCCCCATTCTACAGGCATCGGGGTGGCGCCTGTGCCAGGGTCTTCTCCCTGAGGGCTCCTGTCCCACCGTGCCTCTGCCCTCCTGGCACTTTACCTGGCGACTTAAGCTGGTCTTGGTAGTCCGGTGTGTAGGGGTCGATGGTGGACATGAGCACAAAGATGCACAGGGCAAAGAGCCCGGTCATCACCACGTAGAAGGCCACGTAGTACAGGCTGATCCACACTGCAGGGGACCACATAGTGTGTCAGAGTTGGGCACAGCATGCACCACAGTCCCCACGTACGTGCTGTCCCCCAGCGGGAAACCCGTGGGGAGCAGAGGTCCCCCACCCCCACCGTAGCTACCAGCCAATTGCCCTGTCTGGATAAGCCCATCTGGGCGTGGAGCAGAATTCTGGGGCTCCACCTAGGGGCTGAGCACCCTCTGGGGGGCTCACTGCTCACCCCATGACAGGAAGGGAAACTGAGGCAGAGGAGTGTGGTTGACCACCAATGCGTGGTGGACCCCTGAGAACACTCTGTCCCCAAAGTGTCTGAAGTTTCTGCACTCAAGGACAAGCCGGCAGCTGAGCTCTTGCTCTGAGTCCTGAGAGAAGGGGAGTGGTGAGGGGGCAGCTGATGGAGAGAAGTAGTAGCTGCTGGGCTCTGCCTCCCACTCTAGGCTCCATGGTCTCTCCTTGGAGTCAGGACCATGGGAGCTGCAGGCAGAGGACACAAGCAGCTGCCCAATTTGAGCTTCATGTTTGTAAGTTAGCAGACGCCTCTAAGGGACAAAGCAGATGCCAGAAAGAGGCTGACCTTATGCCTCCTTCCCTGTGTGATGTGAGGACTGAATGTAATTCACAGGCAGGATGAGAAACAGGGTGGCTGTGAGGCAACAGGCAGAGCCTTAATGAGAACCTGGGTCCTTAGACACCACTTCCTCCAATCAGGCCTCCTCAGTGAAGCCCAGGCTGGAAGCTGGCCAGCCTTAGGGAGAGGTCACCAGCATAGCGTGGCACCGTGTCCTGCCCAGACACACCTGTGCTAGCTGCCTCCCTGTCACTCTCCAGGCTCAATTTTCCTGGACACCCTCCCCCCAGTATTCCTCTTGGGCCACCACCTGCCCCAGGGACCCAGGCTCACAAGGACAGGGGTCTCTGCCTGTGTGTTCATGACAGTGCTGGGCTCACTGCAGGGTCATTAGGCTGTGGCCAGGGGAGGGTGAGTTGCCATCAGTGTGCGGCCCTCCACCTGCCGCATCAAGGGCTATGCCCCGAGTTCTGCAGCCCTTCACAGTGTGCTCATTCCCCTTCACAGAGGAGGAAACTGAGGCCAAGGTTGGGGTGCCCCGTCCACACCTGTTTGCTTAGGGGTAGGCGGCAGCTCAGTGGGAAGGGAGCCAGGATGAGGGGGCCCATTCTGTTCTCCCAAGGCCCTGGCTGCTAGGGACCTGATACCTGGCCTTCCAGTAGGACCTCTGGGCTCTTGTTCTGAAGGAGGGGCAGGAGGAGCAGGGGAGTGAGCTCTAGGCAGAGCCACCCAGGGCCAGGGAAGGAATGATCGGAGCTGTGTCTCCCAAAGTGTGTTCTGCAGAGTCCTAGGGTCCCAGAATGCTGGTGGGTGCTGCCATGAGTGACTGCTGTCTATACTATATGGGACCTGCCAGGGCCTTCATGTTTAAGTTTCTAGAAGGGGCTGCAACAAGCAGCGTTTTTCAAGTGTACTTGGAATCATGTCCCTTCCACTCTTCTCATCAGCATGATGCAGAACATCCTGTAAGAAGTGCTAGTCACATCAGGCCTCCACCGCAGGAAGGGCTACCGTCCCCTCCCCTGCTATTGTTCTTTCTCTTGAGCTGTGTTTTCCTTATTCCTCGTGACTCTCTCACCCCAAACACAGCCATATCCAGGAATTGGCAGTGAGGCCATCCCAGACAGTCTTGTGTACTTGTACTAGTGGTGCAGCCTAGGCGAACTTCCAAGGGGACAGGGATGGCACCCCACCTCCCTCCACTCACAGCTGGCTTATCCCTCCATAGTCTGGCCCAGCTTCACCTTCCTGGTGTGCATTTTCTCCAGTCAGACTGTGCCAGTGCCTTGGGGTGTGTGGTCATAGCTTTAGGACGGTGGACAGGGCAGGGGCTATGGTGTCCTCGTCACCTCCCTAGGAGGCCATGCTTGGCAGGGCCACAGCCTCTGAGGATCAGCATGGCACTCACAGGCTCTGTGCTCTGCAAGACTCGCCTGGCAGGGTATTTCCTGAGCAGGCTGGCGCAGCCCATGTGAGCCTGGATACCCCTTCACCTTCCTCCTCCCTGGTGCCTTTGCCTCTGGGGAGCTGTGAGGGACCCTGTGACAGCCTCGGAAAGGGGCTCTGCTGTGAGGCAGCAGGAGACTTGCCAACTTCATCAGTAAATCCATGTCCCCCAGTTGTTTACCAAAGAACCATGGATGCGCCTTTAAAATTCTTTAAGAAAATTATTAGTTTTAGGAACACGGCTTTAAAAATGCTGTCCTCAAACATACAGCTGAGAATTTGGGGCCAATCTGTGGATGTTTCCACCTGGCAGGTGTCCCAGAACCAGGGTGTGGGTCTGAGAGAAGCTCGGGGACCCTCACTTTTCCTCCACGTAAGGGCAGCTTAGCCTGAAGTCTGCCCACTGTCCACTGGGATGTGGGCAGGGCCTGGGTCCTGTGAGGTCCTCCTGCCCCCGCCAGACAAGCTTAGAAGCAGAGTCCTCAGAGCAGCTGCTTAGCCACCAGCACTCACCCCAGCGGGACAGGGTCCGGCCCAGCATCTGCCCGGTGTCCGGGTTCCAGCAATAGCGCTGAAACTCCTCCATCCGCTGGCCACAGGTCTTCTTTTCCTGAAGAGCTGCCATCCTGCCTTGTGCTGTGGGCACCCAGACTGAGGCAGGAGCCTTCTCTGGGCTTTATAGTTTCCTTCATTAGAGGTCAAAGGCATCTGGTGGTGGCTGGGGAAAGCCCCCTCCCCCTGTGTTATCATGTTAGCCCTTGCTATCACCTCTCCAAAGGCAGGGAGAGGCAGGTCCCATAGACCTGTTTCCTGCCAGTTTCCTGCTATCACTGAGCTCTCACTGCTCCTGGGATGCCCTTGGCTCTCACTGCTCCTGGGATGCCCTTGGCTCTCACTGCTCCTGGGATGCCCTTGGCAGACTTTGTTCTGATAACGACTAAGGCAAGTGCTTTCTCTAGGGGCAGCAGGCCTTGCCTGTCCTCTGTCTTCCAGGAAGTGAGAAAAGCTTGCAGATCAGAGGTCAGAGAGGGAACAGGCCTGGACCAGGCCCCTCGACACAGTCAGCTCATGACCTTAAGCTGTGACCTTGATTCTGTAGTGCCACAGACAGGTGGGGCTCAAGCTATACTAGGGCCTTCCTGGGAGGACAACCAGCAAGGCTACACTGACTGACGGCTGAGCAGAGCCATGGTGTGACAGTGGCCAGTGTGAGAGTCAGGCTGGGCTTGGGGTCCCTGCAGGCAACCACTACCTGCCATTACCATGTCACCCATGAGGACTATGTCCTCCTGGAGCCATTATTTGGCCCCCTTTAGGACTTTTTTGTATCTAAAGAATTCACAGTCCTAAAACCTAAAGGCCCTTCTCATGATTCAGTGCACGCAAGCACCTCAGGCACTGGCTGGTAGGCCGGTTCTGACCCAGTGGGACTGAGGGGGGGAGGAGCAGTGGGAGCATCCACCCTGTGGCATGGCAGTGTTGGGGGAGGGTACGTGAAAACACCAGTATCTACTCCCCCAGGACTGAGTCCCCCTTACGAATGGCTGGCTAAGCGTGCCCCAGGTGATCTCAGTGTGCAGCCACTGGCTCTGGAGACCTTCTTACTGGAAACAAGACCCATGTGGCTGACGTCACAGTCACATATGGCTGGAGCATCCACTGCTGCAGGGCCATGTGATGTGCTCAGTGGCCTTTTGAGAAGTATCTAAGTCAAATGAAATATGAGTGTTGTAAGCTAGATTTCACCTAGAATTTTGTATGTTGTCACCAGGAGGCTTTCTGTCTGGGACCACAGAACCAAATTAGTTTCTCTGGGAAGAAGAATAAAGAAAACCTTGTAGCTGTGATTCTGCCTTCTTTTTTTTAGGATGAAGTTTGTCTGTAAACAAGTTACTTACAATTCACACGAAACTGCACCACTCTAGTTAGGACTCCTGCCTTTTTGTGATGGACTGATTCTGTGTAGTTTTTCTAACGCACCAATTTATGATTTTGGAATGTTAGAACAGTACAGATGTGGAGTGTGGCAGTGGACTGAGGTCTACTTGTCACAGCCTGTGAGTCTGGGGCCCCCAAGTGCCAGGGAGTCTGAAGATTTCTGTGTGTAGTATCTGTGACCTGTAGAGATACCACTGAGTGAGCAGAATATGAGTTTTTTTTTTTTTCCAAATGTCTTTGAATTCGGTCTTCCTGACTTAACCTTTAATTCTCAGAAGCAGGTGCCTGTGTGCTGAGCTACACAAGCATTATCAGAGTGACCTTTCTCTGCACAAGCACTGTGGGGAAGAGGGGCTGGAAGCCTTGTAGAGGGTGGTTCCCTGTAGAGCCTGTAGAGCCACTGGCTGCAGAGACAGGCATTCCGTAAACATTGGCTCCAGACAATGGAGGGGCTGGACCTCCTCCCCAGCTGGCAGTAGGGGTCACTCTCCCCCACCTAGGTGGTATCAGACACAACCTAGTGGACTGTCAGGATTGGACCACCACACATGGGCAAGGCCACCCCCATGATGCAGTTGGTGCAGACCACGTAGCAGCCAGAATGTCCCCCCTCCCACCCAGGGAGACTCCTACATCCACGTGGTGGTGACAAAGCAAAGCTGCCTCTGCTACTGGAGTGGAGTCACAGAAAGCAGATAGGACAAAAGGATTAGGCTTAGTGCCCATAGCACAGTGGTTACGGTGCTGGCCACGTTCACTGAGGCTGGCAGGTTTGAACCCAGCCTGGGCCAGCTAAACAGCAATGAAACTGCAACAAAAGAATAGCCAGGCATTGTGGTGGGCACCTGTAGTCCCAGCTACTTGGGAGGCTAAGGCAAGAGAATGGCTGAAGCCTAAGAGTTTGAGGTTGCCATGATCTGTGACACCATGGCACTCTACTGAGGGCGACATAGTGAGACTCTGTCTCAAAAAAAAAAAAAAAGACAAAAGGATTAAATAATCTGAAAATGAAAATGAAGAGGTTTCAATCGATTATCACTCGATCTCACACATAGAACCAGAATAATGTTTTTTCTTTTTTTTTAAATTAAATCATAGCTGTTTACATTAATACTGTTATGGGGTATAGAGTGCTTTTTCTATATACAATTTGAAATACTTTCATCCAACTGGTTAACATAGCCTTCTATACACCATGGAATACTAAGCAGCCATAAAGAAAGATGGAGACTTTACCTCCTTCATGTTTACATGGATGGAGCTGGAAAATATTCTTCTTAACAAAGTATCTCAAGAATGGGAGAAAAAGTATCCAATGTACTCAGCCCTACTATGAAACTAATTTATAGCTTTCATAGGAAAACTATAACCTAATTTTAGCCCAAGAATATGGGGAAAGGGGAGAGGGAGGGGAGGGGAGGGCGGAGGATGGGTGGAGGGAGGGTGATTGGTGGGATCATGCCTATAGTTCATCCTATAAGGGTACATGTGAATCTCTCTAAATGCAGAATGATTTTTAAATGAATTAAAACAAGACCAGGCCAGGCACTGTGGCTCATACCTATTATCCCAGAACTTTGGGAGGCTGGAGTGGGAAAATTATTTCAGGCCAGAGGTTTGACACCAGCCTGGGAAATGTGGAGAGACCCCGTCTCTAAAACACAAATATTAGCAGGGCATAGTAGTGTGTGCCTATAGTTCCAGCAACTTGGGAGGCTGAGGCAGAAGGGTCACCTGCACCAGGGAGTACAGAGCCTCAGTGAGCTGTGATCACACTGCTGCACTCTGGCCTGGGTGACAGTGTGATCCTGTCTGTAGAAAACCCAATAAACAGGCTCGGCGCCTGTGGCTCAAGCAGCTAAGGTGCCAGCCACATACACCTAAGGTGGCGGGTTCGAATCCCCAGCCCAGGCCCG
>NW_003852556.1:396581-402638 GCF_000181295.1 Otolemur garnettii | reverse complement strand
AAACAAAAAATATAAAGTGATCGACAGATGTCAAAGTGACACAGAAGTTGAAATAAGCTGACAAAGATTTTAAAGCAGCCATGACAAAAAAGCTTCAACAAGCAATCAAATAAATAAATAAATAAATAAACAAAACAAAACACACTTGAAATGAAAAAATAGAAAGTTTAAGGAAAGAAATAGATGCTACAGGGAAGAACCAAATGGAAATTTTTGATTTGAAAAATACAATAGTCAAATTAAAGAGATCAAAAAAATCAGTTTAACAGCAGAATGAAGGGGACAGAGAAAATATCCCTGACATAGAAGATAAAACAACAGAACATACACTGGGGAAAGTGCACAGAGATTTAGGGATTTGGTTATAACAAAAGCTCTAACATGTCAGCAGAATCCTAGAAGGAGAGCAAGGCTAAAAAAGTTCTCAAAGAAAATAATGGCTGAAATCTCCTCAAATTTTGCAAAAGACATAAGCCTATAGATAAGAAGCTGTGTGAACCCCAAAGTAATTACCCTTCAAATCCATGCCAAAAATGCATTATAATTAAACTTCTGAAAACTAAAGATAAAAAAATCTTTAAAGAAGCTAGAGAAAAACCATTTGAATGACTGTATTTCTCATCAGGCACTACAGAAACCTGAAGAAAATTCCACAATAATTTTAAAATCCTGAAGGAAAAGAACTATCAGCCCAGAATCCAAACCCAGAAAAAAATATTCTTTAGGAATGAAGGAGGGAAGCAGGCCTTCTCATATAAAGAAAAAGCAAGAGGATGTGTTGCCAGCAGACTTATCCTAAGACACTGGCTAAAAGAAGTTCTCAAAACAGAAAGAAAATGATAAAAGCAAAAACACTGGAATATCAGAAAGCAAGAAATAGCATGAAGTTGAAAAAGTGTTCAAGTAACCCACAAGTAAGCAGGGATAAAAGAGGGATGAGAAACAAAGAGTTAAAACCCTAATGGAATCCCACTGCACACCCCCCAGAACAGCAAACACACCAACCATGGTGACACAATCTGGCGGTAAGGATGTGGAGAGGCTGAACTACTAATAGGCTGCTGGCTTTCCCTCTGGAAAGGTGTGCTAGTCTCTTTAAAACTAAACATGCAGTCACCGTAGGACGTAGCAATTGCACTCTTGGGCATTCATCCCAGAGAAATGGAAATATATATTCACACAAAAACCTACACAAATATTTATAGCATGATAAATATGACAAATATTTTAGCATGATTTATTCATGATACTAAAAACTGCAAACAACCCAGATGTCTTTCAGCAGGTGAATGGTTAAACAGACTATGGTGTATTCATACCATGAACACTTCTCAAAAGTAAAAAAGGAATGAACTGGCTCGGCACCCGTACCTCAGTGGTTAGGGCATTGGCCACATACACTGGGGCTGGCGGGTTTGAACCTGGCCAGGGGCTGCTAAACAACAACAACAACAACAACAACAAAATAGCTAGGAGTGTGGCAGGTGCCTGTAGTCCCAGCTTCTTGGGAGGCTGAGGCAAGAGAATCACTTAAGCCCAAGAGTTTGAAGTTGCTGTGAACTGTGACTCCACAACACTGTACCTAGGGCGACAGAGTGAGACTCTGTCTCAAAAATAAATAAATAAATATATAAAAAGGAGCGAACTATTGGTACATGCAACAACCTGGGTGAATCTCCAGAGAATTATGATGAATGAAAACTACCAGTCCAGAAAGGTTACATGGTGTGCGCTTCTGTTTATGTGGTTCCCTTAAACAGGTCTAGCAAAGGAGAGCAGAGTAGTGGTTGGAGGAGGTGAGAGTAGGTTGGAGGTGAATGTGTCTGCAGAGGGCACAGGTAAGCCTGGTGGGAAGCAAGTCCTGGGTTTGCCTGTATCCACTTCAGTGTCCTGGCTACTGAGATATTTGGCAAGATGTTACTTTGGGGGGAAAATGAGTTGAAGGCTCACAGGGTCTCTCTGGATTATTTCTTATAACCCATGTAAATCTAGGATTATCATGAAATACAAAATTTAACTCAAAATGATTTCCAGAACCAAATGAATTTGGGAAACATTGCATACTTTACCTCTCTTTGAGAGCAAGTTCACTCCAAATTTTCTGAGTAAGTCCTCCTCTAGGAAACATATTTAACTTTAACTGACTGGTTCCCAGTGTAAATGAGTGTGGAACACCCCCCTTTAACAAAGTGTGAAGTTGTCTGCTACAGAACCCCACATCTCATAGCAGGGCCCTGACCAGTAGCCATCCAGAAGCTAGTTAGAAAAACAGAACCTCAATCCCACCCTAGGACCGCTGAGGCAAAGTGCTTCTTTTGGCAGGATCTCCAGGCAGGCAATTCAGCTGCATAGTGCTCTTTGCAGTGAGTGGCCCAGGGCACGCTGGAAAGTGTGAACAGTAGCTGCTGCATTTTATAAAGCACCATGAAAACCACGGTCCCAGCTGAACCCCCTAAGACAAGAGGCAGAAAGGGGTTAAGGTGATTGGCCCAAAGTCATCTGCTATTAAGTGGTCTCCTGGGGAATGATGGGCTATTATTCACCTCAAATATTTACTTGCTGCTACACCTGCCCAAGCCCTTGCCAGGAGCTGAGAGACTGGCTGCTCAGCCCAGCAGTTCCCATCTGCGTTTATCGTTGCCTGCCTCAGAGGACCCTGCACCCACTTGCAGAATCCCTCATGCTTCTGCTCCCACTGTAATATAGTGGGGTGTTTTGACAGCCCCCCCAGACTCTTTGGGATAGATATTCTTGTCTGCCACACTTTGCTTGTTCCTTTCTTTAAACTGTAACCAATTTCCTGCTCACCAATGACCAATTTCCTCGTCATTCTTCTTCCCCAGACCTTTATAGAGCACCTATTGTGTGCCAGAACAAGACGGACAAAGCCCACACAAGCTTGAAAATGATATTCCTGTATGATCCCCAGGTATGTCAGAGGCATGCCCCAGGTGTTTCAGGTGTGTCTCAGGCATGTCCTAGTTATGTGTCAGATGTGTCCCACATGTGACCCAGGTGTGTCCCAGGCATGACCAGGTGTGTGTCAGGCATGTCCCGGATATGTCTCAGGTGTGTCACAGGTCTCAGGGATGTCCCAGCTGTGTCTCAGGTGTTTCAAATGTGACCCAGGTATGTCTCAGGCATGTCTCAAGTGTGTTGCAGGTGTGCCTTGGGTGTGATCCAGGTGTCCCAGATATCTCACATGTATCAAAATTTTGTCACAGGAGTGATCGAGGTCTGTGCCAGCTGTACCCAGGTGTTTTAGGCATACCTTGGGTGTCTCAGGCACGTCCCAAATGTGTGCCAGGCGTGTCCAGACATGCCTCATGTGCGTCCCAGCTAGTTAGAAAAACAGAACCTCAGAATGTCCCAAGTGTGCCCCAGGTGTGTCCTAGGTGTTTCAGGTATGACACAAGTGTGTCCCAGATGTGCCCCACATGTGCGCTGGGTGTGCCTAAGGTAAGTGTCTCTGGCCTCTCCATGCCTCGTGTGGGCCTGCCTTTGGGTGGGACCTCAGCCAGGGTAGCGCTCTGGGCATCTTCTGCCACCTGCCCCAACAGTCACCGACACTGTGGCCTGGCATCCGCTCTGTCTACAAACTGCAGGTGAGAAGGACAATGATTCGAGCTGACCCCTGAGCAAGTCTCACCTACAGATGCCCCAGGAACCTGTTATGGGTTTTTCGCTCTAAATTCATACTATCAGGTACTGTCCATCTCTCTTTAGTATCTTAAAAATAACCATGAAACATAGTAGGGAAAACAACTGGCCACCTCACACCTCCAAGTGCTGCCCTCAGTGAGGGAGAGGAAGATAGCTTCTTGGGAGGAAGGGGTGAGTTGAATGCCTGTCTAATCTGGTCAGAGCAGCTTAGCGGATTATCTTTTTCTGGCACCTGCTCCTCACCCAAGCGCGTCCTCTGTGACCCCAGGTCGGGATTTAGCCTGGTGCTGCGTCAGCTCTGGGCACTGTTGGCTTCCCAGCAGGGCCCCAGCATCCTCACCGTGGCCAGGACAGCTCCCTTGTCCAGCCAGGCAGGGACAGACCACAGGCCAAGGGTGTCAGTCAGGCCTGCTCTGGCCATTAGTGCTGCAGGTTTGGCCTCGGCCCATGGTCCTCACACCTGAAGTGGGCAGGAAGCCGGTGCCAGGATGGATTTCGGGTCCTTGGAGACAGTGGTGGCCAACTCTGCCTTCATTGCTGCCCGGGGCAGCTTTGATGGGAGCAGCACGCCATCCTCCCGGGACAAGAAGTACCTGGCCAAGCTCAAGCTGCCCCCATTGTCCAAGTGTGAGTCCCTCCGTGACAGCCTTGGTTTGGAGTTTGAGAGTGTGTGTGTGGAGCAGCCCATCGGCAAGCGGCTCTTCCAGCAGTTCCTGCAGACTGACGAGAGGCACGTGCCAGCCCTGGAGCTCTGGAGGGACATCGAGGACTATGACACGGCTGACGATGACCTCCGGCCGCAGAAGGCCCAGGCCATCCTGGCTGACTACCTGGACCCCAAGGCCAAGCTCTTTTGTGGCTTCCTGGATGAGGGGACGGTAGCGAAGGTCAAGGAGGGGCCTGTGGTCAGCCAGGACGGGCTGTTTCAGCCTCTGCTGCAGGCCACGCTGGCGCACCTGAGCCAGGAGCCCTTCCAGGAGTTCCTGGGCAGCCTGCACTTCCTGCGCTTCCTGCAGTGGAAATGGCTGGAGGCTCAGCCCATGGGGGAGGACTGGTTCCTGGACTTCAGGGTCCTGGGCAAGGGTGGCTTCGGGGAGGTGTCAGCCTGTCAGATGAAGGCGACCGGCAAGATGTACGCATGCAAAAAGCTCAACAAGAAGCGGCTGAAGAAGAGGAAAGGGTATCAAGTAAGTGGGGTGCTGGGGGAAGGTGGACAGATGGGGTATCAAGTAAGCAGGGTACCTGGGGGGCACAGAGGCCCCCAGATACAGCCAGCCTGACCCATCCAGGCAGGAAGCAGTGCATGTGGCCTGTGCTCCTCCCTAGCCCAAGTGCAATGGGGAGTTTGAGGGACAGGGGCCTGTAGGGGAGTGGCTTCAGGTCACTCCCAGGCCTTCCCCAAAGCCTCGGCCTATGTTAGGTAGACTGCAGGTGACTGAGGCAATGCCACCAGATGCCAGGCTGATGGTGGGAGACAGAATTGCCCATGGTGCAGGGCCATGGCTGCTTTCTGGAAGGCTCATCGCTCTGCCTCCCTGTGTCCTGTGTCTGCCTGGGTGGGGTCAGTGGAAACTGCTTAGAGCTTGAAGGACACATTTTCCGAGGTGGCCCTCAGCCAACTCTGTCACACATGGCTCCTGTCCCTTCCCTGCTGCCTGGCACAGAGTTTAGGATGAGTGCAGCTCTGAGGGTAAACGATGACCAGTGCCTGGCCCTGCAGGCCTCTGAGCTTAGCAAAGGTAAATGGCAGGTGCTTCTGGGAGTGCTGAACAGGAGGCCCTGGAGACACAGAATGTTTTCACTGTGGGACTTTGGGCACTGGGTCAGCCTCATGTTAGCTAACAGTAATTTGCTTAAAGTTGCTGCTTGACATATAATTCACATACCATGCCCTTCACATCAACTGTGATTTTAATCCAACATATTAGCCTCTTCTCCTAACTTCAGTATCTGAACGCAAAGCAGCCTGGGGGTCCCCTGCAGCTGCAGATGGGGCCTCCTACAGCAGATTTTTTTCTTCAAAACCACCTTCTCAAATGTGTCAAAGGAAACACAAGAGGTTGTAAAATGAAGGCTAAAGTCCAGCAAGGCGAGGGCTTGGAGGTGCTGGCCAGTGGCCTGTCCCCAGAAGCCAGGACAGGAGGGGCTGCAGGAGCTGTGCAAACTGGCGGGCTGGGAGGAAGGGTCCTTTTTATGCTTCCAGCTGAGGGGCAGGGGCTGGCCTAGGAGACCTACAGTCTCCTGTCTCTAAAGGAATTTGTGTGTCTGGTTTTCTCTCTAGGAAATGGGGCATGTGAGACATATTTTTAAGTTATTGGAATTGGTTTTGAAAATTGCATTTAAAATGCATTTGCCACTTCATTTCTGGTGTCTATGACATCTTCTTTTTTTTTT
>NW_003852556.1:393766-396321 GCF_000181295.1 Otolemur garnettii | reverse complement strand
TTGAGCCACAGGCGCGGAGCCTATGACATCTTCTTGCTATAGAACTCAGTCACTTTCTGGCCTGGAGCTGGCACTTATTCAGCATCTTGCTTTCCAGGGTGCCATGGTTGAGAAGAAGATCTTGGCGAAGGTACACAGCAGGTTCATCGTCTCTCTGGCCTACGCCTTTGAAACCAAGACTGACCTCTGCCTGGTGATGACCATCATGAATGGAGGGGACATCAGGTAAAGCCTTGTCCAGATGTGGGTGAAGGGGCCTATCTGTTTGAGCTGGGATGGGGGTCTTTAGGCCTGGCCAGGAGGCTTCTCACACACAGAGCACACAGCCATCTGGGAAAGACCTTTGCCCCCTCAGAATTCCTCTGTCCCTGTCTTCCGGGAGCCACTACTTGAGACAATGAGTCCCCAGTGCCCATCAGAGCAGGGCCTCCAAGGCAGCCTTCTGAGCTGCAGGCATGTCTGTAGGTGTGGGGTGGAGCGGGACACGCTGGGAGCCTTGTGCTTAGAGGGTGGTACGTGAAGGTGAACGTTGCTAATGCCCATTCCCGGCATGTCCAGCTGTGGGTGCCATGCCTTTGCCATCATCAGCAAGAGGATGAGGTCTGCCCATGTTCCACAGGCTCTGGGTTCCTGGGCGGACAGATTGCAGGTGCCCAGAGGGGAGGACCTACTCGCTAGCCAGGAAGCTCTGCAGATCTTTGCCCCAGTTTCCCAGACTGTAAAAGGGAGATAAATTACAGTTGAGTTCAAAGGTCATTGTGAAGATTAGTCTAATACTCAGAGGGTGTCTGGCACATGTGACGTCATGGGGGGTGCTGCAGGTAGAATGTCAGGCTCCACCCTCGCCGTCTGCAGCTTCCAGCTCAGTCTCCTTGAGGCAAAGTTGGGGTGGCCTCACTTTCAGAGGAGCAATGAGAGGTCTAGACTGTGCTAGAGTTCCAGGAAAAGGGGATGGACGTCTCTGCGCTCAGCCATCTCCAGCAGGATCCCCACTGCTGCTAGCTGACATGGGTTGCAGTCCCTGGTCTGCATCTATGCTACCTAGTTTAAATGATGTATTTCCTTTTGTTAGGTTTTGCTTCTCTGTCAAATGTGTGAGTGGACACACAAGAAAGGATAGTATACAGGGCAGGGAGAAGGCTGGGAAGAAAAGTCTTGCTACAGACTCCATCAGGGAGCCCAGCAGAGGCTGGTGAAGCCACCATGTGTGCCTCTGGAGTCCTGAGCTACTCATATTGTGGGGTGGCTCGGGCAGGTCTCCTGGCTGGCTCAGTCTGGTCCCTTCAGCCGGCTTTGTGAGCTGTCCCCCAGGGCCAGAAGGGGGAGCGGACATGAAACCCTTTTGTCCCCTTTGAGGTACCAGCTAAGGGTCTGTGAGATGCTAAAGCCCTCAGCCCTCATGGCCCTGGGTCTGCCCCAAAGTGACCAGACATTTGGCTGGCACAGGAAGCGACGCTGAGGCCTGCCTATGCCTGTACCTAATGTCACTGCCTGCTAAGCCCCTGGGCGCACAGCTCACGCGGTGGTCTGCCCACAGGTACCACATCTACAATGTAGACGAGGAGAACCCCGGCTTCCTGGAGCCACGTGCTGTTTTCTACACGGCACAGATCATCTGCGGCCTGGAGCACCTGCACCAGAAGAGGATTGTCTACCGCGACCTCAAGCCTGAGAACGTGCTGCTGGACAACGACGGTGAGGCACCTCCCCGTGGCTCCAGCACTGTGGCCTCAGCATCTGGGGGAGGAGCTGGTCAGATAAGTGCTTGCTAGAGCGTCAAGGGCACCGTGGCAGCTGAGTTTGCCGTTCAGTCAGCCACTAGGAGCAGAGGGGTGGCTGACAGTCCCCATGTGGGCACCATGATTTCTGGTGGACTCTGTGGAAGTTGGGCATTAACTGCAGCTGACGGCCAGCAGGTGACCACTGCTGTGCCTTCTGTCTGCCTGAGTGTGAGATCACTTAGGTGTTTGCCAGGAAACAGACGTGAGGTTGTTGCTCTAGCCTATCACTGAGGTGGGCTGAGGCACAGACACTTGTAAAAGCTGCTGCTGTGAGCTCAGGTGAGGGAGCTTCAGTGGGGAGGCGGCTTCCAGGCAGCTATTCAGGAATTCTAGCTCCACCCTGGACTCCCTCTATGTTATTGTGTGAGGCTGTGTGCGTGAAGGGCTGTGTCATAGTGTGAGGCTGCACGTGGTGTGTGTGCGGCATGTGCTGTATGCAGTATGCTGTGTGTGTGTTGTGTGGTGCGTCCACTGTGGTATGTGTTGTGTGGTGTGGGTCTGAGGTGTCTGAGGTGCCTGTGTTGTGTGTGTACATACCCCTCTGAGGTGTGTGTGGTATGTGGTATGTGTGGTATGTCTGGTGTGTGTGGTGTGTGTGGAGTGTGTGGCATGTGGTGTGTATGTAGAATATGTGTGGTGCATGTGTGATGTGTGCGACGTGTGGTGTGTGTGGCGTGTGTGTGGAGTGTGTGCATGGTATGTGTGGCATGTATGTGTTGGTGTGTGGTATTTGGGGGGCACTGGTGGTGCGTGGTGTTTGTGGGGCACTGGCGG
>NW_003852556.1:367171-391717 GCF_000181295.1 Otolemur garnettii | reverse complement strand
GTGGTGTTTGTGGGGCACTGGTGGCGTGTGGTGTTTGTGGGGCACTGGTGGTGTGTGGTGTTTGTGGGGCATTTGCAGACATGTGTGTGTCTTGTGCATGGCGTGTATGTGGGATATGTGTATGGGGTGTGTAGTGTGCACAACACGTGCGGCATGTGTGTGGCACACAGAGGCTGGCCCCCAGTCTGTGCAATTCTGGGCTGTCCTGCCCTTGCACTGTGCACATGTGACCTGGCTGTGCCTTCCCAGGTAATGTGCGGATCTCTGACCTGGGGCTGGCTGTGGAGCTGATGGACGGGCAGACCAAGACCAAAGGCTATGCGGGAACTCCAGGTGAGGCCTGTGTGTACAAGCAGGTGGGGAGGCTCTACACCTTGAGAAGAGTCAGGGTCCTGTCCATCCCCAGGGCACAGCTGGGTCAATCTCCTTGCCTGGGGTGGGAGTGGGGGTGGGGTGGAGAAGGCCTCCCTCAGCCCTAAGGGCAAATGGTGGCAATTGTCAGTCGGCTTATACCCAGTGGCTACACTGCTCCTCTGCCTAGGAGATAGCCAGTCCCATCTTAGGAGTGGCTGCTGGTCTAGGTGCACCAAGCCTGCTATAGTGACAGCTACCCACTTTGATGCCTTCACAGGCAGAGAGCAGGCAGGACCCCGGGAACTTCAGGGGTTCTCTGGGCCTCAACAGAATGAATTAGTTCAGAGGCCTGGGGTTGACAGTCACAGCTCCAAGTGTCTGCTACACCTGCATTTCCAGGCCCCCAGGCCCCCTGTCTATTACATCTGCATCCCCAGGCCCCAGTCTGCTACACCTGTGTCCCCAGGCCCCAGGCCCCCTGGCTGCTACACCTGTATCCTGCACTGCAGATGAGCAGCTGGGAGCAAGCACAGCTTCCCTGAGTTCACAGCCACTGCCCAGTGCTCAGTCCCACCTGAGCTCTGCCTCCTGTCAGATTATGGGGCATCGGTTTCTCAGGAGTGGGGACAGGTGCACAGCTGCAGGAGGGTCTAGGTTGCCGCTCTTTGTGAGACACTGATGACCCATGACCTGAGGTAGGGCTACAATGTACTTGCATTGCCTAAAACCTCTCCCACCCCTGCCCACCACCGTCTGCGGTAAAATTGTCTTCCATGAAACCTGCTCCTGGTGTCAAGAAGGTTGGGAACTGCCATGCTACCCTGTTACACCACAAAGGGACAGGGACTGGCCTTAGTGGGCAGGTGCTCAGCTTTAATAAAGCCTTCATGGTGTGTTTGTACCATATATGCGTGTAGGCTTATGAAAACGTCTATGTGTACACATGTGTGTGTACACATATGCTTGCATTTATGTGTGGGTATACATGTGTGGGTGTCTTACGGGTGTGCCTGTGTGCAAATGCCTGTCTTTGTGTGCACACACCTATAACTGTGCTTACATGAGTGTGCACATGCTTATGTCTGTACCCTCTGTGTATGCCTGGCACGTATGCATATGTATATATGTGTCTCTGTGTGTCTTTGTGCATGTGTGTGCTTGTTTGTGTGTATGCATCTCTAGGTGTGTATATGCATGTCCATGTTCATGTGTGTATCTGTGTCTACATGTGCATGCATGTACATTTGTGTGCAAGTTTGTGTGTGTCCATATGTACCCCTATGTTTATGTGACTGTGTCTTTGTACATGGAGGCCTCTGTGCATGTTTGTATTGCACACTTCTGTGTGTGGCATGTGCATTCCTGTGCACGTGAGTGTGCAGGTATGTGTGTGTGTGCCTGTGTCTCTGTGAGTGCACATGCTTGTGTCTATGTGCCTGTATGTGAGGGTTGAGGCAGGTGCATCCTGGTGCCATGGCCGATCTCACTTGTGTCCACTCATCCTGCTCCTGGCGGAGGGAGCCGCCATGCAGGGGAGTGGAGACCTCAAGGTCAGGTCGGCGACTTGGATGATTTGGGGGACCTCTGAGCCTTCGGGGCTAATGTTTGTCACACCAGCTTGTTGTGAGGCTTTGATGGGGCAGTTGTACCTGGGGCCACTGACAGTGGCCACAACTTTTATTCCAGTCCTTCCTTTTTCATCCACATTCCAGATGGCTATATGTGTTCAGGTTATTTCTGATGGCATTTCCGGGAAAGTTTCCTTCTTCTCCTGGGTTGTTTTGGCTTTGGGGAAAAGGTACTATCACCTGATGCTGGCATTTGTGCAGCATGGAGGTGCCATCTGTGTCTGTGCCCCAGCTGAGCCGGTTTGCTGCCTGTGCAGTGCAGTCCCCGAGTGCTGAGAAAGGACACTGCACACATACACCCCTTGTGCCATGTTGCATCCTTGGTGTGGGGTTCAGGATCCCCCTGAAAGGTGCCCCCGTAATAGCAGGTCTAAGAATTTTCTGGAAGGCAGCTGCCCCACAGCTCAACGAAGCCCAAGCTGTACCTGCTTCTCGTGGGATGACTGCGTCTGCAGGCTCAGGTGAGGTGCGGTGCTGCTGGCATCTTCATGCTCCTCACCAAGTCCTGCTCATGGGGCACTCAGGCAAGGCCCACTTTCGTGTTTCAGGATGACTCTGGATCACACCAGAGCCAGGATTTGAGGAGTTTAACTACAAGGACATGTGCTAACTGGCCCTGCCTCAGGCACCGAGTGTGAGGCCCATCTGGCCGCCAGAGGGCCCTAGTCACCTTTTCTGTGGGTGCTGAGCTGCTGGTTTGAGGATTTGATGTGAACCTCGGGTGGACACTGGGCCTTCTGCTCAAATTTCTTTGTCAAAGTGAGTGTGACCACCACCCGTGTGGCAGGATCAGGCTCTGGTTGTGACCTCAGCACAGTTATCTGGAGATGTTGGGGTTGGGCGTGAGTAGAAGGCAGGTGCACATCCTGGAGCCCCCTCTGGATCTGTCTTCTTGGCCCCACCTGTGGTACAAGACTCTTCTGTAGTCTGGACCAACAGCAGGCTCTACCTGGTGACTTCTCTCTGCTGGGGTTATGCTGGCCCAGGGCACAGCCAGAGGGGTATGGAGGGGGCTGATATTTAGAGAAATTAGTAGCAGGTCAAGATCAGCCAGCACACAGGCCACCACTTGGCAATAGAATTAGCCACCTGTCTGCTGCACACACTGCACGGCTGGGGATGTGGAGCTGTGCTACTTGGGCTGCCAGCAGGGGCAACCAGGCTTTTTGCCCAGGAGGTGACTCGTGCCCTGGGTTTGGCAGGGACTTCTTGGGGGCCATCCAGGATCCAGAAGACTCTAGTTTTAGTCTAGACATGGTGCTCACGTGCACAGTTAGTACTCACAAAGTCTGTAATTCCCTGTCAGGCAGAGCCTACACAGGTACGTTCAGGGCCAGGGGCTTCTGTGCCACATGGCTCCTGTGACCCTTGTCTGGGAGTGGCTCTTGGTCATGTCGGCCTTGGTGGTGTTGCAGAGTGGGCCTCCACTTCATGCATGTTAAAAGGCCAGGAAAGACCTTAGCTTGGGATGTCGAAACTGACTGTCATGGAGCCACCCCTGTCCTAGCCCAGCAGCTGGTCCTAGTCCTGGGGGTCAGTTGTGGACTTTGGGGCTTGGCTGGCCCTCATTCAACTGGCAGTTGGGGCATGGGGCCCTAGGTGCATGCCAGGGGCATTGGCACCTGAACATCCTCAGGAATCTGACTGTCTAGACAGACAACTGCCTGGTCTCTACCCGCTGGACATGCAAGGCAGGGCCCAGTGCATCCCATGGTGGCAAGAGCCGAGATGGGAGCACAGCCCCCTGGTCTGTGTCCTGGGGCAAACTACCACACCCCAGCTATAAAATGGCCATGGGTGCCCCATTGTGGATGTGTAGCTTGATGTGGGTCACTGTGCCAGGCACTTAGGGCAGGCTGAAGCAAGGGCCCTGTAGCCTAGTCCTGGGGTCACTGTGGTCACTGCACACTGCAGTGGGACCTGAAGGGCCTGGGGAAACACAGGGCAAGCAGTCAGTTTGGGAGGAGAGCTTGGGGGTGATGCGGTGTCCACAAGCGTCACCTCCACTCAGCTCCCAGCACATGGCACCAGATCAGGGGATGATTGAAGCTCCATGTCCACACAGATTAACCAGCTCAGAAGGTGACACTGTAGGAGGTTCCCCAGTGAGGAACCCCTGGGACACTGGCAGCAAGGCCCAGTCCTAAGGTGGCCCAGCCTCCAGTATGAGCATATGGGGAGGAGCCCTAGACCCCAGGGGAATAGTCCTGAAGGCCCATGGAGGAGGCACTGTAGGAAATCCAACCTAGGTAACGTCCTGGGAAGACACAGGGGACACTGCAGCTGTGAGGTGGGATCATGAGAATGCGCAGAGAGCTCCAGAGGATGAAAAAGTGGCAGAGATGAAACATTCCAAAGATTTGAAAGATAAATTTGGATTTTCTCCCCAAAGTAAATCAAAGAACAAAAGTGTGGAAAATAAAAGAGAAAACACAAGAAAAGTAGGAGACTAGTCCAGAAAGCTCAGCATTGAACGGTAACTTTGAAGGAAGAACAGGAAACCTGCAGGAGGAAAGATATTGATGAAGTATTCCAAGAAAATACCCAGAGGGGAGCCACGTGAATTTAGGACTGAGACTGCCTTGCACATGGACCGTAGAGTGTGACACTTTGGGACAAAGAAGACATGACATGCCCACCAGGGTGGACTGCGGCCCCCACAGGGAGAACCAGGAATCAGGGTGGGGCTGGCTCCCAGGGCAGTGCCGGAAGTGGGAAAATGTCTTAGAAATGCAGAGGGCAAATGATTTTCAACTTAGAATTTTAGGGCACCCAAACTCTCAGGTAAATATTAAGGTAAAATAAAGACATTTTCAGATATGAAAGTTCTTAAAAATGTATGTGTAAAGTGAGCTAAAGCTCTTTTCAGGCTGCTATTTGACCAGAATAAAGGAGCTGATCTCAGAGGTGGGGCGTCTAGGGCAGGGTCACAGGGGAGTCCAGGCGCTGAGGACATTGGCTGAAAAGCCATGAATCCAGACTAGAGCAGGGAAGACAGTACCAGAAGCCTCTCTCATAACTATGAAATTGACAAAATATCTGATAAATTGGAATACAACACAATTATAGAAGTGCCACAGAAGTTAGGGTTGGATTGGTGATAAGTGCACAGAAAAAAATGAAAATGACAAAAAGACATGATCATCTGGGAAAAAGACAAGAATCTGTAGGGAAGGAAAACCTGGGCTCTGATTTGGTTCCAAATGGAAAGACATTTGGAGAGAAGGGTAGGGGCAGAGCCTGTGGGTAGCAGAGGAAGGCCAGGGGCCCTTTGACCTCCAGAGGGGCAAGGCTGAAAGTAGCCCCAGGGACGTGGAGAACTGTCTGATTCTTTATACATAAGAGCGACTTTTACACAAACCACAGGCGAGGCAGAAACAGACACTGGGTGTGTATGTGCTGGGCTCCATGCCCATCGCAAAGGGTGTCACAGTGACTAGATTTGAAGCCACTCTGTCTGGACACTTGTCATCTTGAACAAATTTTAAAATACTTAAGCGTGTGGGACCTCTGCTTCCAGTCTGAGCAACAGCACATGCTCTTGGTGCTGTCAGGATTAAATGCTGTAAATTTGTACCCGAGCTCTATAGGTGCTCAGAAAAGGCTTGCTCACAGACGGGTCCACATTAGCAGCACAGCCTCCAAGCAGACAGCACAGAGCTGGGCTTTCCCTTCAGCCCAAAATGCCGTGTGGGGACAGTCCTCCCATCCTTTGATGTCTGGGCTTCAGGGCAGGGACTCCTGTTTTGCACCTGCTATGCCCACGAGTCACACAAGCTACTGTGCTTGTCATCACATGCTCCCCACTGCCCCTGAGTCTGGGTACCAGAGAGGGAGGAGACTTCATACCAGCATGCCAAGCAGGGTCCTCAGCCAGGGCAGTTCTCCACCCTCCAGGGACATTTGCCCATGTTTGGAGACTTTTCTGTTACTGATGCTACTGGCACCTGGTTGGCTACTCCACACCCAAGGGTGTTCTGGCCCTGAGTGCCAATGGTGCTGAGCCCCTATGTAGACCACATTTGGAGCCCAGTCTTGTGGCAGGAGCTCCCTGCAGGGATAGGACATCTGAACCCCACTGTGCTCTGGCCTGGCAGGTTTCATGGCTCCCGAGCTCCTGCGGGGGGAGGAGTATGACTTCTCTGTGGACTACTTCGCCCTGGGTGTCACCTTGTATGAGATGATCGCAGCCCGAGGACCCTTTCGAGCCCGAGGAGAGAAGGTAGGGCCCACCTAGCAGGGTCCTAGTTGGGAGGTGCAAATTCATGCAGCCTTCTTTGCTGTCTGTGGTGAAAGTGACTTGCCCAGTTCCTGATGCCTCAGGGACTTCAGGCCTCTCCTTGTACCCAGAGCATAGGACAGAGTCAACACCCAGACCTGGGGCTAGCCACCCTCAACCCCGCAGGGTCCTGCCTCATGGCACTGCCTCCTGGGTGACTTGCCCGCTGCGGCATCCAGACAGGGCACATGGACCACCCTGAGCCTCCATCCTGAGTGCACCCCCAGCTGCTGGGGCCTGGTGGCTGCCAAGGCCAGTGATCTTGGATGCTGGGTGTCACGGCTTCTTCCCCGTGGATGGTCCTGCTACTCTTTTCCTCCCAAGATGCCAAGAGTCCACTGCCACCACAGGCACAGCAGTGGTCCTGGACATCCGCAGAGGTCCTCAAACTTTTTAAACAGAAGGCCAGTTCACTGTCCCTCAGACCGTTAGAGGGCCAGACTGCGGGCCTCAGGACAAGTCGGCTGCTAAGCAGGACAGGCAGCAGTGGCAAAAACACCCAGCAGGCTGGATAAATGTCCTAGGCGGGCTGCATGTGGCCCCTGGGCTGTAGTTTGAGAACGCCTGTCCTAGAGGGAGGCAGACCTCTCCCAAGGCTGCACAGCCTCTCCTGAGCCCCATGGATGCTGGCTCCTGGGGCCTCCATGACCACAAAAGGGGTGACATGGAAGGCCATTCCCCTATTCAAGCAGTGGACCAAATTGCTTTTCCCTTCCAGCAAGTGATGACTAAGCCCAGAGATAAGACTGCCTCTCAGTCTACCCAGGCAGAGTGACCCATGGCCAGGGGGGCTGCCCAGCCCAAGACACAAGGCCCAGACAGGGACCCAGTCTATGCACGGGGGCCTTGGGGTGCAGCATTGCCCTCCCAATTTCTCCTGCTGGTACTTCCCTGGAAGTGTGTCCTTCACCAGGGGAACAGACTAAACCCCCAATCTTCCAGTGTCCCCTGGAAGTGTCCCTCCCAAAACAGGCTGGGGACACAGTAAGTCCCCCCATCTTCCAGTGTCCCCTGGATGTGTCCCCCCCAGGACCCGCTGGGGACAGAGTAAGTCCCCCATCTTCCAGTGTCCCCTGGAAGTGTCACCCAGGACACACTGGGGATAGAGTTAGTCCCCCACCCTCCGGTGTCCCCCCCAGGACATGCTAGGACAGACTAAATCCCCCCATCTTCCAGTGTTCCCTGGAAGTGTCACTTCCAGGACAGGCTGGGGACAGAGTTACTCCCCCATCTTCCATGTCCCCTGAAAATTCCCCCCCAGGACAGGCTAGGGGCAGAGTTAGTCCCTCATCTTCTAGTATCCTCCTAGGACAGGTTGGGGACAGAGTAAGTCCCCATTTTCCAGTGTCTGGGGCTGCACTGTCCATTTCTTTGTGAGGTGTAGGTGTGTGGGGACGGGGTTGTCAGTGGCCTGCTTGGGGGGGGGGGTGTTCTACAGGTGCCCAAGGAAATTCTCTGCTCTGCAGTGACCAGGTCCTCTGGGCAAGGGGGGATGCACCTGCCCAGCATGGCTGATAGCAGACCCTGGGTGCCTCCTGTAGTGTCCCACCGGTTGGCCTCCCCTGTAGGCCTATACTGCCCACCTCTCATTCTGGCCATTCTTTCCCTGGGTCTGGGATGGTTGTGGGAATGTTCCAGGGAGTCAACCAGGTCCTCTGTGGACACTGTCCCCTCCTTGGTCACTGGGCACACCTGCTGAGGAGCTGAGCACATGGGTGCCCCGAGGTCCTACCCTGGTGGGAATGGGTTTGCGCAACTCGGCTCCTATCCCCTCCTCCTGTGCAGGTGGAGAATAAGGAGCTCAAGCAGCGGATCCTCTCAGAGGCCGTCAAATACCCAGAGAAGTTCAGCCAGCCCAGCAAGGACTTCTGTGAGGCGCTGCTGGTGAAGGACCCTGAGAAGCGCTTGGGGTTCAGGAACCAGACATGTGATGCACTGCGTGTCCAACCCCTCTTCAAAGACCTTAACTGGAGACAGCTGGAAGCCGGTACTGTGAGGTGCTCAGACAGGGGGTGCTGGACTTGGTGGCTGCAGTTCCCTGGGTCCTGAACGTCCCTCACCCTCTGCTCTGCCCTGCCCCCACTGCCCAGGACTGGGCGTTAGTGGCCCTGTGTGAACAGATCTGAGCAGGTCTGAGCAGACCTTCAGGTCTTGTCTTAAGGTGGGGAGGGAGGAAAGAGATGGTGGCAGGTCGACCTCCAGGTCCAAACCTGCTGGGCTCCCCACCATGTATTTCCCACCCTGTGTCCCAAAGGAGCCCCTGAGCACACCTAAAGTAGGGTTTTCATGCTGTCTGCTTAGGGCGGTTTACCAGCCTTACTGCCAAGTTGCATATGTGAGGCTGCGTGTATATCTGAGAGAGGGAGAAACCAGGTGCACCCTCTGCCCTGGGAGCCTGCCCAGGGGGAGGGCTCTCTGTACACAATGTGACCACAGTTACAAGACAGCCATTCAGCCATAGGCTCCCCAAAGGGAAGCTGCTTCTGCAGGGAAGGGTCAGAGCAGTATCCAGGAGATTGGAGGTATGGGCGAGTGCACGTGGTCAGATGTGCAAGCTGTGAGCCCTGACCTCCAGTAATGGGGACTGAGTCATCCTGAGTGTCCAGTTCCAAGAGAGATGAGCAGAAACCACATGGGGGACTTGTGAGTGTCTGTCAGCATGAGGGTTGTCCTGAGGCCACTGCAAGCTCTTTCTGGAGGCAGGGTCAGTGTGGACTGAGGGGAGGAGGTGATCTGGCCAACTGGGAGGTTGTCCACTGTGGAAGCTCTGTGTCTGGAGCCTCGGGAGTCATGGCCTGCAAACATGTTGAGGGGAGAAGTTGCCTTTTGAAAGGCGGTATGAGGTTCAGCCTGCACATGTGGGGGCTGGGAGTCGGGCCTGAGATGATAATGATGTTGTCCACCAGGGAGGCTGACCTAAGGGCCCTGGGACTGGATCTGCAGAGGGGGCAAGTGGCCCAGGAGACAGCGTCCCTGGTGGAGGGGGCAGAAGGTTCTTTGCTTCAGGGAAACCTCAGGGAGGCAGAGGACCTGGCTGGGGTCCCTTCAGAAGTAGCCTCTAAACCAGACTCCCACTCCCACTTGGTCCACCTGAGGCTTGAGCACCTGGCCACATGCCTGTGGGGGTTGCAGAGCCCTGGGAGGCCTTCCCCAGGCAGGGTCAGCCCCCAGGTCCCTGCACCTTCGAGGGGCTGCTGGGGAGGTATTTTCTTGTGTGACACCCTGCTTACCCACATGCTGTCTGTGTCTTGTTTCTTGGTTTCCGAACAGGGATGCTGATCCCGCCTTTCATCCCAGACTCCAGAACCGTATATGCAAAAAACATTCAGGATGTAGGTGCCTTTTCCACGGTCAAAGGCGTGGTCTTTGACAAAGCTGACACGGAGTTCTTCCAGGAGTTTGCCACCGGCAACTGCCCTATCCCCTGGCAGGAGGAAATGATCGAAACCGGCATCTTTGGGGAGTTGAATGTGTGGCGTGAGGATGGGCAGATGCCGGACGACATGAAGGGGATCTCTGCCGTGGAGACCTCCTCATCCAAATCAGGAATGTGTCTGATTTCCTAGATGGTCTCTGGAGTGAAGCAGTGGGGCAGAGCCACTCAGCAGAGGACAGGGAGCCCCGCCAGCCTTTGCCGGGAGGCGCCAAATGCCTTGTGGTGGGCGCTTTGGGGTCCTCCAGCCAGGGAGTGGACACAGGGCTCTCTCTGCCAGGCCCCTGCTGTGTGCTGGGTCTCCTCCTGGCTCAAGACAGAGATGGCTATGGAGGCACAGGGCAGGGACTCTGGGCCTGGGTCCCCAAGCCTCTGTCCCTGACTGCCCACTGCTCTTCACTCTGCACAATATCCTGGTGAAATCAGCCAATCGCAGGTGAACTCTCAAAGATCCTCTTGGCAGCCACTGGCAAGTGGGACAGGACAGGTCCTGGTGCTGCCGGAAGTCCAGTTTGGGTTTCCTGGACCTTAACCTCTAACCTCTCAGAGTCCAATTCCTCTGTGGGAGACTGGGAACCATGGCCCGCAGCCATCAGCTGTCCCACTCCTGGGAAGGGCTGGCCCAGGCCTGATCACCTGCACCCTGGGGACCCCACAGTCAGCAGATGTGAGGCGCTAAGGCCTGCAGTTTCTGTCAGGGTCACCTCACCCCCCCAGAACCCATTCAGGGTTTTTGGATGCCAGACTGCCCTGTGGCTGTGCTCTTTCCTGCCTGTCAGCAGGGCCCACTCTGGGCCCTCACAGCCTGAGCTGTCTTCTCTCTGGCCCCTCCTGGAACAAGCTGACCATCCCTGGGTTGGCTGACCTCACCTCCCAGGGAAGCTCTGGGCAGGCTGCCCTTGTCTATGGCTCTGCTGACCCCTGGGCAGTTTCTTGCTACAATCCCCTCGTGGTATTCTCAGCAGCTATTATACCAAAGACCAAAGACCTACTCCCGGAAACACTCACATCACTCTGCTTCCTGACTGCCTGGTCCAGCTGCACCCTGAATGTAGAGGGTCCTCGCACATCTCCATGTTTGACTGGAATACTCAAGTCAGCCCCAGCTGCTGTCTGGGCTGTGGCTGGGATCCAGGACATCAGCAGAGGGTTCACAAGGTGCAATGCCAGCCCGGGTGGGACTTAGGGGCCTTCAAGCTGCCTTAGAGGCGGGCTGTGCCCTTTCCTCAGGGAGAAGTGTCTTGCGGGCCCATGCACTGACGTATAGGGGGAAGTAGCCCTGGCCTCATGGGAGTGGCTGGGTGTCTCCATGAACCTTGGGGAGGCCGTGAGGATAAGGGAGAGGGGAGAGGGGCCTTGGTGTGGGGCCGACAGAGCCAGGGGCCACAGGGAGGGCTTCGTGGGGATGTTGAGTCCTCCATGGCCTTGGCTGCCTCTCCTGGACGTCAGCCCTGTCGTGGGGAGCCATGTACCCCCAGAGACTGGCACTGTGGCAGTCATGGCTTTAGAGATTTACACTTGTGGCCAGAGGGACTGAGTGCCTCCAGAGTGGGCAGACCTGCTAAGGGATTAGCACCAAGCAGGTGTTCGGAGCGAGCACATCTTCCAATAAGCCCAGGCCACCAGTTCTGTGCAGAGTCGTGTTCTCTAGAGGTAGTTCCTGCCCATGCACATGAAGACCACACTTGGAAAGCAGCTCCGCAGCCCTCTCCTCTGACCAGAGGGGCTGACAGGGCCATAGAATGTTCTGAAAGGGCCAGGAGCAGCAGCCAGTGCTTTTCCATCTAAGATCCCAAACTGTCCACGAAGACACCTCTGCGGCAGGCCCAAGACTGGAGCTCAGGGAGGCTGGAAACACACCGAGCTGCCCACTGAGCAAGCTCCCGGCCCCTCCTGTTCTGGAAGGTTCTGTAGCAGGCAATGGCTGTCTTGTTTGTGTCACTCATTTCTGGTTCCTCCAGACCTTCTTGGATCTCCCAGTGCGTGTGGGTCTGAACAGGTAAGCGACCTCACCTCTGGCCTCCCTGGGGTTGTAGAGCACAGGCAGTTTCATCAGCGCTGCAGGGGCCACTGTCAACAGTGAGCTGTCTAGGGCTCTTGGGCCTGCAGCAGGACTCTGCTATCCCCCCAGGACTCAGCAAGAACCTCTCTGCCCTCCTCTTAAGGTTGGACTTCCAGACGCTCACGTCCCAGTGAGTTTGAATTCAGATAAATAATGAATAGTTTTTAGTGTAAGTATATCCTATGTAATCTTTGAGACATCCTTATACTAAAAACACATTTGTCATTCATCTGAAGTGCAAATTTGATTGGGCACCCTGTAGTGCTGTTTTGGCAGACCTGGCAGGTCTGTTGCAGATCACCCATTTCCCTGTAAAGTAGCTGCGGTCCCCTGCACACACCTGCTTGGGAGGGACCAGGAGAGGCTTTGCTTCTGGCTTCAGCTGCCCCTTTGGGTCTGTCCAGGGTGGTGTTTTCCAACCCTGTAAAATGAAAGTTGACCACATTGTTCACATGTAGGCTGTTGAAAGTTGTATCTCCACTTCATTTTTATTAAAAAATCTTTTAAAACTTAGTATCATATCAAGAAAATGCATTGTGAATGCTGAGTCCATGATCCCACAGGATGCCACCTGTTCCCATCCCTGGTGTCCACCAGCGCAGCCACATACCTGCCCTCAGTCATTCGCACATCCTGTCCATATGTTCACTGTCATCTGTGAGCTTTGCAGCCTCCTCCCCAGCATCTGCTCTCATGCCTGCCCTGCCCACCTCATGGCATCCACCCAGGCAACCCAACCTCTGGCCCACAAGCTGAGGCTGGGAAGGAGGTGCTATAGCAGCCCTGTGCCCTCTGGGCAGGTGCTTCCATGGACCCTTCCTCCCATGGTTCCCTCCTGGGTCTCCTGGGAGCAGGCCTTGCTGACTGGTCAGACACCTCTCTTCTGCACCCTTCTGGGCTCCTGGAACCTCTGGCTGTTCCCTGCTGATGCCTATCACCACTGGGTACTCCCCAGGTGGTGGGACAGGCTCCTTCTGGCCCCACCAGGAGATTGCTTCTGCCTGGTCCTGCTCTGTATTTGGGCAGCTGCCGGCAGCCTGGCTTGTGACCTCCCAGGGAGCAGGCAGTCGAGGTGCCACCTTGCTGCAGGAGGCTGTGGAGCCTGGGCATCTGGAAGCCACTCTGCCGGCCTGTGGCCAGATGAGACTTGGGCTCCGAACGTTCTTACTCTCAATGTGGGAGCCATGCAGTGCTCCTCAGAAACTCACCCGAACTACCATATAGGGGCATTCGGCACCAATGGTCTCAGGTCCTGGTGGGAGCCTGGCAGGAAGTGTTCGGCACCAAGGGTTCTGGTGGGTTGCCATGCCCACCCCTCCCAATGAGGCATCTCCCCATCCTGTGCTCAGAAACACCTCAGCAAAAAGCAAAAAGTGGGGTTCAAGTATCTGGTGATCCTGGGAGCTAATTGCAACTTTTCATCACAGGTACTTCAGAGCTGCGACCAGACTGTACATTATAGGGTGGGTCCATTGTTTGCCTAAAGGCACAGTGGGTCAGGTGCATGAGAGGGGAGATGTTCAGGGTCCAGCCTGCAGCTGCCTTGGCCAGGATCCCTCCTTCTCACTGATTTCCAACCCCAACCCTGAAGCTGACCTGCCATGAGCAGGCAAAAGCCCCGCAGGTGGGAGTCCAGTCAGGCCTGGGGAGCTGTTTGTCACACTGCCCATTCTCTCCAGAACTGGTGGGAGGGTGACCGGGAAGAAGGGGGCTCTTCAGACAAAGTAACCTGGAGGGCAGGAAAGGCCGAACCACGCTTCTCCTTGCACAGCCAGCCAGTCAGAGACCATGGAGATGTGGAGACACTCAAGGGGCCAGATGGGCACTGCAGGACCCCACATGTCCTTGCTGGACCAAGGGTCCTGCCCAGTAGCTCTCATCCACCCCATTATTGGGTTGTTTACCATGTTGTTGTAGCCAGCTGGATTTGTTGTTTGTTTTCTTGTCTACATATAACCCCCTCATGTCAGTGCTGGGAGTGTGTCTCAGAGGGGCTCCTGCGACCAGTTCTCTGCTGGGAGGTCTTCTGGGAAGGTTGAGAAACTAAATGGGCCTTGACTGGAGTGAAGCCTTTGGATGATAGCGGCATGCCTGCTGAAGAGAGGGCCGTTTAGGAGGGACAACTTCACCTGGAACCATGAAATTAACAAAAAATGAAAACTGCTGTCAGGTATTATCCAATTTGAAATGAAGAATAAGAAGCCTTGATTTGATTTTCTAAAAATCAAACCTCAGTCCCCTAATTACAGTAGCAAAATGTTTCCCCAAGTTCCACACCTTCATTTCCATGACAGGAGCTAGGTGGATGTTAGCAGGGCCCCAGGAGGGCAGCGTCAGGGTGCAGTGGCCTGCCTGGCTTGCGCCCAGCCTGGGGGCAGATATCACCAGTCCTCCTCAGCCCAGAAGCAGCAGCTGTGCCCCTGAACATGGATATTTAATATGTGCCTCAGGCCCGGAGGCCACACAGCCGGGCTGGGTCTGGTTTCACTGCCTGCAGAGGACACGGCTCTTTCCTTTCAGCAGGGCAATGCCAGGCTGCTGTGCCAACTGCACTGCTAAACTTTTGACTAAAACCAGGAGATGCTGGACAAGCTGGGGTTGCCAAGCCCAAGGCTGGGAGCAGGTGGGAGTCATACTCCACACAGGCCTCAATGTGCTTTTCCTGCTTGGGTTCAGGGGTTTGGAGAGATAAGGGCACTGTGGTTATAAAAGCCTTCAGCAAAGCTCTGAGAGTGTTTTTAATCTTAAAAAATTCATGTCTCTAAGAGCATCTCTGGTCTCGCTGCTTCCCCCACTTCCCCTTCCCTTCCATGTGGAGGCAGGCAGCACGTCCCTGCCATGAGAGCAGCGTCTGCATTATTCATCCCACGCTGTTTCCTGGGTTGCTTGGCGACAGGATGGGTCACATTTCACCGTCAGCACCACTGATCCTAGAGAGCTGAGAGCCAGGCCACACACACAGTTGTTTGTGTGCAATTCCCATCTGTAGGGGCCCGAGGGGTTCAAGGGGACCAAGGGGCTCAAGGGGCCAGGCTCTGCAACCACCAGGAGGGGCTGTGCCTAGGCATGGCTGGCTGAGGCAATGTGCTTCAGATTTTCATGATCTTTTCAGTCACTTTCTGTTTAGAGCAGGTAGAACCCACCTTCTTGTTTCAGGGTCCTGTGGACACCTCTCTGCCTAAATCTACTAGAGCCCCTCGGTCAGGCTGAGAGGTGGCTTAAACTCATGTCCCTCCCAGGAAATAGGAATAGTTGAAAGGTGGTTGAAAGGTTCTGGACCCAAACTCTCTCAATGGGGCCCACATGGTACAGGCACAAGGGTGACGGGCAAGTCCCTGACAGTAGGAGCCGACTGGGGATTAGAGATGCAGCTGCTTCTGTCTGCCTTCCACCACCAGCCATTGAGGGGAGAAGCAAGGTGACAGCCCCATGACCACGACCACTGTGACTGATACCTCCTCCCATTTTCCTTCATCTGGAACCCACGGGAGGCCTGGTGCTGGCCACGTCCTACTCCCCAGGGCCCAGCTGGCCTAATGCAGGACAGCACTGGCCTCCTGGGGACCTGGCTGCCTGTGTTTTCAATCAGCCTGACAGTACCAGACACTGAATATTACCTGGAACCATGTCCTCTTCCCTCATGCAGGCCTATGGCCAGGATCCCAGCAGGTCCTCTTGAGAGGGACTCAGCAGCAGAGACAAGGAAGGGAGAGGCTCACAGGTACCCACAGAGTGTTTGGAGAAACCAGGAGGGGCTCTTCCTTGGTTGGGAGAGGACAGAGGCCAACAGAGGGTGGCCAGCACCTGGGGAGGAGCTGTGGTCTGTTCTGCAGGACCCAGTGAGAGGGAGCACTGGGCCATTAGCACTATGTTCTTGCCATGGCTGTGAGGAACAGAGGCACCCTGGCCATGAAAGGCTACCTGAGCTTAGGGTGGACCTTGGAGTGAATGTGTTACTGCATAGGGACTCTGGGCCAGTCACTGTGGGTGTTCACCTGTACACGTGTGCATGTATGTGTGCACACACATGAGAGAGACCCACAGGGACGACAGGCAGATGAGGTAAATGGGAAGAGTAGTCTGAGCACCCCTCTGGGACTGTGGGAGTCTACTGTAGGTGCCAGGAGGCAGACAGGCCTCTGGGTGTGATGCACGGTCCAGATTGCAGGTGGTAGTTGAAAGTTTCTGTACCCAAGGAAGAAAAATTATTCTGAGGTGCGAAATAAAGGAAAACTTGAATCTCCATTCTATAGAAATAATGTGGTCTTTATTTCCACCTGTATGCAGGCGGGGTGAAATAAAAAAAAAATTCCACGTGTGAGTTATGGTGCATGGGGATTTAAAGGGTCAGGGAGGGCAGCAATTGGTGACATTCCTATTTTTTGGAGGGACATACATGAGTCTGACCCTTCCTGGGCAGGCCATGAACCTGACCCTGTCTGGGCAGGGCAAGTCTATTTGGGCAGGTACACCTGATTCTATCATACCAGCCTCTTTAGTTTATTATAAGGAGACAGGGTGATGGGCATGGCATCTCTTTGACTGCTTCTTGCAGGTGGAGGGGCTGCATGGGCTGCCTGTAAAAAGAATGGGATGGGGAGGGGGAAGGAGACGAGAGTGGCATTTACAGTGACTCTTTGGCTTTTTCAGTCTGAGGTGGTTGGTATCCAGCAGGGCGAGGATATGAGTTGTTTTTTGGTGACTGTCTGGTTAATAAATGAAGAGATGAGGTGAAGGGTTACTGGTCTAAAATTGAGAATGAGAAAAAATAATAACATAATTAGTGGCTCTATCACATACAATAACCGGGAGTTGTCAGGGCCGCTAGTAATCCTGAGAGGACATTTCCACTTTGAAGGGGAATGTCGCAATACCTGTTACTGAGATTTCTGCCTGTTTTTAGGGAACTTTTATAAAGTGGCAGCATAGAAGAAGTTGTTCCCATTCTTATCAGAAAAGGAATTGACTTACCTTCCATTAGGAAAATACCCAGAGTTTAGCTTTCCAGGACTGTGTCCAGGGGCATCTGACTTTCCAGGGTCCTCAGTCTTTTGTAACGAGGCTCAGGTCAGGTGTTAGATCTTGGGAGCGACTGTGAAACTAGATCTTCAGAAAAACCTAGGCAGTCAGACTTCCAGTGAAGACCTTCAGGGGCTGACTGCTTTGTCAATCAGCCTGGTTTGCTGCACTTAAAGCATGATCGTGAGGAAGATTTTGGCATTTTCAGAATGCTCCTGGGAATTTCAAGAAGTAGGCAGGTTTTACCTAATGTTGGAAGCTGATAACTGGAATTCTAAGAGGTGCTGCCACACCTCGAAGGGGAGATCAATGAGATCTCATTAGGGGCCTTAGGGCCTTTGGGGAATTCTGCCATTTTACCACCACATGTGTTGGAGAGAGTGGGGAATGGGGTATTGTTTATGCGAAAGATATGGATGTAGGGGTTGAAGGGCAATGAGAATGGGTTAATGATGGGAGGTTATAGATGGAGGAGAGGTATCCCACACAGAGGGATTTTTCAGGTGTTCTGGTTGAGAAAATGGAGGGATTGTAGGAGGGGGGTTGAAGAGGAACAGGAGGGGCTCTGGAAGGGCAGAAGAGGAAGAGCTGTTTGCCAGGGTAGGAATAGATAACGGAAATTCCAATAGGTCTGGAGAAGCCGGTATTATACAAGCCAGGAGAATCTGACAGGGTTTGCAAAATGAAAGAAGAGAAGGAATATTTCGGAGTAAGAGAAATGCCTGGAAGTAGGGCATCTCTGACCATTTGGCCAATTTTTTTTTTTACAGTAATTATTAAGATTAGTGAGAATTGAGAGATCAAAAGTCCACGTTCAAGCCAATGTAAGTCACTATCAAGTTTGTACATAGGCCAAGTAGTATTACAGAAAAAAAATGAGACGTTCAGGTTTGAGGTCAGGATAGAGACATAGGGATTTCAGATGAGTTAGAAGACAGCTTAGAGGAGAAGAAGGGAAAAAATTCATGACTGAGTGGTGCCCATAGCGAAAAACTGGAGGTAGAAAATAAATGAGATTAAAGGTAAGATATAAAGAGAATTTTCAAGGGGAAAAGGAGGAACGGCTCGGCGCCTATAGCTCAACCGGCTAAGGCCCCAGCCACGTACACCTAAGGTGGCGGGTTCGAATCCCCAACCCGGACCCGCCAAACAACAATGACGGCTGCAACCAAAAAATAGCCGGGCATTGTGGCGGGCGCCAGTAGTGGTCCCAGCTACTTGGGAGGCGGAGGCAGGAGACTCGCTTGAGCCCAGGAGTTGGAGGTTGCTGTGAGCTGTAATGCCATGGCACTCTACCCAGGGAGACAGCTTGAGGCTCTGTCTCAAAAAAAAAAAAAAGAAAAGGAGGAACAAAAATAACCAAAAGTACTGCCAGAGAGGACTTAGCCTCTACATGTGGCTGTTAGCTGAAAGAAAATAAAGGGAACTTTCGAAGGGGAAAAAAAGGGGAAGAAAAGGACTGAGATTGCAACCACAGAGACTCGGCCTTTGCATGTTGCTATCAGCTGAATCTGGACCTCCAGGAAGATTCTAGATGAGTGAACCTGGTTCACTGAATGGTGGAAAACAATCCAGCCCCGCGGTAGGGCTGGCGAGGCTGGCATTGGGAGATTACCCAGACTCTCCACGTATGACTTGGCCAAAAGAGGGCCTGGCCTCTGCATGTGACCAATAACAGGCTGGAGGGAGGCAAGACTGAGGTGAGAGAGGACTTGGCCTCTGAGTGCAGCCGGCCGGCCGCCAGTCATGAGGGTAGAAGGAGCCTGGAGATCATATACAAACACAAAGAACACAAAAAGGGGCAGGGCGAGGAGGAGGTAGACTAGGAGCAGGAAGAGGAAAGAAGTACAGAAAAAGGTTTTCCATAAGGGCTCACCTCAGTATTAAATGGATGAATGCTAGGCAAGGTCAGAGAGTGTACTGTTTTGGGGGGAGGGGGAAGAGTTGTTTGGTTAGGTTAGGTGGGGTATACTTTCAGCCCCGCAAAGGGCCTTCTCCCCCTCCAAGTCATGTGGAACCATATGAAAGGTTCTGGACTCAAGGAAGAAAGATTATTCTAAGGCACAAAACAAGGAAAACGGAATGCCCATTCTGTAGAAATAATGTGGTTTTCATTTCCACCTGTATGCAGGTGGGGCGAAATCAAGAAAAAAATTCCACATGTGGGTTATGGCACATGGGGATTTAAAGGGTCAGGGAGGGCAGCAATTGGTGGCATTCATATTTCCTGAGAGAGACATGAGTCTGACTCTTCCTGGGCGGGCCATGAACCTGACCCTGCCTGGGTGGGACAGGTCTATTTGGGCAGATCCATCTGATTTTATCAGTGGTCTCTGACTCTGCAACTCATGTCTGTGCTGTCCCCGCAGTGGCCCTAGTCACCGCTGTTCATGGAGCCATTAGGGGACAGTGGGTGCCCACCCAACTCTGTATACAATGTGTTCTGGGCCTCTGAGACTCTCCCAGGAGACCTGTGTGATGTGCTAGCTGTGCCGGGATCCTGTTCACACCCCAGTGTCACAGGTGCCTGGGTGGCAGGAGTCTCACCACCTGCTTTAGGTTGCCATTGGATGTTCCATTTCTCTAATTTTACCTCTAACCATAAAGTTCTCAAAGGACCAAATAATTCATCTTTGCAGCTCTCCTGGTATCCTGCACATAGAGGAAATTCAATAACTATTTTATTGATTAAATGTAAGAAAAATTAAATTAAAAGTCTATATTTAAGTAAATAAACACTTTCCCGTTTGGAAGAGGCAGTTACGTTTTGAAATCAGACTGGCATGGTTTACATCTTGTCTCTCCCATTAACCAGCTATTTGACTTTGGAAACATTACTTAATTCTGTGTGTCAGAGCCTTCTCACCAGCTCAGTGGCAGCACGAGGATAGCAGAATTATGGTACGAGGTGGGGCAAGTGCACGGTATCAGCCATCTCCCAGCCCCCAGTTTGCCCAGAGCCTTCTGAAGGGGCAATTCCCACCCCCAACCTTGCATGTGAGAAACCCCAAGGAGCCAGGTGTTTCTGGGCAGTGTTGGACCCTCTGCTCAGGCACAGAAGGTCAAGCAGGAGGCCTCCAGACCCTGTAAATGTTTCCCTCTGAGCAGGAAGGGCTCTTGTGTACGTCACAGCTGCTATAGTGATGATGTTTCCAGTCTCTCTGAAAACTGATTTCCTTGTCTTCTCATAATTACCTTCTGGAAGAGCCAAATGACATTACATTTAAAAATACTCTGCTGCCAGATGGCCCTCCCCGGCTTGTGGGGCTGCATAGGCTGCAATGGGGCTGAGGGTGGCTGGTGGTGCTGAGGGTGGCCTGCGGCCAACTGGTACCTCAGGGTGAGGGGGTGATGCTGGCTCCCCAGCCTTAGTCAGGAAGGTGGACATGAAGTGCCTGGCCCAGGGGCCACATGAGGCCACCAGGGAAGAGGTTTGAATGAAGCACTTGGGGAGGGTGCTCAGCCTTCGAGGTTTCCCTGTCAGAAAGTCAGTCTTGGCTCGGCGCCTATAGCTCAACCAGCTAAGGCGCCAGCCACGTACACCTAGGGTGGCGGGTTTGAAACCCCAGCCCGGACCCGCCAAACAACAATGATGGCTGCAACCAAAAAATAGCCGGGCGTTGTGGCGGGCGCCTGTGGTCCCAGCTACTTGGGAGGCTGAGGCAGGAGAATCGCTTGAGCCCAGGAGTTGGAGGTTGCTGTGAGCTGTAATGCCACAGCACTCTACCCAGGGGGACAGCTTGAGGCTCTGTCTCAAAAAAAAAAAAAAAAAAGAAAGTCAGTCTTTACCCCCAAAGTGGATGCCTGTCTTCCAGGATGTGCTTTCTGTCGTAAGTGTTAACACTTAGCAAGTTATCCCAGGGCAGCCTCACCTGAAGGTGTCTGTTTTAGGGCATTTGAGCCCCCACAGTGTGTTGCAGAGGACATAATTTATAGGCTCCCGTGGAAAGGGCCTGGCAAGGTCCCACATTGTGCCACCTCTGGTGCCTCCCCCACCATGTCATGGCCTCTGCCTCTGTTTCAGTTCAATCTTCTTCCTGTGAAGACCCTGCTGACCACAGCCAGGGCCCACTTGGGAAATCCAGGGCCCTCTCCCACCCCAAGGCCTGACCTTAGTCACATCCATGGGGCCCAGGGACTGGGTCTTCCCTGGAAGGCTGTGGATTACCTCATTACCAGTGTAGGCTCTCGAGGCTCCTGGTGGCCCCCTCATGTCAATCTATGGTCAGTTTGTTGAACCAGGACCTAACGCCAGTGGCCCGTCCGCATTTTATCCACCCTTCATGTGTTGACATCGGTGCTGACCTCACAGTGCAGCAGTTTTTAGCATGAGGCTGGCAGACCTCGAGGGCCCTCAGAACGTGCTCTTAGGGTGACTCCAAGGTGGCCCTGCCCTTCCTCTGTGCTGATGTTGGTGCCATGGCACAGAACTGGTGGCAGGTGGACTGATGGCGGCCACCCTCGCCACCCTCCTGACAGCGCTGGAGCTGACATACCACAGGCTGCTTCTAGCCACTGTTGGTGATGACTCTCACTAGCTTTCTCCTTCTTCCTTTCCGTCTTTTGGCATTTTGAGCCAGTGTGTACATGCGTTTACATTCTCTTCTCTCCTACAACATAGAGTTATTCCACGTCAGTGCTGGTAGTGTCCTCACGGCCCTGCTGTGTGCTGTATACGTGCCCTAGTTTGCTCAACCAGCCTTCTATCCGTGGCCATCTGGGGTTTCCCGTCTTTCACTGCAGTAAATAACAAGTGGCTTTGTGCATATCCCACTTTGTACTTCTGCTGGATAATCTTTTGCATAAATTCCTAGAAGTGGGTAGCGGGGGCAAAGAGTAATGTGACTAAATGCTGCCAGGCTCCTCTTGCAATTCTGCAAGGCAACCCAGAACATGTAAAGTGTAACAACTTTCTTCTCTTTCTTTCTTTATTAAAGAGCTCTGTAGTCAGAAACATGTGTAATGGTAATTTCTGAAAGTGTCCCCCTCCACTGCCGATGTGCTTATTTTTTATGGTCCATATATTAATTTTTCCAGTTTGTGGGCAGCATTTTCATTCTCTTTAAGGTGGCTTCTAATTATAGATGTTCTTGATCTTAAAGGGTTTGAATTTCCCAGTCTTTTCCTTTACAGTTAACTCTTTTGGCATCTTATTTAAAACATCTTTTCCTATTCTGGGCTTGCTTTTCCCTATATTATATTAATAAGACAACTCCTATTCCACTTGCTAATCATCTCTCTCACTTTGATTATCTCCCAGGTGGGTGTTATAGGTGATGCCCCAGGAGCGGGAAGAAGCAAGGAGCCCACCTTTATGTCTGAATCCAGCTCTGAGTGTTGGAATATGCATGTGGCATCATCAAACATGTGCAATTCACAAATATGGCGATGAGCCACGGAGGTGGGACACAGCAGTCCAGAGAAAACAATCTCATCTACACCAGGAGTAGTGGATGGGAGGGACCCTGCCTGGGGAGGGGAGAGGTGGCAGGGCTGCGGGCAGCGGGCCTGCAGCCCAGGTGTCCAGCGACCATGTGGGGGCTGTATGTGGCCACCACATGCAGTGAGTATACTTTCTGGGTGTCCGTGCTAGCACAGGGACTTGCCCTACATCCTTTATCTACTCTATGACAGGTTCGATCCACCATTCATAGGCTGTGTGTGAGCTTTAGGAGATTTGGAAGATTAGGGCATCATATTTCTTTCCTGTATATTAAAGGAATTCTGATTTATACTCAGCCCCTTTTCCAGCATGGTCAGAGCTGTGCTCAGCTTGTCTAGTGGTGTTACAATGTCACTGAAAGCCACTCAGAGGTGCTTTATCAGGCTCTGGCCCGTGACTGGTACGGCCATGTGTGGGTTGTTAGTGGAGGTGGTGCCTTGACAAGTTTTGAGATTGAGGCTGGTGCCATTTACACCGCTGGTGGCCACAGAATGTGCAACACAGAAGTTGTCCAAACAGGATGCTTTTTAAAAATGCATTTTTTTTATTGTGGCAAAATATACATAAAATTTACCACTTTAGCTGTGCCAGTTTGGAGGCAGTGAGCACATCTGTCCACCCCAGAACTTTCCCTGCTCCTCAGGGTTCCTCCCCCTCACCAACTCCCCTCCCCAGCTAGCTGGGCTGTAGGTACTGGGTGGGGCGGGGAGAGGGCGCCTGTGTCACACCCACTCCCTTAACCCAACCAACCATCCCAGCATTGTTTTGTTGGGGATTCATGGAGGGTAGAAGGAACCAGGTTACATTGATTGCATTTGTTAGGTAAAGTTCCTCTTACAATTGTGTCACGCCTGAGTGTCGTCTTTTGCAAAGTGGTTGCTAACATCCTTAACTCTAAAGATTATTAAAATAAATTTAAAAGACTTAGTTTTAAAAATTGACAAGGATTTTTATTTTTGTTCTGTGCTTTGGGAGGCGGCCTGCTCAGGCCTGCTTCTTGCCCTTCGTTTCAGCAGCAGATTTTGTGCAGAACTTGGCACGGAGAGCAGAGCCCCCTTCATTCCTCTGGCACAGCCTACCAGTCCTCAGTGTCCTCTGGGGACAGGTGCAGGGACCCTGCGCCGACCCAGCCCGCTCTGTGCCCCCTCCCGGAGATGTCCTGGCCTGGGGCTCCCACCAGAAATCCACAGCTATTCTCAGGGCGCTTCCAAGCTTGGGTCTGTTGTCCCCTCGCTGATGCCCCCACGCCCTGAGGGAGGGAGGAAAGAGGAGGAGCGGAGGGGCCCCGGGGAGGGGAGGGGCTGCGGGGAGAGGAGCGGGGAGGGGCGGAGCGCAGGGGCGGGGTCGGGCTGTACCGCCCGCTCGGTTGGTGCTGCGGCCCCCGAGTAGAGTCGGCGGCCGGGAGAGGAGCAGTGCCCCGGGATGCAGCCGCCTGGAACCCCCGCGCTGGGGGACGCCGCAGGTGAGCGCGGCGGGGCGGAGGGCGCGGGTCCCCGGTAGATGGGAAAGGGCGGGTCGGTCCTCGCCCCCGTGAGCCCTGCCTTTGGGACTTTGCGGTCACCGCCATTCATTCTTCCTCTCCGCTTTTCTCCTTGTCTCTTCCCTCCCTCTTCCCCCCTTTTCCTTCTGTATCGCTCTGTCTCTATCCCCCCACCCCCGACTTTGTGCGTGTCCCGCCCTGCCTCTCTCCCGGCTGTTTTTCTGGTGAACAGCAGGCTGCTGGGACACACAGACAGCCCACACTGCCCTCCGCTCCTGTCTCTTCTACCTGATTCCAGCTTCCAAACTCTTCCAGAAAAGTTTGTTTCAAAGAGCTGGCAACTTCCTCCTGCTTGAAAGTGACAAAGGTGCTCAAGGCGTTTTGCAGCATTGCTTGATTTCAGCACATCCTTCTCATACGAACTCATAAACCATAAATCCCTCATCAATTCACAAAATCTCTAATTCTTTGACATCCCAACACAGCCTTGAGCCAGACTGGTCTGAGAAACAGGAAACTGTTGCCTGTTTGGGCACCAGCTTTGGTTCTTTGGGGAGTGTCTGGGACTAGAGCAATGCCAGGTGTGTTTTCCTGAAGGGAAGAGGTAGTAGAGATTTCAGAAAGAAAAATTCCACAGTAAGGGAAGCTCTGACCTTTCTGAGGTTATCAATAGAAAACCTCTGGCAATTAACCTTATAGTTCTCATTAGAGAGTCTTTGGAAAGTAAAACTCAGAGTGAGACTCTGTCTCAACCCCTCCTCCAACCCCAGATTAGTTAATATTGTTTTTAAAGTAATAATCCAGGGATCTGCTTCTTTCTAAAAGAAACCATTTCTTTTTTTTCTTTT
>NW_003852556.1:358442-366945 GCF_000181295.1 Otolemur garnettii | reverse complement strand
TCCACCTTAGGTGTACGTGGCTGGCGCCTTAGCCGGTTGAGCTATAGGTGCCGAGCCAAGAAACCATTTCATACCCAACATCCTCTAAAGCAAAACGTTCTGTGGTCAGATTTGTTTATACATATTTTCAGCCTCCAGGAAGCGAATTGCTTTATTAACATATAATAACTATTTATTACTCTTAACTAGTTATTGTTATTGTATTAGAGTGACTTGATGACTTAATTAGCATTTGACTTAATATTATCTACTGACAAGGAGCTTTCAACCTTAAAACATAACCCTAGCACTTGGTCTTTTATGAGAATGTGCTACACATCAGTGCGACATGCCATGTTCACTGTGGGCACCAGTTATCTGTAAACTCCTGGTGGAAGGGAGATTGACGGCTAAGGGTCCACAGTCCTGTAGTGGGCTGTTTTAGCTAGGATTATTACCTGGCTAACACTACTGGGGTGATTCAATGACCTCATTCTCCTTTGGGAGGCCCTGGCCCTGATGGAGGGATGTGTAGGATGCAACCCTTTCTAGCAGTGCTTACTAGCAGCTTTGAGCTCCTTCCAGGTGAGCCCAGGTGGGCCCTGAGGCTCCTGTGGTCCAGCTCCTCCTCCTAAGGCTGGGGAGGGAGAACGGGGGGCTGGGGGAGTGAACAGGTGGTAGTCTGAGCTAGTCTAAATAGGATGTGCCAGGGGACAGACTAGAGTTCAGAAAACTGGGAGCAAGAACGCTGAGATGCAGCTGCTGGAAACTCCGCTTGGCTCCCCACTGAAGAAGCACTGACTGAGAACAACTGCTGTGGCATCTTGATGATGAATAAATCCTTGCGTGCATGCCACTGCAGACCAGAGCTTTCAGGTAGGGCATCTCACTGGACCCTCCTAACAGCCTGGGGTGGGTGAAGCAGGAGTTTCCATTATTTCCGTTTTACAAATCAGGAAACCAAAGGACACTGTGTTTGAGATGAGTGTTGGGCTCCTGCCTCCGGAGGAGTTCTCCCGCCTGGGCTGGAGGGGCTGACAGGCCTGAGGGGGTGCCCTAGACCACACCAGTCTGTAAGCTGCCTCCATGGTGAGTTTAGCAGTCAGGGCATTGTCGTAGGAACACTTCAGTGGTAACAATGCTCATAGTAACAACATTTTTACTAATGGGGGAGGAAAACCAAGGAGATGATCCAATAATTTTAGTTATCTCACACCTTTCTCTCCAAAGCCTGATCTAAACGTGCATGTATCTTATGGCATTTACAAAGATAACTTACCTTCTTTCCTTAGGTATACTTTTTGTCTTTTTATGTTGTATAATGTATTTATAAGAAGTATTTGAGGCTGGGATTCTTTTTTATTCTTCTGCTGTATCTGGAGCAAATGTGACAGTTTGTGTCCTTAGAACTACTTCTTCCTAGTGTCCCATATAAATTATATGGCTGTCTTTCTAGACCTTATATTAATCTTGAAACCTTGTGATAGAAATTCTGACAAAAAGAGGTTTCTCATATCTTTTGATTTTTATTATGTAGCAGGATTTGGGGGTAGATTTGGGTACACGCTCAGGAAAGAGCAGTAAAATGCAGTGTTGTTATGAAAGTTCATAGGACAATTCAGGTGATCTCCAGGGAGATTCATCTGACTTTTTAGTGATTAGTGAGTTGGAAAATTGTGACTGATTGGGTCAGCGCTGACCAAAGCCGTTAGCCCCATGGGTCTGGCCAGATCCCGGTTCATCTCCAGTGACCCCACAAGGAGTCAGGCGTAATGGGTGGTTTAGGGGAAGATTCTCAAGAGAAACATGTCTTCTCAGAGTGGGGAGGAAGGTGGGTGCTGTGCCAAGGAACATGCTGAGTCTGCTAGGACCTGGCCTGGAATCAGCTCAGCCCATGGGTGTAGTGTCCTCCTGGGAGGTATGCCCTTGCTGTGTCAGCGGAATGAAATTGGGTCTCAGACTAACAAGGTGGCTCTGAATCTGCACGTTGATTTATAGTTTTGTGAGATGCATTTCTGAGCACCAAGCTGTCCCTTCCTGGGGTGCTGTGACCTTGAATTGCCTCAGCTTTGCTGGTGCATTGTGGAAATGCTGGCTTCTAGGCTGTGAAGACTGTCTACATGTGATGGGCAGCTACACCGCTTCCCATTAACATGTGCACACACTTGTACACACTTGTGTGCACATAGTGTTGAGTTTTGAAATTTTAAGGTAGGAAGGCATCAACATGTTTGGTTTTTTTTAACCCCTGTTTTGTTCAGAGTCACACAGGGATCAAGTTGATTTAGCTTCCAAGAAACAGAACGGAACCACCCAGGGACTCTGTGTTGAGAGTCTGTGTCACTCCACTCATGGTGTCACCAGCCATGTGAGTGTCCAGCCCAGCCCATCAGTGGGCAATATGGAAAATGAGCCCAAGGCCTCTGCAGCCTCTGCCTTGCCTGGTTGTAATGATCAGGCAGAGAAATCACTGAGAGCAAGTGGTCACCTGCACTCCCTGGGAAGGTGCTTGCTTCAGGCAACATAAATGTTCCTTTCTGATTTGCTTCCGTGGTTCTGTGACAATTAGAATTAGGACTAGCTGCAAATACCAGGCCATCCAAATGCACAGATGCTACAACCAGGTGGGGGTGACAGTTCAGACTGCCTTTCTTACTGTGTGGCTCCCTTTTACAAGGTTACCTTGTGACCCAGGATGGCTGCCGGGGCTCTGCCTTTACATTCATGTCCCCTGTAGCAGGAAGGATGATGGGGGACAGGCGTCTGCAAGTACTTTCTATAGGTCCTAAACAACATCCTCCACTTAGCAGTTACTGTCCAGAGCTCAATCTTGCAGGCTGGCACATTCCCACAGGTAGTCACGTGGGGTTTTGTGAGTGCAGGGCAGGTGGGGCTGACTGGTCTCTGAACTTTGCATTGCTGTACCCTTATTCACACACTGGATGCTGAGCTAGGTCCTAAGAGTGGAGGTGGCTCAGTGCACGGCAGACACATGGTGCTCAAGGCACAGGGCTGAGGCCAGTGTTCCAAGAAGCATGAGCCAGGCAGAGGGCGGAGTGCCCTCTGTAAGGACCAGGTACTCCTCCTGCTGATGGCTGGAGGCCGGGCACTTAGCAGGTGCTGAGGGGATGGCTGGGGTGGTGCTGCCAGGGGGGCTTCAGGGGTAAAGCCCCTTATGGGGCTTACACACACAAATATGCAAACTGTGCTGGTGTCAGAGGTAAGCCACCCACACCATGGCTCTTACTGAGCAATACTGCCTGCAGCACAGTCGGGGGCACGAGCGCTGCCGTGGGAACAAGACAGATATCCAGCAGGTGGTGAGTGACAGGACCAGGCCCAGCCCAGGCAGAAGAGAGACTTGCTGGCAGTGATGCCTGGAGCTGAGAGACTAGGAGAGCCTAGGTGGCCGGACATGGGCAGTGGGGAAACACTGAGGGTAGGAGTGAGTGGGAGGACAGAAAACTGTCACCTTCAAAACACCAACCTAACTGTCCTAAGGAACAGCAAGGCCATGTGCGGAGAACATAGGGCAGCTGGGGTTCAGGCATAGTGCCATCAAGGTGTGGCCGCTTGGCCCTCCTCCTCAGGCTGGTGGGCCAGACAGTAAACCAGGGAAACTCACTTCTGGTGCAGGTTGAAGGGGAATGAGGCTTCACTTCCCAAGGCCTTGGACTCATTTTCCACACTGTCCACTAATGGGCTGGACTGGATACTCACATGGCTGGTGATGCCATGAGTGGAGTAACACAGTCCCAATGCTGCTCATCCTGGTCAACCACTGACTCATTCTGGACCCCTGGTTGGACCTGGGAATCAGTTCAAGGTAGATGGCCTGGCATGGGTGGAGACAAGTTGTTTAGGCCAAGTATCCTCCCTGCCCCAGGACTTAGCCTTCTGTGTTATGATTAGGTGGCCCTAAGGGCTACTGGTTCTTACATATCCAGAACACAGGCATAGGCAGTGGAGGAGGGACCCCTTGAAGGAAAACCTGAGCCTCGGGGGTTCAAGGTCAGGGTGGGCTGGGCAGGTATAGACCTGCTGATCAGGAGATGGAAATGACGTCACAGTGCTGGTAGCCTCCCCTAAGTGGGTGAAGGGTGGCAGGAAGTGTCCCTCAGGTCCCCACGATGAGAAATGGGGCAAGGAGGCAGTGCGGTAAAGGGCTGGTCTGGGAGGTTTTCCTGGGTGGGGTGTCCTAGAACTGTGCAGATGACCTCTCTGAGGATGAGGGTCTCATTAAGAGCCTCTCATTTGTCCTCCTCCCAGAAGTATTCGCAGGAAGAAAGAAGACTTCCCTCTGGTTTGTGGGGTCTCTGCTGGCAGTGTCCATCTTCATCCTGATCGTCGGCCTGGCTGCCACCACCAGGACGGAGAATGTGACAGTGGGTGGCTACTACCCAGGCATCATTGTGAGTTCAGGGGTGGGGGGCATGGCTGGGCGTGGCATCCTGTGGGCTTGTGAAATTGGGGCTGTAAGTATTTGTGGTTATGTCCTGATCTCCAGAAACTGTGAATTGATTGTTATACAGGGAAGGGGAGCTCAAGTGCAGATCCACTCACCTTAAAACCAGGCATGGCACATGTTCCCCACAGTCGGGAGGCGGATGGAGTGGGGTGGAGAGCCAAGGACTGTGGAGGTCACTGGAGGCTGGAGCAGGCCAGACACCCCTCTCCCTGCCGGGTACACAGCGCTGCTGACCCTGAGATGTTAGTTCCGCGAGGCCACACCACCCAGAGTAACCCACAGAGAGTCAACAAGTAACTTTACTAGTCCCCTCCAAGAAGCCACAGATGGAGACTGTGTGGGGCTGTAACAGTCTAGGGACAAGGAGACGGTGGCACTAAGCCCTCCTCCTCACAGCAGCATTCGAACAGTAACACTGTATGGTAAATTGATAGCATCTAACCAGACCTGGTAAGAATTAGTAACTAAATTCAAAATTATCAAGAGTCTTTGAACTATGAATTTACATCCACTGTTGTTAGCAATAAAATTTGCCCCAAGTACCTACATTTTGCACGGCGAGCCTCTGTAGAAATGACCTTCAATCAGTTCCAACGCCCATCAGAGGCACCAGAACCTGAATCTCTGTTTCCCAAAGTGCTAAATCAAGATTGTTTTTAAAAGTGAAGCTTATTTAATGCCATTACTTGCACTGAAAGTATTAGCAAGATTAGTTATAATACTGAAAACAATTTTAACAAAGATGAAAGGTTTTTGGCATTCAGAATTTAGAAATATTTTATAAATGTTACTTAATTCATCTTTATGCTTTCCTTTATTTTGTGCTTTATAAATATACGTTATCTACTTGTGTATAATTTATGTTTACTATTTAAACATAAACAGTATCTGTGCAGAAAAAGCGTAATTGGTAAAATAGCAGACTCCAGTGTCTGGTCAGACCTGCTTTCTGCATCTGGGAAGGGGAGCTGGAGTTCTGAGGGCTGGAGGTTGTCATTCCAAATTGTTTGGAAACTGTCTAGATCTACCTCAAGGGGTAGCTTTTCTATTTGTTCTCAAGTTTCATGCATTTAAGATTTCTCACCTTAAAATTTCATTTGAACATGAATGGTTAGTGCTTGAGTAAAGGTCAGTAAAGAAACTGTTTGTATGACATGATAATTAGGGTTAGCCCAGATAGCTTTGCTAATGTACAAAAGTAACTTTAAAAAAGTGTTTTGAAGTCATATCTGTGGAGATTCTGGGTCTAGATTCTGGGACAAAGGAAAGAGTTAATCTCAGGAAGAAGTGGCCTAGAACACAAAAACCCAACATTTTGGGAAAAGATATTTTTCAAATCCCCCCAAAATAAAACTTAGTAAAACATAGATGTATTTTAATACATTTCTGTTGGAGTTGAATTTTGATACTTTTGAACTGCTGAGTTGAACTGTGGTATTTTAAAGCAGTGCATCAAATCATTGGCAAAAACCACTTAGGGGTGTGTGTCACCAAAGACATTAAGCATAGAGGCTGTCTGTTCAAATCATAGGATTTGTCCTGTGAAACTTGGATTCAGTCAAAAGGCTGCACTCAGGGCTCCAGAAGGCTACGTTGGCCCTGACGCCACAGGTCCCCAGCCCACCAATGGCCCCTCATGTACACCCCCAACATACAGCATCCCTGGGACAGGGGGCACAGAAGCCCTGGTGGCCAGTGCTGCCCTAGGGACCAGCCCCAGGTGCCCATTCCCAAGTCTCCCTCATATCTCCCCTCCCGAGCTAAGAGCTGGGCACCCCAGTTGGGCAGGCTGTGGGTGTTGGCGGGTATCCCTGGTGACCGTGGCTCTTCTCTGGGTCCCAGGAAGACAGGTCCTTAGAGGAGGAGCTCGGACAGAGAAACTTCTGCTCCGCCCCACCAGACATTGGTTGGCACCAGCAGTGGGCGCTAACTGCCCTTTCTCCCTCATTTTTCCTTTGTCTCAGTTGGGATTCGGAGCTTTCTTAGGAATTATTGGCATCAACCTGGTGGAGAACCGAAGGCAAATGGTAAGAAAATATGTGGTTTCTTCCAGAAGTGGGGGAAAGGGGAGTGTTAATCTCTCAGTAGAAGTCACTGCAGCTATAGCTGGTCCCTGTAAATCTTCCCCTCTCATGACAGGCACCTGCCACCCTGAGAGCTAGAGCTAGGCTCCCTGGAAAGGCACAGTGGTGTGTCCACACTAGGTCCTGCTTTGATGGGGGGGGCCAGGCCTGCAGGGGAGGTGTAGGGAGCCTGGGAAGCAGGTGGCTGTGAGGGTGGCCAAATGGGTGCCTCCTCCTGAAGGATAGCCTGGGATCTTCTCTTCCCCCCAAGTCAACTTAATGTTTGGGCTCAGATGGAAGAAAGAGGAAAAAAAAAATGGAAAACCAGGAGGGAGCCAGGGCTGAGGTGGTAAAGCCCAGAGGGGCACCCGGACTCTGCCTGAAGGGATGTCCATGGGTGCCGGACAAGCCATGCCTGGCTTCAGTCGGGAGTATGTTCTGTTGTTGCATGTTTGGGGGACTTTGGGAGACCATGGCTGTAAAAATAAATGACAATAAGTTTGTCAGCTGGCCACAGCAGCCAGGCTGAACTTTAGGAGCAGGGTTGAGGCGCTGGCCTCAGCTGGGCTGGTGTCTCCACTCTGCCCCATGCTGGCTGTGCTCTCACTGGTCATCATGCTCTCAAGCAGCCTGTACACGGTCCCCAGTCTGATAACTCAGCTGCAGGGCTTACTGCCGCACAGACCCTGGCCCCACCGAATGAGGGCAGGCTGGTTGGGGCAGAGAAACTAGCATTCTGGCAGGTGGGAACACAGCACTTGCCCTGAATATTGGAGACAACACAACAGGTTGCAGAGAGTACCCAGAGGCAATTGTGGGCTCCAGAGAGCAGGGCCATAGCTGACCATGGTGGGTGCAGGCCTGACGCACCCCAGAGCCTGGGAGATGGGGCTGCACCTGGGAGACTGTGCTGGGGAGACAGGGCTGTACCTGGGATACTGTGCTGGGGACAGGGCCATACCTGAGATACTGTGCTGGGGACAGGGCCACACCTGGGACTCCATGCTAGGGTCGGGGCCGCACCTGGGAGACCATGTTGGGTACAGGGCTGCTCTTGGGGGAACCCCAGGTGCTGGGAACGGGGCTGTGCCTAGAAGACTGTGCTGGGGTTGAGGCTGTGCCCACTTTGGAGCTGGAGCCCCTACATAGGCTCTCTGGGTCTGTGGCCTGCCTAGGCTGGCAGGAGCGTTCCTGCTATAGGATTGGAGGACTCCTGCTCAGCTTTTCCTGTGATTTCCCCGATGGAGTTGGGTGTGAAGCTCAGTGTCCAGCAATGATGTGCCAGGTGGAGGGGCTGTGTGGCTCTCAGCTGGTACTCGAAGACCAGTTTTGTTCCCTCCCTCCCTTCTCCACATATCGTAGAACTCATTTTAAATGAATGATTCAGTGGTTTTTAGTGTTTTCCCAGATTATGCCACTATCACCAGGGCAGATGTTGGAATATTTTATCACATCAACAGGAAACTTGTGTCCTCTTGCAATGCTCCTGACCCCATCCGACCTGAGTGGCTGCCAGTCTGCTTCCTGTCCAGAACTGTGCTCTGGACATTCATGCTAGTGGGACCATGTGCAACTTGTGGCCCATGTTTGGCTCTGCTTACCTGGGCAGTGGCCGGTCTCAGACTCCCTTTCTTTGTGGGTGAGTGACGTCCACTGTATGGAGACCACTCGTTCTGTGCACCCACGCACCAGGTGACAGTGTCACAGCTGCACCCACCTCCAGCTGAAGGTGTCGAGTATATTTCCGTGTGCTTATCAGATATTTGTGTCCTGTTCAGATCCTTTGATCATTTGTAAATTGAGTTGTTGGAACTCTTAGATAGTGTAGATATACATCCCTTATAAGATATGTGGTCTGAAAATACTTTCTCTAATTCTGTGCATTATATTTTCACTTTCTTGATGGTATCTTTTTTTTTTTTTGAGACAGAGTCTCACTCAGTCACCCTGGGGTTGAGTGCTCTGGCATCACAGCTCACAGCAACCTCAAACT
>NW_003852556.1:351792-358310 GCF_000181295.1 Otolemur garnettii | reverse complement strand
AAACTCCTGAGCTCAAGCAATCCGCCCACCTCAGCCTTCCAGAGCATTGGGATTACAAGCATGAGCCACCAAACCCGGCCTTGATGGTATCTTTTGAGGATGAAAACTTTTAACTCTTGATGAACTGCAAATAATCTAATTTTGTTGTTGTTTCTCGTGTTTTTGGTGTTATATCTAAGCTTCCTTTGCCAAATCCATGGCACAAAGACTCACTTCTGTTTTCCTATAAGAGTTTTGTAGTTCAGGTCTGCGGCCCACCAGTAGTTGACTTGTATACATGTATGAGACAGGCTCACACTCCCTCTTCAGACGTCCAGTTGTCCAAGTACTGTGAATTGAAAGGCTGCCCTTCTCCCACAGAGTGGCTTGGCCCCTTGTTGCAGATCAGCTGGCCATAGATCGTGGCCATAGTTCTATTCCACTAACCCGTGCATCTGTCTTGTGACAGCACCACACTGTCCCCATCACCACAGCAGAAGTATGAGTCCCCAGCTTTGTTCTTGGGTGGAATCATCCTGGCTACCTGGGCCCCTGGAGAGTCCATGTGAAGTTTGAAACCATCTCTCCAGTTCCCACAAGAAATGCCACTGGGCCTGACGGGCCTCACTGACTATGCAGCTTAGTGTGGGGTGTCAGAGTCAGGACACAACTGTTATGTATCCCAACCTATGAGAACGCAAGGTTTTTCCATTTATTTAGGCCTTCTTTAATTTTCTTCAAAATGTTTTACTGTTTTTAAAGTAAAACACTACAAACAGTAAAATTCAACACTTCTTTTGTTGAATTTATTCCAGGTATTTTATTCTTTTTGAGGCTACTGAGTGGAATTGTCTTAATTTTTGGATTGTTCTTTCCAAGTGCTGAGAAATACAATGATTTTTGTATCCTGCAACTCTGTTGAGCTCATTCCTTAGTTCTAATGGGTATTTTCAGCCGGTTCCTTGGGGTTTCATGCATAAGAGCGTGTTGTCCTCATGCAGAGATGCTGTGGCTTTTTCTTTTCAACGTAGGTGCTGGGGCACATTGTTGTGGCTTTGGAGTTGGGGGATCAAGACCCAGGGGCGGCAGCCACTGCTTGAATGCATGGTGCCCCCTCTCCATGGGCTTCCTATTCCCGGTATGGGGGGATCCCAGGTGCCCTAGCCCAGAGCTGCAGGTGGGTGGGCTGCAAGGCCTGCAGCTAGTTTCTGCCTTTTGGAGGAGTATTTTCCTGGGCTGACATTGTGTATTTTGGTCTAACTCTGATCTGCATCTGCAGTGGCTGGAGGTGGGCTGGCACTAGTGCCCTATGGTCTTGGGAAGTTCCTGAGCCATTTGCGCTCCCGGCTCTTCACTTACAGATGTGTCTGAGAACCCACGACAGCTCTTGGGAAAGTGGTGGCTATTATTCTATCTGTTTGAAGCACATAGATTTGTCACAATGTTCAAATTGTTTCAAAGGAGGCTAAACAGAGAATGGTGTATTTCAAATGCAGGAGACAGTTTGCAGCGTGTCCCGAGTAGACAGAATAGCATAATGCGTGTCTCTGTCCATCACCCAGCACTGTCCACTGTTAGCCCATTCCAGGCCTGCCTCACGTCCCCCATACACCTCCCCTCCTTGTTATTGTGAAGTGAATCCCAAATGTATATAGTTTTCTTTGTAAAGGTTTTGCTCTGTTCCTTTGAGGGATAGACTCTAATCATTAGATGTGTCCTCACCACTCTCTCTGCCTGTTATTATGTTAGTCTCCAGTGACATCCAAAAAATGCCTCAAATTGAGTCAGCTTTTGATATTTTCTGTTGATGGATAAGTTATTGCTGCCTCCTCATACAAAGAGGCTTCATGGATGGCTTCATACTCTCATGCAGTGGTTCTTAACTTGTGGGTCGCGACACATAGGAACTGTATTAAAGGACCATGGCATTAAGAAGGTTAAGAACCACTGTTCTAGTGCCATCCCAGAGGCCAGGGACCAGCAGGATGACACACAAAACAGGCTGTCAGCTGCCCATTCTCCTGTCTCCCCACATGTGCTCCCCATAGTCACACATGTGCACACACAATGTGCACACACATGCACATATGCATAGTCCCACATGCATAAATATTTGCATGCATACATAGACACACCCATGTGCACACAGACATACCCACATGCACATAGACACATGCACACAGACAAATCCAAGTGTACACAGCCACACCCACCTGCATGCAGATACCCACGTATACACAGACACACACATATACACACAGGCACACCCACGTGCACATAGACACATGCACACAGACAAATCCATGTGTAGACAGACACACACATGCACACAGACACACCCATTTGCATGTAGACACCCATGTATACATAGACACACACATATACACACAGATATATTCACATGTGCACAGACACATCCATGTGTACAGACTCATCCACATACACACAGACACATTCACATGCACACAGGCACACACACATGCACACATATACCTACATGTGCAGACACATGCACATACACATAGACATACCCCCATGTACACCTACATGCTCACACACACATGCACACAGACAGGTACACACAGACACATACATAGACACACCCATGTGTACAGACACCAAATGATCACAGATGCACCCACATATACATAGACCCACCCACATGCACACCTACATGTGCAGACACACCCACATGCACACAGACACATGTGTAGACACACATTCACACACAGGCACACATGCACATAGACACACCCACGTGCACACAGACCCATGCACACAGACACACATATACACAGACAGGCACACACATGCACATACACAGACACATGTATACTCATAAACATTCTCCTAGAACATTGATCAAAACCCCACTGATATGGAGGAACCACTGGGGCTCTGAGGAGGAACTTTCAGCCCAGCAGACACTTCACAGAGGTGATGGGTCAGGAACAGCCTGGGATGGCTGTTTTTCCATTCTCTGAGGGCTGGGGCTTCTGGTAGGCCTTTCTCCCACCTCCCCAGCTCAGTGTCTCAGCTTCCACTCATCACTGGGAGCTCAGGAAGCCTGGGAAGGCTTGTGAGGACCCTTACTGGCACCTTCCCATGCCTCCTGAGCTCCCAGTGTTGAGAAGGGAGGCTGGCCCAGTCTGCAATATGTCACCTTGGGGCCGATGGCCCCTCCCTGGGCCAGCCTTACTGGTGGAAGATGTTCTGGAGGGCAGAGTCCCCTCCAGGTATGCCCAGTTGGAATCCCACAACTTTACCACAGTTGGTGAGGAACAGAGGAACAGGCGTGTGGGTGGGAGTGCCAGGACACAGGGCAAGCTCACAGGGCCAGCACATTCAGGCTGTGGCTACCTCTTCCTTGAAGTTCTGTACAGCTGTGACATCTAGACCTTCACATCCTGGCCGTGAGACCTCTTTGGTGTGGGCCACAGGACACCTGCAGCCTCCCAGGACAGTCCCACTGGGGTGCAGAGCACCAGAATCTCCCCCCATGCTGCCCATGCCAGGTGGCCATAGCCCCTGTGAGGTCCTCCCTCAGAAGTGTGAGGCAGGTGAGTGGCAGAGGCCGATGTCACTCCCACAGTACTCCCACATGCCACCTCCTGCTGCACCTGCAGAGGACACAGCTGAGGACTCCCACTATGCTCAGATGCTGTCACCCAGACATTCCAGATTTGGGGTGAGTCTGGGAGAAAGTGGGTGGCAGGGGTAGGGGCGGAGCTGCCAGCATGGTTCCTTTTCTGGCTGACCAGGCTTTTGTGACAGAAACAAGGTCTAGTTATTGGAGAAGAAATTGGTGCCTGTTTCTGGCCCCTGAGTCTCTAGGCCTGTGAGAAGTTCCATCTGCTGCTGAGGTGGCAGGCTGCTGTGCTGCACACAGCTTGGCCATTTCTCCTCAAGGGACCGGCCTGTCCCATGGTCCACCTGCTCCTGCTATTTTCTAGGAGGCCCCTGAATAGGGCTGGGTCAGGGGTGGGTGTGGGACTCAAGCACATCTCAGTAGCTCTCACCTGGGGCTGCCAGGCATGGGTGTCCTGCCCGATGTGGCCCCTCAGCTGCAGGCTTGCAGGGGGACCGATCCCTCCTCCATCTTCTCCTCCCAGTGTGTGCATCTCCCAGATCCCTTACCTGGGAGATGTGTGCCCACCTGTGACTCTTGTCCACTGGTCCTGGAGCAAACACCTACTGACACCTCTCTACCTCTCTCTGTCTCTCCCTGTCTCCCTCTATCTCTCTGTCTCTGTCTGTCTTCTTCTGTTTCTGTCCCTGTCTCTTTGTCTGCCTGTCTTTCTGTCTCTATCTCTGCCTTGATCTCCCTGTTCCTCTTACTGTTTCCATCTGTTTCTGATTCTCTATCTCTTCTTCATCTCTGTCTCTGTCTCTTTCTCTGTGTCTGTGTCACACTCCTCTGTCACTATCTCTGTCTTTCTCTCTGTCCTTGTCTTTTCTTCCTCTTTCTGTCTCTCTCTCACACTGGTTCACCCTGAGGTCTTTGCCACATAAGGATACCAGCCAGGGGACAGGGACTTTGAGTTCTTGCACACCTAGACTTGAACCAATCGAGCCTCTCCCCAGCTGTGTGACCCAGGCGGGGCCTGTGGGCCCCACATATTGGTCCTACCCTCTGGCACATGTGCCTATCCGTAGGGCCAAATAGAGTTGCAGTGACCTGTGGGCTTTCTCTGGCACGTGTTGACTCTGGGCTCAGTGCCAGAGGGTGGGCACTGCAATTTGTCTACACCTAGAGCAGTTGTGATGCAGGTCCCAAGTGTTTGCTCGTGACCTACACCAATGGTACACAGTGGAGATCTTCTTGGGACCTACCATATGTTCACACATCTGGGCTGCTTTCCTAAGAAGCAGATGACGCCTTCTGCCCAGGTTGGGGGCATGAACCTGTCCCTTGGCTGTGGACGTGGCTCTTTGAAGCGTGGCTGCCGTGCTCTGCTGAGCTCCCCCTCTGTTGAAATCTCTCTTAATTACCTCTGGCAACCTTGGCTGTGACCTCAGGAGCTCTGGAGCTGTGGGTAGCAGTAACGGCCCCAGGTAGTGGAGCAAGCAGTCCACACAGGGTGTATGGCAGGGGTGGCCTCTGGACTCCCGTGAACCCTAGCCACGGTGGGGAAGCATGGCCAGGCTGGAGGCTGCTCTGGACGCATGGGTGTGTCTCTGTAAAGAAAGGCTTGGGACAAGCCATGTTCTTGAGGGATGAGTCTGGCCTATTTCCGTCCCACAGAATTTTGCCACGTAAAACCCCAAGTGAATAGGTGGGTTTTGGGCAGGGGTTGGAGGTGTGGAGGATGGAGGGGATCTGTAGCTTCGCTCTATTGTCCAAAGTGCAGTAGAGCTAACCATGTGTAGATGTGTCCAGGGACACAACATACCACAGCTAACAATGTAGCAGGGACCAGCTGCCTGGAGACACAATGCTTGTGCTGTCCGCCTGGGTTTTCATTGAGCTTGGGCATCCTGCTGGTGGACAGAGAAGCATCTACCCTGCAAACTCTGGGGCAGGAGCAGAGCCCTGGGTTTGGGACCTGTCTGACCAAAAGTCGCTCTCAAATGGGCAAAACGCTGCCGGGCTGAGAGGAGGGTTGAGGTTCTTCCGACCCTCAGTATGGCCTCTGACCGGGAGACCTGGGTCTAACCATTCCCTCTGCTGCTGTCTTTAGCAAATACACAGATGAAGAGAGGCCACAAAACAGTGAATGAAAAACAAACACATCTGAGTGTGAAGGCTAGAAAACTGGAAAGTGCAACTGAACAAACCATTTCACTTTTAGTTCAGCAGAAATTCAAAAATTCAGTTTTTCTAGGAGGAGCTTTCCCAGATTTGGAAACCTTTAGGTCTTAGGTTAAGGCCAGAGCTTAAAACAGAAAGTTGGCAGTGTTTTGGCCCCCAGGCTGGAGATGCCTCTCCAGGACCCTCTTCTCTCGGCTGCGCAGGGGCCAAGGTCGTGCCAGGTAAAGCACTTGGGGGCAGTGGTATGGCTGGTGCTCACGGGGGCCAGTTCACCTTGAAGACTCTTGGGCCAAATGCCTTTCCAAGCTTTGTAGATTTTAGTGAGGGAAGACAGGGATGTGCTGTGAATTGGTCAATACCTCAGTGGAGCCACAGGCAGCATCACATGTTAATGTTTCCAAAGTAAAAGGTGTGAATAGTCACCCCACCTGGGTCAGTGCAGGATACATACAGAATTCTATCAGCGCCCAGGCAGTATATGGTGTGGAGTGGGGTCACTGTGTGGATGGAATAGGGGGCTGTGAGATGTGGATGGCGTGGGGGGGAGGTATATGGTGTGGATGGAGTGGGAGGGTGTACATTGTGGACTGAATTGGGGCCTGTATGGTGTGGATGGGGGTTCATACATTGTGGACTGAGCCAGGACCTATATGGTGTAGATGAGGGTGTGTGTACATTGTCGACTAAGCTGGGGCCTGTATGGTGTGGATGGGGGTGTTCATACATTGTGGACTGAGCCAGGGCCTATATGGTGTGGATGAGGGTGTTCATACATTGTGGACTGAGC
>NW_003852556.1:345583-350860 GCF_000181295.1 Otolemur garnettii | reverse complement strand
GGTGTTCATACATTGTGGACTGAGCCAGGGCCTATATGGTGTAGATGGGGGTGTGTATACATTGTCAACTAAGCTGGGGCCTGTATGGTGTGGATGGGGGGCTGTATACATTGTGGACTGAGCCAGGGCCTGTATGGTGTGGATGGGGGAGGGTGTACGTTATAGACTGAGCCGGGGCCTGTATGGTGGATTGTGTGAGATCTTCTGAGAGCCTCTTGAGTGTAATAGTTTAAGGGCTAGCTCAGCAGATGCAGGTCATGGAGGAGCCTGGAGAAATGGGTGAGCAGTGAGCCATAACTGCCACCACTCAGAAGTGTAGGCTGGTCTGCATGGCTGTGTCCTGGAGGGCAGGCACAGTGCTCCTGTCTGGCTATGGTCATCATGTTCAGGTCTCAGTCTGCAGGACTGTTTCCTGGAGGGCAGGCACAGTGCTCCTGTCCAGCTATGGTCATCAAGTCCAGGGCTCAAGTTGAATCAGGTCTGCTGGGCCTGAAAGTGCCCTCTGGTTAGCATAGGCAGACAGCAGTGACCTTGGCAGCGCTGTAGGATGAGAATTCAGGCTGCACTGGCCAGCTCCACCTGGGGTCTGCTCTCAAGGAGAGGGGGTGCATGAGGGAGGGGAGGAGAGCTTCCAGGAAGAGGCTTCTAGAGTGTTCTGTTGCTGAGCGATGGGAGGGTACATAGCAGAAGGGCTAGGGCCTGAGCTGTCCTGCCAGTGCAGCTGCCTGGCAGGACACAGGGTGGTCTGGGGGGGGGGTCTTTCTGGGGTCCTTATGTTCTCGGGACTGAGCCTGCAGGCATGGGCTGCAGTAAGTGCCAGGTTGATGCAGTGGTGTGGGTGAGGTGGGGACAGGCCTGCAGAGTGCTGCTATCGCCTGGAGTGGAGGTAATCTGGAATTGCAGGAGACTCTGAGAAGTAAAGGAGGAGTGAGGTGCTTGAGAGTCTCCCTGGGGCTATGATCCTTGACCCAGGCCTTGAGCCTGGAGGTAGGACTGGGGGATAACCATCCAGGGCAGGAGGGTCATCATCAGGGTGTGAGCATCTTGGGAGAGCTGGGGGTGGGGAAGGAGTATGGCCTGATTGAGGAGGTCAGGGTGGGCAGGAGCCAGGTTAGGTGTTGCGTATGGCCTAGAGCAAACTGGGGAGGAGGTCCAGGCTGGGTTAGAGGGGCCAGGGCCCTGGTTGGGGGGGCTGCAGTATGGGGCTCAGTTGCCTGGGGAGGGTCCCTGAGAGCAGAAGTGAGAATCTTCAGGGGTCCAGGGAAACATAGTGGTTGGGGAATGTTGGCTACAGAAATGCTGAGGCATGAGACATAGTCGGAGCTTTTAGGGAGGTGCAGGACAGGGTCTAAAGGGGGCGATATGGGGTAAGGAGGGGCCTGCAGGGGTGGCATTAAGGCCCTGCTTAGCCCGTAGGGGAAAGAACTGAAAGAGAAGGGGCTGAGGGTGTCCTGGGCATACCAGACACAGATCCAGAGGGGCCAGGAGGAGGCTGGGTGACAAAGGAGAGGAGGCACATGGGGAGGGGACCTGTGGAGAAGAAGGGATGTGGCGGGAGTTCTCAAGGAGGAGCAGTCAGATGTGAGATACGTGGACAGGAGGGCCTGGGGCAGTGTTGTGGGACAAGGTAACTCAGGGCTGGCTCCCTGCTTGTGGCTGGTGGCCCATGTCTTCCCTCGTCCTGAGTGCACCTGCCTAGCGCTGAACTTGCCATGTGTGCGGCCAGTTGTCATGGGGCATGTCAACTCTGTGTGGCCACCTGAGCCGTCCGTCTCTGCCTGACTCCTTCCTCACCCTCGGCTGCAGCCTCGTGCCTCAGCTTCTCCCTGTTGTCCCCCCCGCCCACCCAGGTGCGAGCTCAACCCAGGGCAAGTCTGCCGGAAATCCTGTTCCCACTGCTGATCTGCTCTCTCTGTCCCTCCTGCCTTGGGCCTACCCCGACACCAGCCTCTGAATACACCGGCCCTTTGTTGTTCCTAGGACTAGCGCCTCTGCTGCTGTTGTCTGGGTGGGTGCTCTGCCTTGTTGAGTCTCTACTGGAATGCCTGGACATGTGTGGTCCTGTCCCCACTCTATGACCTCTGTACTCACACTTTCTTCTCTGCTTATCACCATGCCTTTGCATTCCGGCTTTTGTTTGGTATCTACCTTCCCCTGTGGAATATAAACTCAGCAGCAGAGACTTGAAGGTGACCTTGCTCCCAAGTCACAGCATGATGTCCTTCTCCCAGGAAAAGACCCCCACCAAATGCAGTGAAATGCATCCACACCATTTGACCTGGCGCCTCTGCCACTTAGGGAACGTTTCTCTTTGCATCTGCTATGGGTGGGTGGTTGTCAGGGCTGTGGGGAGTGACTCGGCTGCTTCTGCCAGGGAGCTGGTGGCTTCCTGCTCTGTGTTCCTCGCGCTTTACACTGTTAAGCTCACTAGGTCCCTCCCAAAACATCTGAACAAGTCAGCAATGCCTGGAAGGAAAAGCAGGACAGTGACAGGAGCCCCAGGAGGCTCTTAGAGGCCACTCTCCTGACCTGTCTATCTGAGTGTTGGAGGAGGTGGTTCCCAGCATCTTTTCCAGCACTGCCTACTGGACTCTGGGGTTGAAGCCCCGGGACGCTCTCAAGCCACAACATGTTTGTGACTATCCCTGTGCTTGGCTGGTGTGGGAAGATGGGCAGCAGGGCAGAGCTGGCCAGAGCTGGTGAGGGCATCTGGGATGCTGGGAGTGTGTGTTACTAAATCAGTGTTAGCATCCAGACAAGGGTAGGCAAGCCTTGAGATTTTAAAGGACACTATGAAAATGTTGTGCTTTCTGTGACATTATGGGTGGAAATAAAATTTGACTGTCTCATCTGTCCAGGGCTGTGTCCTGCCCACGCTGGGTTAGAGCCTCTCCTGCTCTGTAAGGCCTGTTGAGGGCTGCTGAGTTGTTGCTAGCTGAGCGTTCAGGACCTGTTGGTCCTGGTGAAGTCTGCTTTGCCCTGGTGCAGGAGGACAAAGCAGAGCCTCTGCGTTGCCTACAGCCCACTCTGGACTCACTAACCTTGGGAGGGTTAGCCAGAAGCTACGCTGGCACCTCCCCTGTATGGCAGTTGAGACAAGCTAGTGCCTAGGGTGTGTGCCTGGGCAGATGGAGACTCCTGGAGGCACTGCCAGGTGGTTCCTGCCGGGCCTTGCTGGCCCAGACCTGCAGGGCCCTGGAGGAGAGAGGAACCCTGGGGAATGTAAGCAGCGATTCGGGCACACTGAGGAGAGGAGGGCAGCCCCAGGGATAGGCAGGGTGCCAAGACTGTGAGCTGAGGAGCCCTCTGAGAAGAAGGTACCCAGAGCATGGGCCATGCCTTCTTCCCCTCTCCCCCGCATTAGCCAGGACCCTGCACTCACTGGGTGCAGTGAGGCAGCTGGGCGAGGCTGAGCCAGCAGGCTGCCCCTCCTGAGATCATGCGACAGTGAGGTCCGGGATGGGATGCGGGCTGTGCTCAGACTCCTGGAATGACAGCTGTGTCCTTTCTGGCCCTGCCTCACCCGTGGTATCAGGCACTGTGGTCTAAACAAATGCTTTCCCCTCACTAACCCTGGGAAGGTCAGCCAGAAACTACAGGGTTGCCTCCCCTGCCTGACACAGTTGAGACAAGGCGCCTCAGTCAGGAGCTTAGAGGGCCTGCCCTGAGTAACAGGATTTCACCTTTAGGTCTCTGGGCCTGGAAATTATACCCAACAGAAAACAGTGGGTGCTCTTTGGGACACAGTGTCCCTTCTGGGGGGCTGGGCATGGCAGGGCCTTGCCCCTACCATAGGAGCAGTTGGTAGGAGTGGCACTGTTCTCTCCCTGCTGGTGCTGGGGGGACAGGGCCGCCTCCTGACTGCACCAGTTCCTCAAGGAGCAAGAACTGCAGGATGGCGGGTACCCAGGGTCAGGCCTTCTCATTATCCCGGCTGCCTATGGGGAAATCTGAGGAGTTGCCTCTTGAGTCCTCTCTGTATGCCCATTTTCCTATATTTTTCATCACAGCAACACATGGGAAATCCCAGCTGGGGATAATTTCTGCCAGCTATTTTTTCATAGCTCTTTGCCCAAGGAGAGAACTTCAGAGTGACAGGGCAGGACGTGTCTTGCCTTTAACCACATTTCCTAAGTACTAGTGATCTTCTAATACTAACATGCAGCGCAGCCTATGCCTCTGCTCCCTCCACTTAGCTGCGCTGCATGTTAGTATTAGAAGATTCTCCACCCAGAGCTGGCCCACAGAGCCCTGGACTTGGGCACGGGGACAGCCACAAGTGCTTACATGCACTGTGTGTGTGAACGGGCACAGACACAGCAGCTGCCTGCACAGCCTGCACTCAAGGCTCCTCGGAGGAGGACCAGGAGGGCTGGGGACCCACAGGGCCTCCTGTGAAGAGGGCATCCTGTTGTTGCTAGCTGAGCGTTCAGGACCTGTTGGTCCTGGTGAAGTCTGCTTTGCCCTGGTGCAGGAGGACAAAGCAGAGCCTCTGGATAGACTGCTCAGGATAGACGCTGGCCAGGGCTAGTGGAAGTGTGACACCCAGGATTTCTGCTAAAGGAAATCCTGATATCAAGTTAGGGCTTTGAATTGGTTTGGATTTGAAAAAATGCATTTGTTAAATTTGGGGAACCTAAAGCCTTTCTTTTGTTGCAGTTGGTAGCTGCAATTGTGTTTATCAGCTTTGGTGTGGTGGCAGCATTCTGCTGTGCGGTAGTCGACGGCGTGTTTGCAGCACGACACATCGTGAGTACTGTCTTCTAATTGTGTAGTCATGGAGTTAAAAAATAAAATTTTGTCTTATAGAGCCAACATCTAAACTGCTGGTCCCCACTTATGGGAGCCGATTGTCTCTCCTTAAATGTGTCTTCTGTAGAAGGGGCAGAGGTCCTCAAGATCCACAAACACACACTGCTAACCACACACCACACCACACCACACCACAGACAGATACATCATACCCACATACACCACACACACCACACTACACCACACACCATGCAACATATACCACATACCACACATCACCCACACACCACACATAACACCACACACACCACACCACACATCACAAATGTACCACACACATCACATTAACACACACCATACCACAAATGCCACACACCATGCAGCACACAACACACCCACACACATCACACACACACCACACCACACACAGCACAGCACACCACCTCACACACATCACATACCATGTAACACACACCACACACACCACATATCACGAACACCACATACCATCCAACACACACACAC